>NC_080103.1:3535454-3850227 GCF_950005125.1 Chionomys nivalis
GACCAGACTAGCTTAACACTTACAGGTATCTGCTCATTTCAGCCCCCCAAAGATTACTAGGGTGTTGGGTTTTAGACCACCTTGGCGAGTTACTCTGTCTAGGGTCTGTAACCCGCCTGGCTGGTCAGTTATTCCAGGGTCACGGAGAGGTACCACCTGAAAGACATGGGCTGATAAGAGAAAGGAGGCTAAGCATATTTGTCGAAGCCTCCGTTTATTAGAGTCATGGTTGCAGCTTATATAGCCCCTGGATGAAGAGCTTGGAGGGCTGGGGCACGGGATCTAGCCACATGGTCCACGCCGGTCATGTAGGCCAAGAGGTTACAATCGGTCAGGTCACGATCCCTTGGTCAGGAAGTCACAAGTTGACACACCTAGTTCTCTAGATAGAGTGTGAGGCAGGTTCCGCTAACAGATAGCTCTCTATTAACAGACAATTTGGGTGTGGGATAGGCTTTGTCAATAAAACAATTCTCAATACAATTGGGAAGTAGAGCCCTCTGCAAAACTCAGGGTAATGATCCCTATAATAATTTTGGGGGGGGACATGGCTCCTGACATTGGGTGTTCCTCAAGCATTCCTGTTACTATGAAGCTGATAGACCTTGAACTTCTGACCCTGCTGTGTCTACCTCCTGCATAGTAGGATCACAAGTGTCCACTCCCAAGCAGTTCCTCCCATGCTAAGGACCAAGCTCGGGGCTTGTGCATGCTAGGCAAGCTCTTTACCACCTGAGCTATACCCCGTTTCTCTAAGAGCATCCCAACTGCTCACCTGTACACCAGTCTTGTCACTTCTGACCTGTTCTTTCCCAAGGAAGTCAGAACAGGCTTTCTGAAGCAGTAGCCTGACCCTGGTCTTCCAAGCCGGTGAGGGTCCCAGGTTGTCAGCCCCACTCCAGACCCTCTCGCTGCATTCCTCCAAGCATACCAAGAACTACTAAGCTTGTGTGGGAACTATGGTCTGTATTCTGTCAATTATATTTTAAATAAACGCTGACTGGCCAGTAGCCAGGCAGGAAGTATAGGTGGGACAACCAGACAGGAAGTAGAGGCAGGTCAAGGAGAACAGGAGAATTCTGGGAAGAGGACGCAGTTGTGGGCCCAGACACAGAGGAAGCAAGATGTGCTGCCTCACTGAAAAAGGTACCAAGCCATGTGGCTAACATATATTAGAATAGTGGGTTAATATAAGTTATAAGAGTTAATAAGAAGTCTGAGCTAATGGGCCAATCAGTTTATAGTTAATGTAGACCTCTGTGTGATTTCTTTGGGACTTAACAACTGCGGGAACCGGGCAGGACAGAAACCCCAACAACACTAAGCCTCTTCCAGTTCACAGTCTGTCCTGCCTTTAGCAACTGCTACAGGCTTATCCGCCTGCTGCCTGGCAACCCTTAACCCCACCTCAAGACCACTTGCCCTTCTCCCTGGACAGCCTTCCCGGCCTGACCCCCTGACACGCTTGGGAGGCCACTGGCCACCTGGGACAACCATTCTTCCTTTAATTCTTCTATCTTCCCCCTTCCACACACCAGGGGCAGCCCTGAGGGATACTCAGCTATCCCCAATGGAGAAGCCCAGTGTTTGGTGCAAAGCAGGTGCTTAGGAAGAAGAGGGGATGGAGAAGAGAGGAGACAGAAGGAATGAATGGATATGGGGGGGGAGTCTAAATCCCCTCTCTGGAGGCCAAAGAGTTAAGACCAGATATCTTCTCCTAGAGACAGAATGTCAGTCAGGGCTGACCCAGGTATGACCCAGGGCTGTCCTTCTGTCTGCAGAGCTACATTCTGAGAACTCTGTGGCAAAGCAAAGGCCTCTCCTTCCTCATCAGCCCTCCTGCCCCGGAGGCATACCCTTTGTAGACAGGAGCTTCAGGACAGAGCAGGCACGGCTCCCCTCCGGCCTCATCGTTAGGTGGTATGTCTGACCTGAGAGAGGCTAGCTTGGGGTATTTGTGTCCGGAGACCATCATACATACCTGGTCCTTCTTTGGAAAGGCAGGTGGTGAGACTACACGTGAGCTGAGCTCCTACATCAGTGGCACGGATGGCAAGGAGGTGTCATCCCGCATGCCAACTCCAATCCATTGGTCTCGGCTGCCTAGCGTGCGGCCCTGGAAAGGTCACGTCCAAACCCAGCAGAGAAGAGCACCATGACTGATGAGTGATGTCTGCCGTGGGGCGGGAGGGAAGACGAGCTGCATTTCATTTGCCCTTATTGATTAAGTTCAATTCCCTCATTATGCAAATAATGAAATGAAGCCAGAGAGAGAATGTCTGGGCCAAGGTCAAGGATTAAAACCCCTGCTCAGGGTTCTCTGTCCTCACCCTGATTCCTCTCTTCTCTGGAAGGGACCATCCAACTCCAAAGCAGGCTGGAGATCAGAGGAACAAATGTGGGATCTCCATCATAGTGACACACAGCCAGCTCTCCTGAGAGTCACCAGGAACCCTGTTCAAAGAAGTGTACTAGGGAAGTTGTCCTGCCTCCTATGACCCTGTTTTTTCCTCCTGAAGAAACTGGACTTTAGGGAAGCCTTGGCCCTTTGAGCCTTCATTTCTGGGCCCCAGTCCAATGCTGCTGTTGTCTGAGCGATGGTTTGGTGAGAACAGATGCTAGAATTTGTATGTTGGTTCTTGTCTAGCTAATAAATCATCACCAACAGTCTCCCTCCACAGGAATCGAAGTCCTTCCAGCTCCTCCTCCACCCTTTCCTCTCTCCCACTGTGGTCCATAGGGGTTAGGGGTTCAAAGACACTCAGGCAAAGTTATAGGTCTTTTGACCAGAAGTTGGGAAACACTGGGGCAAGGACACAGGCTTCCTTTGCCAAGTGCTTCTCCTCTAGCTGGGGTAGGCTAAATGGGCAGCCAGGGGCACGGGAGTGGATGCTATAGACGGGGCAAAGATTCAGGACTCTTAGGAGTGTGTGAGCCCTTGGAGGGTGCAGACTCCTGAAACAGCTCCTTAACTCTCTTGGAACTTCCTAACCTCCTGAGCTTCGGCCCTTGCCTCACTCAGGAGGAGCCCGTCTCCCTTCCCCGTCCCATCCTGGGGTGTCTTCTCCCTTCCCTGCCCAGACTCACTTCAGGACTGACCCGCTGCCCAACAGCAAAACCCCACCCGGGTTCCCTGCCAGGGAGAGGTCTGCGCTCTCGTTCCCACTTTCGTCTCGGCTGCTCACGCATGGTTCTGCTGGCTCCAGAGTCTACCTGAATCACTGGAGGTATCTTTGCCGCTGCTCCTTTATGCAGCTCCCTACCTGGCTGGCATCTTGATCACACTAACGTTCACTTAAGGCAGCAGGTGCCCTTTGGGTCCCACCCCTGGCTGAGGCACAGCAGTCTCACAGGCTCTTCCCCCCAGTTTTGTTCCAGACAGCTGGGTGCTGCCACCACTGGAGCTGCCCCAGCTTGGCACCAACACCAGCTCCAGTGACTAGCCAGTTTTCTCTTTCCGCTCAATGCTAATCGGGGCTGAGGAGCCATAGGTGCCGAGTCCATGTCAGCTGAAGATCTAGAGTCCTCCTAAGCACTGGAAGACAAGAGCGGGGAACCCATGCCCTCCCCCTCGGAATCAGAGAGAAAGCTGAAAGCCCAAGAAAGGTCTCACCAGACACTTGGGTAGTCACTTCAGGGTAGGTTCCGAGCAGGCAAACAAGACTGACTGATACAGGAGATGGAAAGTAAGAAAGCAAAGAATGTCCCTAAACGTCTAGATGGAGCGAGTGGGCAGGTATGTCTCCTTAGGGCATTCTGCCGTTGAACAGTGCAGCCTTTGGGCTTAGACCAAAGGTAGCCCCCAAAACGAAGTGGCACTGAGCCCTCCCCGGCATGTATGTCTCACATGAACAGCTTTGACTTGTATGACTGCTGGGGCCAGCAGGGGCTTTGGACACCCTTTGTGACATCTAAAGAGGAATATGGGGTCAGAGAGCAAGGTGACAAAAGTCTTGATACCAAGGGGGCCCCCACAAACAGAAGGATAAGGTTCTTGCCCTCTCAGGGAGTCAGGGTGAGGACAACACAGAAGGAGAGCACTTGCCTTGCACTCATAAGACCCTGGACTCAGTTCTCAGAGCATACAGAAATAAAATCCAAGGTGCTGATTCTCCCTGCCCTGCCCAATCTGCTGACTTTACTACAGACCTCAGGCCTATGGCTATGGTGAGGCCTGAAGATGAGAGGTTGAACCACCTGAAGACAGGAAGGGAACTTCCCCAGCCAGGCTCCTCACAGGGGAGGGGGGGGCGCCTCTGTCTTCTCTGGCGGCTAGTGTTCTCAGCTGGAATCTCAAGTCATCCAAGAGGCAAGCCTTTGGGGGCTGCAGACCCCTGGCCCCTTGACTTTCTCTGCCTGCCTCAGACCCTGTGCCTGCTGCAGTGAACTGAGCAAAACAACTTGTTTGCCTGTGCCTGCAGCAGCTCTGAGCATGAGTTCCTGATGGCAGGGGAGTGGATTCTGGTGGGTTTTACAGCTGAAAATCCCAAAAGCTGTGGTGTGGCTATCAGTTAAGGATCCCTGTATAAGCTGTCCCTGAGCACAGTAAAGTTGGCACTCTTGTATCAAGGATGACCCATGTTCCTGTGTCTGTCTGTGCATGTGTATTTATTCCTGACGGGTATACCATCCCACAGTGCGGACACTACACAAGCCTCCAGGCACACCTGTGCTGGGGGGCAGTGTCTAGACGAAGGCTAGCTTTTGAGAATGTCCATGAGGGACTACTGCGCATTAATGTGGGAAGATGCACCTTAATCATGGATGGAAGGTAGTTTTTGGTGGGGATCCTGGGCTATCGAAGAGGAGAAAGGAAGCTAAGCTGATGGAGGAGTTACTTTCATTTAATAAAGAAACTGCCTTGGCCCATTTATAGGCCAGCCCTTAGGTGGGTGGAGTAAACAGACAGAATGCTGGGAGAAAGAAGCCGAGTCAGGGAGTCGCCATGATTCTCCCACTCCAGACAGACGCAGGTTAAGATCTTCCCTGGTAAGCCAACTCGTTGTGCTACACAGAATATTAGAAATGGGTTAGATCAATATGTAAGAGCTAGCCAATAAGAGACTGGAACTAATGGGCCAGGCAGTGATTAAAAGAATACAGTTTCCGTGTAATTATTTCGGGGCATAAGCTAGCCATGCGGGCGGCTGGGTGCCGGGGACACAGCCCTGCCGCTCCTATTACAACAGAGAGCAGCATTCATCCATGTTTCCTGGAAAGATAGGAGCCCCACTGCCTCACGCTCCTATTGCCTTGGCTGCCCTGCCCTGCCATGCTTCCAGTGTGAGCCACGCAAACATTTTCTCCTACTGATGCCGTTGTCGGGGTAGCTTTACCACATCAACAGGAAAAGAAACTAAGACGCCAACCCTCTGCCCATTCCGGGCACTCTGGCCCAGACTGCCCCACTTCTGCCAAGTCAGCTCCCAAATGGAAAGCCATCCAGACACAGTTCCTCCCATTGCAGACCCAACCTTTGGTCATAGTGACTGATCCTCATGACTGACATTTCCCTGCTCCTTCAGTGAATAGACAATTTCAGCAATGTCACTTGTGGCTGTCTCAGGACAGGGAGATCCAATCCACAGATGCACCCAAAAGGGACTGTAGACTGAGCATCCTTAGCTACCTCCATAGTCCTCCCCTGAAAGCAGCTAAAACCAAAATCCAGTCACTTTCCGGCTGTTAGCCAACCGCAGAGTGCTGTCCTGGGGGCTCACACCCCTCATGACAAGATCCCTGTCTTTCTGTAGTTTGAGTTCGATCCTCAAATACCTCAGCCTGTTTGTCCTGGTCAAGGTGACTGTACACAGGGATGGTGTTGTTTTGAGGTAAGGTCTCACTCTGAAACCCAGGTTGGCCTTGAACCCAAAACCCTGCCTCTGCCTCCAAGGGCTAGGATACAGGAGTGCAACACCACAACCAAGGACCAATTGTGGTTAAGGCCTTCTCACCGTCTGTCCTTGACTGCGGCTGGTGGATCACTTTTAGCCAAGTTTAGCCTACTGCTCCCCTCACTGCTCCACCTGTCTTCTCCTTTCCTGCTAATCCTTCCTCCCTTTTCTTGATCCCCCTCCCCCTCCTAGAAAGGGTCTCACTATGTAGCCCTAGCTGGCCTGGAAATCAGAGATCCACCTGCCTCTGCCTCCATGGTGCTGATGGTAGATCCCAACCATCCCTAACTCCAGTTCCAGGGGATCCTGATGCCCTATTCTGACCTCCATGGGTACCACTGACACATGTGGAGCACGTACACACAGCTGCAAAAATAATTTTTATATTTTAATTTACTTTGCTGGTGTATAAGTCTGTGGGTGCTAAGAATAAAATCCAAGCCTTCTGGAAGAGCAGCCAGTGCTCTGAACCTCTCAGTCATCTCTCCAGCCTGACTTTTTTTTTTTCTAAAGCTGGGTGGTGGTGACGCACACCTTTAAATCCCAGAATTTGGGAGGCAGCGGCAAGCGGATCTCCAAGTTTGAGGCCAGCCTGGTCTACAGAGTTCCAAGACAGCCAGAACTAAAAAGAAAAATCCTGTCTTAATTTTTTTTTTTCTGGAGTGGGGCATAGTGTAGGATGCCTGTAACCCCAGCACTTGGGAGACAAGATTAAGACTTCGTTAGCCTCAGCTATATGGTGAGTTCAAGACCAACCCAATTGTTGTAGTGACCATCTCAAAACACAAATTTCTTTTAAAAGGTAGCAGCAGTCTCTTGCCTCCCACAGCAGAGGTACTTCCTTCTCCATCACTTCAGTGCGGACTCTGAAGACAAGCGGCTGAATGCAGGCTGGGACCGCAGGTGGGAAGACCTGGCTCACCCAGCCCTGGGTCAGAGCCTCAGTGGACAGCGGAGCATCACTGGAACTGATGCCCCCTACTGAGACTGGCTGGATGTGTAGATTTGAACAACTACAGTCCCCATGGGACTCGGGAGCCCTGTCTGGCTCCAACCCGAAGTAGGTCAGATTTCAGATAAGCGGGTAGTTTTCCTGTAAGTGATGAAACCCTACAGTGTACTTAATGAGAAACAGACCCCTGGACTTCCTTCAGCACAGAACCAGAAAGTGAGCTGTCTCATCTGCTGGGCCCGAGTCCTCACCACACCCTATTTAAGCCACAGCCTTGCCTACCGAGGACAGCTAAACACTGCTAACCCCACCCAGTGTGTCACCCAGCTCCTCTGCCTGGCACCCACAGGCTCTGGAGTGTCTTTAGTGCTCCACTCCTGCAGAGCAGGTAACTCTCGGATCCCTGACAGCTGACTCATGGTTTATGTGCCGTCTTTGTGATCATCCCGAATTGAACCCTGACCCAAAAGGAAGATACTGCAGTGTGCTGACTGTTCCTAGTGTGCACATGGCGCCCTCAGTTCTAAGTCGGTATTCCCTTCCATTTCCCGTCCCCAAAACAGATTCTCAAGTCTCCATGAAGATAGATCTGGCCCCAACATCTACACCCAACCTTCCAAACCAGCTCACAATCTGTACTGGTGGTAGAGTGTGAACACACCACCGAGCTCAGTGAGCTCGATTCACTTAGGGAGCAGGGGCTGCTTCACGCCACACTACCAGGTGTCACTTTATAGCCATCACCGCCCCTTGTTCTTTGTTTTTTTTTAAAAAGTAGGTCTTGAAGCTGGGCGGTGGTGGTGCACGCCTTTAATCCCAGCACTCGGGAGGCAGAGGCAGGCAAATCTCTGTGAGTTCGAGGCCAGCCTGGTCTAGAAGAGCTAGTTCCAGGACAGGAACCAAAAGCTACAGAGATAGCCGGGCGGTGGTGGCGCACGCCTTTAATCCCAGCACTTGGGAGGCAGAGGCAGGCGGATCTCTGTGAGTTCGAGGCCAGCCTGGTCTACAAGAGCTAGTTCCAGGACAGGCTCCAAAACCACAGAGAAACCCTGTCTCGAAAAACAAAACAAAACAAAAAAACCCCACTGTCTCGAAAAAAAAAAAAAAAAAAAGAATAAAGCATGTTTTCTTGCTAGAGACAAGCAAGCGCTCTCATCTAAGAGAGGCTTCCTGACTCAGCTTTAGCTGCAAAAACTTGCAGCTCTCTTAAGAGGTCCTGCCACCAAACACTTAATCGGTGTTGATGAAAAGCTGAACGCATGCTTTTCGGTTTTCAGCTGTAGCAGGAAAAAAGCTGCGCCATTTAAAAATGCAGGCTTTGTGGGCCATCCTGCCAGGACAAACTCTGACTGTTTGAGGCAGGAGGTCAGCTACAGAGAGAGCATTTGAGTGTTGTAGCTTGTTTGCTGGCAAGGACCTTGAAACGCCACAGAGTTGTGGTGATAAACATGGTTACAGCCGGTACCTCAGCCATGAGACTGGAAAGCTAAGGAATAGGCTGGATCCAGCCATCAAAGCCACAGCTTTAAACCTACCCATATTGCTCAGTAATTTCAAGGCTCATGTGGCCAGAAAAACAGAGATATACAGTAAAAGAAAGATTCAAAGTCAAAGAAAATGTTTAAATGATTTACAGTGTGTTAAAAATATATGCAAGCTAAAAGTTAAAGTACTTAAAAGTAAAAAAAAATAACAAAGAAAGAAAGAGAGTAGTTGGGTGTGGTAGTACACACCTTTAATCCCAACACTTGGGAGGCAGAGGGAGATTGACCTCTGTGACTTCAAGGTGTGGTAGCACACGCCTTTAATCCCAATGCCTGGGAGGCAGAGACAGAAGGATCTCTGAGAGTTCAAGGACAGCCTGGTCTACAGAGTTATTCCAGGTCAAAGATACAGAGAACCTGTCTCAAAAAGCAAAAAATAAAAGTAAAAATAAACAAAATAGAGATTAAAACAAAGCCGCACAAAGATGGAAAATACAATGAGAATTTTGATACTGTATGCTATTATGCTCTGTTTGAATTGTTTGAATGCTGAGGAAGGAGCAACAGCTGCTAAAAGATATTTGTTTATAAATGCTACTGAACTAATCCAACATAGATATTTTGAAAATACCTTGACTTCAGAATTTGGATCTAAGGATATGATACTTTGGAAAAGAGATTCTTCTTTTGTTTTCACAGAGGATGAGACTTTGGATTGTTTCTATCCCAATATGGTATGATGGACCACGCCCTCCTGAAAGGTTGCTGTGAACACCTTCAGAAATTTACTTCACTCAACTGCCGACTGAGATGACCCTGGCACACAGGTTACACCATGAAAGATCTGAATAACAGCGCCCCCATTCAGCAGGAAGCAGTTTGGAGAGAAAAAACTGCGCCCATATTCCCAAATATTGTTTATAAATTTTCTTTCACATTTAAAGGGGGAAATGATATAGGTATGAATAATTTGCATTGCTATAGATTTTAAGGTCAATTTTGTTATAGGTATATGTATTTCTGACCTTGATTAAGGTATTGTGATTGTGTAGTTCATTTAAAAACGTAATGTATATAGGTTGTTAATGGATAATTATCAATAATAGTCAAGCTTATAGTCATGTTAGTTAGATTTTCTAGATGTACATATATATTTTAGATAGGCATTCTTCATATCTTTCAAAGATTATAAAATATGGCATTTTAAGTGTTTTAATAACTTAGGACTTTTCATGACAATGAGACACTCTGCTCCTGGCAGCACCAATCTACTTCAAGAGGAAGATGGGCACTGAAGAGGATCCTTATGGAGTTTGATAGCCATTTGGGCAAGAAACTGCTCTTGCCTGGTCTATTGTATAAACTGGACACAGAGAATCCACAGAGAGAGGACTGCTGAACTTGCCTAAAGGTGAGATGATCTTTCGGGGTTCCTGATTCATGAAAGAGTCTTGAGAGACATTCTGCAGGACACAGCAGATAGTGACTGAACTGCCTTTGAAATTTCCTGCTTCATGGAAATGTCTGCTGGAAACTATGGGCCTGTAGGTCAAAGATGGATGCCCCAACGGTACAGAGAAACTTTGGGTGACTGTCAAGGCAGCGAGATGTCTCTGTCATTTCTAGAGTTTGAAAGTTGCTTATTTCTTGCTTGCTTAGGTAATATTGTATCTTTCTGGAGTCTTTGATGGAGTTGAAGAATAGTTATAATTATAGTTATAATTATAGTTTTCCTTAGTTATGATAAAAATAGATGTAAATATTTTTACTTGATAACTGTTTGTTATATGTAATTTTGCTATGTTAAAGTTAAAGCATTCCTTTTTAAAAGGGGAAATGATGGAGGAAGGTCATTGGTTAATTAAAAAAGAAACTGCTTGGCCCTCATAGGTTAGAACATAGGTGGGTGGAGTAGGGTCTTGATACTGGAGCTCAGGCTGGTCTTGAACTCATAATCCTACCTCAGCCTCCTGAATGCTGAGGTTACAGATGTGCAGCACCACGCCCATCTTAACAAGGCTTCCATGCCATAGAAACCCCTGATAGTCCGGCTCGGGAATCCCACACCTGACAATCATCCTGCCCCGGGTAAAACTGCCAACAACTGGGATGGCCACAGGGCCGAGGGTAACAAAGCAAAGCGACGACGAGGCCACTCAGGGCGCTTGGCCGGGGCAGCTGCACAAGCTGCACATGGAGACCCAGACACAGCACAGGCGCATCTGTCACACTCAGTGCTTTATTTCAACAGACAGCCCTGGTTTTTAAAAAAACATTGTGGGACAGTTCAACATCTCATCACACTGACAGGGAGAATTCTGGGCCTTTGGGGAAACGCTCGAGTCTCTCCAGCCCAGCACAGAAAGGAGCTGGACTTCTAACTTGTTAAGAAAAATCTATCAAATATGTTTCTTCTCCCAGAGGCGAGGGCTGGGTCCTCAAGGTAGAGGTCCTGGACTTAGAGCAGCTGGGGTCCTGGAGGTGAAGCTGGGGGCTGGGTCAACAGCGCCGACAGGAGATCCTGAGCCATCAGTTCCTGAGCCCTAGAATCCGTATTTGGCCTGGGTCTGCCGGCGACTGAGCCTGTTTTCTGACCAGGTGTTCTTCAGCTCCAGCTCCCGCTCCTTAGCCTGGGAACACAAAAGAGGAGGGGTCACAGTGAGCAGCCTGACTTACTGACGGAACGGCTAGGAATCACACACACTGCATCACTGTACATCCTAGACCCAGCCTCTTATTTATTTAAAATAAAACAGCTAAAGTTGTTATTGGAAAAGCCTGCTGGGAGGTTGGGGGGCTGACAAGATGGCTCAATGGGTAGAGGTGCCTGCCACCAAGCCTGATGGCTGAGTTCAATAACTGGGACCTGCGTGGTAGACAGAGAAAACCAGTAAAATTTGTCTTGACCTCCTATGACTAATATTGCGGCACACATGTAAGTACACACACACACTAAATGTATTAAACAATTTTAATAATGGGGATGAAGCTCGGTTGGTAGAGTCCTTGCAGGAAGCACACTGGGCTCTGTCTTTACAAATCAGGGAGAGGCACATGCCTGTAAATCTTGGCACTCAGGAGGTAGACCCAAGAGAATCAAAAGTTCAAAGCCGTCCTGGGCTATATATCCTAGGATGCTTGAAACTTTGTCTCAGCAAAGTCAAAAGAATCCTATAATAGACCATGTCACTTCCCTCTTACATAACAAGGTTTCTCAAGTCTCCTGTACCAGAGGCAGAGGGAATGACTAAGAACACAGCCTCCCCCAAGTGGCCACAAGGAGAACAAGAAGGGCCGTCTACCAGAAGGGAGCCTGGCCCTGGGTTCTACTACTCATCCCCAGGTTTAAATGGATCCTGTAAGGGGAGCCCTGAGCATCCTCACCTGATGAATCAGATATGTGATCTGGTGTTTCCTCCGCTGCTGGCCAGTTGGCTGTTCACCTTTCTTCTACAAGGGAAAACAAAAACAAAACCCAAAAACATTGTCCTTAATCCACAGACAGAAAGCCATGAATGTCTCATGTGCATGGACAGTGTAAGGCTGGAGAGCTGAGCCGCTAAACATAGAGCCCAAATCTTTGAAGAGAAAAGTCAACGTGGAGTTGCTTCTGTGCCTATATACTTACAAAACAGACATTCTACTATGCCATTATGAAAAACAAATCTAAGATGAGAACACTTGCTAGAAATAGCCTGTTAATTCCCCAAATGAATGGCTAAACTCTGAGGTGAAGACTGGGGTTACTTTGTCTGATATCCCAACTCTACCTCTAGCCCAGTGTCTAGGCTCTGGCCGTGGACACTGGCCTGTAGTAAGTCTAGGACAGCTTTCATGCCATGGGTATGTGATCTGCCAACCTCCTCCAGACCTGCTTACTATCCCTCCATCCATCTGCCCCTTAAACCCTCTTCATTTCTGTCCCCTTCTCTCCAATATGGCTCCTACTGACCAATTCCTAAGCCCTCCCTTCGGCTGAAACACTACCTTGTCCTAGGGCATGTCAACCACTTCCCTGAGATGACAAAGTTCACAGTCTCACTCTTCCTCCATCCATCTTCCAGCCTCCAGCAGTAACTATAGCTCACTCCCAACCACACTTTGATGCAAACGATTTACTGTCAAAATCTATACTGCTCTGAGCTTTCACTGTGTGGTTTTTCTGTCTTCTACCAGAGCTGTCTCAAGCTAGAAGCTTCCTCACCAGCCCCACCCAACTCTCAAGAACTCCTCCCCAGAGTCTCCTCAGCACTTATGTAATCAATTTGCACTGTAATCATTTACACTCAAGCGTCCTTAAATCTCTTCCCAACTGTGCTGTCAACTTCTTGGGGATAAGGGACTGTATCTTCTCTTTCAAAAAGCAAGCTCAACAAAATGAAACGGGACAAAAACCTGGAATTGGAAAAAGAGCAGATTCTAATTGCTTGTTACTACTGGATGTCATTAAATGCTACAATTAAAGATGACATACATAAAAGACTCAATCCATTCCAGTGAACACTCGCACCAGCAGCTACTTGTGTGACGCTCCTCTCGAGCCCAAGTTAGCAGAGCCCTTTCTCCTAAGTGGTTTTTCCAGTAAACAGTGATAGATCTTGGCTGCTCTAACCACAATCCTTTGCTTTACCCTGTATGACCGCCAACAGTTAAAACAAATGACGGGCCTGGATGGCCATCTGTGACCATAGAACAAAGAGAAATTAGACGGGGGGAGGGGGGAGGTATATATGAAATCCTTGACCTTGGTGTTGCTGGCACGGAGCTCATGTTCAGTCACCCCACCCACGGCCAGCGTAAAGTGCTCACACCTGCTGTGCTCAGCTGCTAAGTGACTGGAGAAAATGAGCACAGGGAAAGCCAGTGGTGTGGGGAACAGGAAGGGAGCATTCAGAGATAGCAGTTGGCTACAGTAACTATGAAGACAGTGGCAAGAGATGAGCAATATGCCCGGGAGCCAAGGCCTAGAACCTCTGGAGATCTGCTGCGCCCACTCCACAAAGATAGGCTGAGCCAGCTGCCAGATTAACAGATGGAGACTGGTGGGGTACAGGCAAGTAGCTGTAGATTCCAACCAGTGGGAAGAATCACACACCGTCCAGGCAGCTAAAATCTATGAAGTTCTGGAAGGCAGCTGCTCCCATGAAATCTGGTGTATACTCCACTGCCTTGGGCAACAATACCTGCTAAGGGTGTGTCAAGTAACAATAGATCAGACAGACCTGTAGAAGACCTTATGACCTTCCACGTCGGCCACCCAAACAGTCTTTCACACTTACTTTGCTGAAGGACTTCATGGTTTTCTCTTCTGTCAATGACTTGGTCATCCACTGCTGTGCCCCACTGAGTTGGTCATCACCTTTGATCTCCACAAAGTTGATTTCTTCCCTCCCTCGGTTCCTCTTGCCCTGCAGCCGCTTAAACTAAAATTAATTGAATGAATGAATAAATAAATAAATGGACAAACAAATAAATGAGTAAGTGACTCAATCAATCAATTAATTAATTAAAAGCAGAACTGCAGGATCTGGAATGTGGATAAGGAGAGCAGGAGACACTGCTAAGGACTCAGATCTTTAGAGCAGCAGTTCTGAACTCGTAGGGTCCAGACCCCTTTGGAGTCATGTATCACATATCCTGCATTTAAGACATTTACATCACAATTCATAACGGTAGCAAAATACACTTATGAAGTAGCAACAAAATAATTTTATGTTGAGGATCACCACATGAGGAACCGTATTATATTAGAGCCGCAGCGTTAGGAGGGCTGAGAACAAGAACCACTGCTCTAGAGCAGCGCTGGGACTGCCGCACACTGTGCCCGTGGTTTCTCTTCATGAAACACTCCCTTGTCCACCCCACCATCTACCAAACTTCCATGGGCTGCTTCTCAAGAGGTCTCTTAGAGTCAGAGCCATGGTGGCCAAGAGTATCTGTGGAGATCCAGAAATACAAACTAGATAGCCTGAAAGGTCTATCAGAGTCTTCTTCCTTTTCGTTTCTGGACACAACCATGATGGCCTCAAACTCAAATTCTCCTGCCTCAGCCTACCAAAGGATAGGACTACAATTTTTAAATTAAGAATTGGGGGTAGGCCAGGCTGTGGTGGTGTGCACCTTTAACCCCAGCACGTGGAAGGCAGAGGCAGGTGGATCTCTGTGAGAGTTTGAGCCCAACCTGGGCTACAGAGCTAGTTCTGTTCTTTTCTTCGCTGGAACACTGGTGGTGAACTGTAAGGGTTTACAGCCTTCTTTCTTTCTTTCTTTCTTTCTTTCTTTCTTTCTTTCTTTCTATTTATTTATTTTATGGATGAGTGTTCTATCTGCACGTACAACTTTATGCCAGTAGAGGGCATCAGATCCTACTAGAGATGGTTGGTTGTGAGCCACCACGTGACTCACATGGGAATTGAACTCAGGACCTCTGGAAGAACAGTCAGTGCTCTTAACCACTGAGCCATCTCTCCACTTCCAGAACTAGATCTAGAACAGTCAAGGCCACACAAAGAAACAACCCTGTCTTAAAACAAACATGAATTAATTAATTAATTAATACCAATAAATTCCCTATAATCCCAGCAGTCAGAAGACTGAGAACAAGAAGCCTGCAAATTCAAAACCAGCCTGGCTACATAGTAACACCGTCTCAAAAAACAAAACTAAATAACGAAAGTTTTCCTTTAGCTTCAGATTTGAAACCTGGTGTCAAAAATGGTCATTTGTGGGGCTGGAGAGACGTTTCTGTTAAGAGTGTGTACTGCTCTTGCATAAGACCTGACTTGAGTTCCCAGCACCTACAGCAGCTCACAAGTGCCTACACTTTAGCTCCTGAGGGCACTGGCTCCTCTGTCTCTGTAGCTACCTGCACTTATGTGCGTATATCTTGACGCTGACACACAGACATATACGTAACTAAAGATAAAATAAATCTTAAGTTTAATGTGGGCTCAGTAGTCCACCGTTGTCTAGCATACACAAGGTCTTGGGTTTGATCCCCCCAGCACAGAAAATAGAAAGTCATTCTGGCTGTGTCTCCCATACGCTCAGGTATTTGAACATGGTCCCTAACTGGTGGTGCTCACTGGGGAGATAGTCCAGTCTCGCTGGAACACTGGTGGTGAACTGTAAGGGTTTACAGCCTTGCCCCCCACTTCCAATAGCTTTCTCTGTTCTCTGCTTCCTGTGTGTGAGTGGAGATGTGAGCTCTCAACTTCCTGTCTGTCCCTATGCCAGGTCTGCTGCTGACCCCATGCCGTCCACCAGGACGGTCTCCCACCCCTTTGGAACTGTAAGCTCAAAAAATCCTTCTATGGGTTGCTTTTGGTCATGGTATTTTCTCATAGCAACAGAAAAGTAACTAATACATTTTGTTAACTCACTGCTTCATCATCAATGAAGGAGGCATCTGGGGCAATTTCTTGGGGAGGGACCAGAGCCGGGTCCGGTGCAGGATAGTAGCCACCACTGTAATAATCCTATAACCAAACCAGAAAACACAGAACTGAAGGCATAATGGAGACAAAATAAAGCAAACTGTATGGAAAAAGCAGGAGGGATTCCCACACCAAAGCCCCTCAGATGGACCAGCAGAGACCCAAGGACCTACCCTCTGGTTCACCAACAGTCCCAGAAGCTCCCTCATTTGCACCATCCAGGCAGAGGAACATTTTTGGGGGAAGGGAGACAAGGAATGCACATTCTCTTCTGCTGTGCCCTGATCCCTTAGCTACTTCTCAAGATGACTTGCACCTCAACTCTCCAGTACCCTTGCCCAGGCCTTCCAGCGCTATTAGGTCAGGAGCCACATCATCTCATGAATCAGGCAGGGCATTCTATCCCTCCCACCCCCTGGACAGTTTCACTGACTGCCTATACGGTGTGATCTTACAGTCAGAAGAGGTACAAACATGCACCATGAGCTACTTGTTGCTGGGAATGGGGCATACACCTTTAATCCCAATACTCAGGAGGCAAAGGTAGCCAAATCTCTGTGAGTTAAAAACCACTCTGATCTATGTAGTAAATCCCAGGACAGCCAGAACTACATAGTGAGACTCTGTCTGAAAAATAAATAAAAATTTTATAAGCGACGTGTACTTTATGAATGTGACGGCTCCCTCAAACATGAATGCAGAGTCTAGAGGAAGACAAGGTGCAGACAAAGGCAAGTCTGGTCCCTGTGCCTAGCAACTGCTTGTGTTTGAGATAGGGTCGTAATATCATGTAGCCCTAACTCCCCCGCCTCTTCAGTGTACCAGTACACTCGAGTCTGTACTGTCCTATGCCTGGAAGGCTCCTAAGAACATGCATCTTATAATGAGCTAAGTGGAAAACATGATTCATATTTATCACACAAAAAAAGCAGAACATAAAAACCCAAAGCAAGTGAAGAAAATATATCTATATATCTATATCTATATCTATATATATATATATATATCAATAAAAACAAATAACAAACAAAAAACCCAAAGCAAAGCTGGGTGTGGTGGTGTACAGCACTGGAGAGGTTGAGGCAAGAGAATCTGAACTCCAATTTGATAGGACAGGAAAGGAAGGGAGAAGAGAATGAAGAAAAAAAGGAGGAAAAGGAAAATACCCACTGTGAAAATTTTTATTTTTTCCTATTAATGGTAGTCCCACAAGGGCCCATAGGCCCTGAATCTCCCCCTTTCTCTTCTCCATGATTAGCTAATTGTGTCAGAGTGTGAAGTTGAGCGGCTACCAATGAGATAAGATATAAGACACCACCAAAGATAAGGATAAAAACAAGAGGCCAGCCGGGCGTGGTGGCGCACGCCTTTAATCCCAGCACTCGGGAGGCAGAGGCAGGCGGATCTCTGTGAGTTCGAGACCAGCCTGGTCTACAGAGCTAGTTCCAGGACAGGCTCCAAAGCCACAGAGAAACCCTGTCTCGAAAAACCAAAAAAAAAAAAAAAAAAAAAAAAAAACAAGAGGCCATCTTGGCAGGCATTGTATCTGGCTAGCTAGGAGAACTATAGGGTACCTGTTTCGCAAAAGAAACCGCCTTGACAAGTTTGTTTTTTTGGTTTTTTTTTTGTTTGTTTTTTTTGGTTTTTCGAGACAGGGTTTCTCTGTGGTTTTGGAGCCTGTCCTGTCCTGGAACTAGCTCTTGTAGACCAGGCTGGTCTCGAACTCCCAGAGATCCGCCTGCCTCTGCCTCCCGAGTGCTGGGATTAAAGGCGTGCGCCACCACCGCCCGGCTTTGACGAGTTTTTCACTCTGCTCCTGCGCTCCTTTATACGACAATAACTGCTACTCAGAAACCACACCAGACTTCCCTGCTCCTCGACACCCGCAATCAAAGACGTATCTCTTAGTTCTAAGATTAGAGAGCATTCCTCTCCTACTTTCTTAAATCTCCCACCACCTCCCATCATAAGCTTCTGTTTTTAAAATGTTATGATTTAGGTTAAGTATCTTCTGCTGAACCACGTGTTAAAGGTTTATTCACCAGCCTGTGGTACTACTAGCGGTGAGACCTTTAAGAAGTGGAGCTTATTGGAAGCCCGGCGGTGGTGGCACACATCCCAGCACTCGGGAGGCAGAGGCAGGCAGATCTCTGGGAGTTCGAGACCAACCTGGTCTACAAGAGCTAGTTCCAGGACAGGCTCCAAAACCACAGAGAAACCTTGTCTCGAAAAACCAAAGAAAGGAAGGAAGGAAGGGACGGAGGGAGGGAGGGAGGGAGGGAGGGAGGGAGGGAGGGAGGGAGGGAGGGGGGAGGGAGGGAGGGAGGGAGGGAGGGAGGGAGGAGAGGAGAGGAGAGGAGAGGAGAGGAGAGGAGAGGAGAGGAGAGGAGAGGAGAGGAGAGAAGAGTAGAGGAGAGGAGAGGAGGAGACAGCTTATTGGAAGGAAGGAAGAACGTCAGCGGTGTGACACTGCAGGAAACACTGGGATCCTGGCCCCTTCTCTCTTAGCTGCCTGCATAAGCTGAGAGCTTCCTCCTCTGCTGCAGTCTCATGAGACACTGCCCAAAGTAATGGAGCAGATGTGTCCACACAAAAGTAATGGAGCAGATGTGTCCACACAAAAGTAATGGAGCAGATGTGTCCACACAAAAGTAATGGAGCAGATGTGTCCACACAAAAGTAATGGAGCAGATGTGTCCACACAAAAGTAATGGAGCAGATGTGTCCACACAAAAGTAATGGAGCAGATGTGTCCACACAAAAGTAATGGAGCAGATGTGTCCACACAAAAGTAATGGAGCAGATGTGTCCACACAAAAGTAATGGAGCAGATGTGTCCACACAAAAGTAATGGAGCAGATGTGTCCACACAAAAGTAATGGAGCAGATGTGTCCACACAAAAGTAATAGAGCAGATGTGTCCACACAAAAGTAATGGAGCAGATGTGTCCACACAAAAGTAATGGAGCAGATGTGTCCACACAAAAGTAATGGAGCAGATGTGTCCACATGCCCAAAAGTAATGGAGCAGATGTGTCCACACAAAAGTAATGGAGCAGATGTATCCACACAAAAGTAATAGAGCAGATGTGCCCCCACAAAAGTAATGGAGCAAATGTGTGCCCACATGCCCAAAAGTAATGAAGCAGATGTGTATCCACATGCCCAAAAGTAATGGAGCAGATGTGTCCACACAAAAGTAATGGAGCAGATGTGTGTCCAAAAGTAATAGAGCAAAGAAACCATGGATTGAGGCCCCGAGTCAAAATACTCTTCTCAACAGATACGTCAGGATTTCTATCACAGTGAAAGAAAGCTAACATGCAGAATGAAAGTATGACATGAGTCACCTTATCAGACTCCCAAATACTTGGGCAATTTAAATCCATAAGGTTCAAAATAAAAGCGGTGTATTTTAAGACTGAGTGTATAAGAAACCAAGCTAAGTGACACACAGGTCATTTCACTGTTCAAATTCTCCTTCAGCGCCATCTTCAATGGTCCTAGGCCCGCCCTCTGTGTCCTCACCCACCTGATAATAAGCACCAGCGGCATTGGCATCGCCATATGTGGAAAACTGATTGTAGCTATAGTCATCCCCAGGCTTCGGCATCCAGGGGGCCACACTTGACCCTGCTGCCATCTTAAATTCAAGGGGAGCATTGGCTGCATCGTCCTGGAAAGCTGGCTCTGGTTCTGTGCCTGGAGGCAGCTCTTCAGGGACAGTGGGGACAGGGTAAGGGTAAGGCTCAACTCCAGGTGGTTCAGCCTTGTCAGGGAGGGAGAAAAAGTTCTCAGGAGCAACTTCCTCATCACTGTCGTCATCCTCCTGTGTGATCTGCTTCGTCACCTGCAGGGCAGCACTTTTGGCAGCAGCCTTGATGGCAGAGGGTGATGGAGTGGTAGTTGTGGTGCCCAAAACAGGAGCCAGTGAGGCAGGCTTGGTCTTAGAAGCCAGTCTAGAGGGCTTAGCATCCGAGGAGACATCTGAGGGTTTCCGGGAGAAGGCATGGGGCAGGAGCAACCTGTTAGTCTCTTTCACAGTCAGGTTTTTAGGTTGGGGGAGCAAGGCAGACAAACCAGTCCCCTCGCCGGATCCCTAGTGAGCCCAGGTTTGGAATGAGAGGGAAGAAAGGCAAGTGAAACTTTATATTATGCACTAGCAACAATGACAAACAAGATCATATAGTTTTGTGCTTCTCCTGAAAGCCTCAAAGCCCCTTGAGGCTTTGTTACCTCCATGCACTCAGCAACCCCCCCCCCCATGACTTACTATAGTTGTTCATCCACAATGAGAGGCGATGTCCTGTCTCAGCTCTGTCCAGCCTAGTTCCCTAATTAACTGCCACAGACCCTATCCCAACTTTACGTCTTCAGTGCCCTTGGTCTCACATTATCCCTTCTCCTTAAAAAACTAAGTCTCAAGGCCAGAGAAAGATGCAGGGGATCAAGGGCACTACTTCATCTTCCAGGCAACCAGGATTTAGTTCCAGCACCTATACTGCAGCTCACAACCTCAAGTAACTCCAGTTCCGGGGATTCTAATACCCTCTTCTGACCTTGGCCGGCGCCAAGCACATGTGTGGTACAAATGTATATACACGCAGACAAACATTCACACACATAAAATGAAAATAAATCTTAAAACAAACAAAAGAGCAAAGAAACAAACAAACAAACAAAAAAACCCAAAACTGAAACTCAACTTCTCCCTCCTTTGAACAGATTCTGCTCAAGAGACATCTGTACCTACTGCTAAAAGCTCCCTCTGCCAACCCACGCAAGGAAAGCCCCCTGCATGTGATACCTCAACTGGCTAATGCCAGAGTCAAGCACTTAGTTTATCACTTTGTACACTAATTGGCCCCACCCAACCATACGAATTGCTTGGATTCTACTTTCTGTACACTGAAAGGCTGGTCTGCCCTAAGAGTAGGGAGGTATCAATAGGAAAAGGAGAGTGGAATAAGGTCACTGTGTCACAGTCTTGGAGCACCAGGATATCTTCTCAGTCAGAACTGTCCAGAACGAGTTAAACAGGACTCCTGGGGCAAGCAGGTCAGGCAGGAGAGGAGTTCTTCCTGCTGGGGGTGGCAGATTGAAAGCACTGCTTAGGCCGCCTTACAAGTGCTCAACTTCTCAACACCGTCCGGGATCACAGCTACAGCCCTCTGCAGGGCCAGGCCCCGCTCTGCTTTCCCGGGTCGTCCCTTTGTGCTCATCTTTTCCACGACCTGAAAGACAGCTCTTCACTTGTGGAGTGCCTTTCAAGTAAGTCTACCCTGTCCCGGAAGCCTGGAGACAAGGGGATCCCTGGCCTCTTCAGTGGCTCTTCCCTCGGCACTCACTATCACCACACACCACACCACCCTCACTACAAGTCCTTTTGACTTCCACGTGACCCTGTCCTAACACCTGCCAAAACTAGAAGTGACACCTTAACCAAGTGAAGAGAAAGGGCAGCTTCAACACTGCATATGTGGATTCCAAGACAACCACCATAGAAGGCAGGACCACTCTTCCCCAACTTATAAGAACAACATGAAATCCAACAGTGTATACACATCGAGTGTAGAGGCGACTGAAGACACTCAGAGCAGAGCAAAGGTGCTGAGGTGAGTAGTAACCAGCAAACAGCAGGGAGGTCACGCAGTCGAGACTTCTGGTTTTGACTGCAGAGAAGCAGCCAAGTACAAGTGTTACTTAGACTCTCCAGGGCCAGACTTGAACTCTGGAGTCAGCACATCAGATATAGCTGTAAGCCCAGCTCCACCCACATTAGCTGTCTAACTTTGGGCAAATTCCTCAGTTTCTTCACTTAAACTAGAATGATCATAACTTAGAATTTAGGCCCTACAGTTGAAAAAGAAATTGGCTAGACACAGGTAAAGCATTTAGCATGGTACCTGGTACAAGGTAAGTGCTGTTTGAGTATCTATCTCCAGGTTAGAAACACAACAGGAAGAACAGGCAATTTCACAGCACAGATGTTCCTTATCATCATCTGATCACCCTACTTACACCCTCTCTAAACAATCCTTCTACCCGAAATGTAATGGACTGAATTAAGTTACAGTTCCTGTTCCTACCATTGCCTGTCCTTCCAGAAAAGTCAACTCCATTGCTAATGCCAGGAAGAAATGAGAAAAAGATCTGTGCATCTGATTCAAAGCTACATTGGAAACCAAAGTCAGACCAAAACAGTCCTCAAATACCTGCAAACAAGCTAGCCCTCCAATGAAAACCTTTGGGCACTTTAAGTCCTATCTTTCTGGAAACAACATAGAAAGAGAAGGAAGAGCTATGGTACACCAAGCTTACCTGCAGGACAATTTTCTTCTTTGCAGGTTCATCTTCCTCAGAATCTGACTAAGAGAAAAAGAACCAGAATAAATCATAACTGTTTTAGAACAGCAGAAGAAACACACTGCACAAACATCCATGGAAGACTGGACAGAGCCCATCTGTGTGTGCCCATCTCTGCGGAGCTGCAGACCCTATGGCCCCAGCCAAGCAACAGTGCTCTCCCCGGGTACTGCAACAGCTATGGAGGACGAGATGAGTATACCTTGATTGCCTTGGTTTCTACTCTGTTAAACTGAGACTATTTCCTCCACTTGGTCCTGGGTACAAAGAAATGCTATGCCTGTTGTTATAAATGCATCCACTAGAAGATGACTAGGAGTTGGCCCACAGTCTCACCCAATCTCAACCTCAATTTTAAAACTATTCACACAGACTGCATGACCGTCACAGCTGGGAGCCCCAGTGGGATTTAGTGCTGTGTTAACTCCTTCTCCATGAGGCAATGAAGGTCAAAATCGCTGGAGAAATCCATTCCCTCTCCAAGTCTGATCTATTGTCTGCCAGACACCATCATTCCTGGCTGGGAGATCCTGGCCGAGAAAAGAGCCACTAATGTGAACTTTGGATTCAACAGGACTGGGCCACACTGAAAAGACCTGCCTGAACTTTTTGCCAAGCTCTGAGAAGGCAGAGGTGAGTTCTTGGCCAGTCTGATCGATGTAACAAGCTTCAGTCCAGCTAGAGCTACATAGTAAGACCTGGTCTCAAAACAAAACAAAAACAAAACCCTTGCTGGGCAGTGGGGGCGCACACCTTTAATCCTAGCACTCAGGAGGCAGAGGCAGGTGGATCTCTGTGAGTTTCAGGCCAGCCTGGTCTACAAGAGCTAGTTCCAGGGCAGCCTCTCTACACAGAGAAACCCTGTCTCAAAAAACAAAATGAAAGCCAGATACAATAGTACAAACCTGTAATCCTGCATTCCTACAGCAGGAATGGAGACAGAAGAACTGGTCTGAAGCTTCCAGGATGGAGTACACTGTGCAGCAACAAAACAAGACACTTCCTCAACAGAACAGAGAACTACCAAAAGTCATCCTTCTCTGACCTCTGACGTGCACATACCGACACATACATACACAAACCAATAAATGAACAAGTTTAACACACATGCCACAGTCACTGTGCAGAGGTAAACACAACTCTCAGAACCTGGCTCTTCCCTTCCACCTTACGCTGGCTCCAGGCTCCAGGGACTGAACTCAAGTCGGACCTGCACAGCAAGCACTTTGCCTGCTGATCCGTCTCATCAGGCCCAGAATACAGTTTAAACTACGGGCAGTGAGATGGCTCAGTCAGGAAAGGTGCTTGTTAAACAAATCCAATAATCTAAGCTTGATCCCCAAAACTTATGTAAAGGAGAGAACAGTATCCACAAGGCTGTGAAGCTGTCCTCTGACCTCCACATACTTATCATGTGTGCATGTGCACATGCACCCCACACACACACTTTAAAAACAGTAGGTGCACAACTCAGTGGCAGAGGATCTGCTTGGCATGTATAAATAAGTTTATAAATGGGGGACTGAAGAGATGATTCAGTGTTTAACAGTGCTTTCTACTCTTGCAAAGACCTGAGTTCAGTTCCCAGCACCCACATCAAGTAGCTCAAACTATCTGTAACACAACTGCCTGTAACATTCTTCTGGCCCCTGAGGGCACTGCAGTCACCTACTCATACCCATACACACATAATTAAAAATAAAATACATCTAGTCAGGCGGTGCTGGCGCACACCTTTGATCTCAGCACTCAGGCAGAGGGAGGAAGCTCGAGGCCAGCCTGTTCCAAAGTGAGCTCCAGAATAGCCAGAGCTGTTAAACAGAGAAACCCTGTCTCGAAAAACCAATAAACAAACAAATAAATAAACCTTAAAATTAAAAACTACTTCCTAATAAATAATAAATATGTAGGAACACTACCACCACTACCAATAACAACAACTACAACAGTTCCCAAGTCCATCTTTCCACGGTCTTGGTCTAATTATGTAAAATAAAGGTGAGGCTGGCCATGGTGGTACACACCATTAATCCCAGCACTAAGAAGGCAGAGAGGGGAAGAACTCTGTGAGTTTGAGAAGCCATCGTGGCAAGGCCTAGCCGTCAAGAGTACTACTAGACACTGGAGGTTGGAGATGGCTCTGCCCTGAAGAGCACTGGCTGCTCACAACTGTCTGTGACTCCAGCTCCAGGGGACCTGACACCAATGCACATAAAATGAAAATTAATTATTTTAAAAAAGTTTTAAGTACTCTAATGTGCCTAAAACTTTTCTGTGTATCATGATCTGCTCACAAAGAATTCAGATGCCAACAAGCATGACAAATAAAAAAACTGTAAAATTAGGTAAATAAAAAATAATCAGGTGTAGTTCAAACTTCCCTCAGTGAGAACAGCCATTATGGAAAACCTCAGCACCTGTGCGTACGGAGTTTATGTGCTTTTTGAGGTAGCTCTTGCTATGTAACCTTGGTGGCCTTGTAATAAATAATCCTCTTGCTCCAGCCTTCTGAGAGCTGAGGTTATGGGGCATACTACCCCAAGAGGGTTCTAATAAATTAAAACCTCAGGGTGAGGGTGGCGCACAGTGGAAGAGCACACGGTCAGTATGGCCCTAGGATTAACCCACACACTCTAACAGAACTACAAATCTACTCCATATCTATCTACCCCAAAGCTGGAAAGCTGTGTATTGAAGAAACACACCCATATTCACAGCAGCAGCATCCACAATAACCGTTACCCAGTCGACCTAAGTGCCCATCAATAGGTAACTGGATAGAGAAAATATGTTATCTATAAACAATGAATAGCAGCCTTTAAAATAAAGGGCTGGGGACAGTAATGGCTCAGCAAATAAGGGTGTTTGCCACCAAGCCTGATGAGCCTGGAATCTCCAGGACAGGAGAGAAATGTCTTCCACTAGATGCTCTCTCACTTCTATGCATGCACCATGGCATCTCACACCTGCACCTGTACCCATAAACAAAATAAAAGTTTAAACATTTTAAGGAGAGCTTGGGATGTAATTCAGTGGGAGAGGGTTTGACATGCACAAGACACTGGCTCAGTCCTTAGCCAGGCCAGAAAAAAGCAGGAAGGAGAATGACCATTATAAAGTTGTGAAATAGGCCGGGCGGTGGTGGCGCACGCCTTTAATCCCAGCACTTGGGAGGCAGAGGCAGGCGGATCTCTGTGAGTTCGAGGCCAGCCTGGTCTACAAGAGCTAGTTCCAGGACAGGCTCCAAAACCACAGAGAAACCCTGTCTCAAAAAACCAAAATAAATAAATAAGTAAATAAAGTTGTGAAATAGAAGAATGGAGACATGATGATGATGATGATGATGATGATGAATACTTACACTTCAGAACTACTAAAATAAACTCCACATGTTCTTGTAGCAGGAATAATATTTTCTCATCTTCAGCTTGAACCCCAATATCTGTCTCTGGGTTTTTATTATCCATGCTATATGTTCTCACCACAAAAATACTTGGCACAATGGACATGTTAATTAGCTTGATTTTACTAAACTATTCATAAATTATGATATCATCCTATGCTCCAAAAAATACATAAAGTTTATTATAAATTGTCCTCACTGCATCCTGGTGCCAACACCACTGGTACCTTTCCGTGTCCTTTCTGTGTGCTTTGTACCTGTTCCTGACTCTAGGATACCAAGGAGCCTTCTGCACTGTGACCCCATGTCACTCCTGTCTGCAGTGGCATACCAACTTGTTCATCAGCACTTTCTGTGTAAATAAGACATTTTCCCACGTTTTTTTGTCTTTATTCTGACAATGGCTATATCTTACACTGAACCACCACCCGGCAATCAAAGCAGCACTGATTTGATTGCTAACTGCTGTTATAACATTAAAAACAAAAAAAAAAAAAAACAAAAAAAATACTTAAAAGGGAATCTGTCTTAGACCTAAATGTGAAAAAGTAAAAGGCAGCAAAGAAGAGACCCACCACTGACCAAGTGCCTGCTGTATATTCCCAGGGACTTTTGGATTTTGTTTTATTTCGGTTTTTGTTTTTCAAGTCAGGGTTTCTCTGTGTTAGCCCTGGCTGTTCTGGAACTCACTCTGTAGACCAGGTTGGCATCAGACTCACTGAGATCTGCCTGCTCTGCCTCTCGAGTGCTGGGATTAAAGGTGTGTGCCACCATCCCAAGGTGATTACTTGATGCCCGTAAATTCCCTAAGTAGTCAAGGATGGCCTTGAATTTCTGATCCTCCTGCTTCCACATCCATGGTGCTGGGATTACAGTTATGTGGTGCTGGGAATCAAACCCAGGCCTCTATTTGCAGCCTCAGAAGCACTCTATCAACTGAGCCATAGCCCTACCCTCCTTCTGGTAGCATCTCAAGATAACTTTATAATTTCAATTTTATAAGTAAGGAAAGCAAGTTTCAGAGAAGTCAAACTGTGGCAAGGACAGGACAGAATCTGAACCAGTTTTGGCTTTTATGTCTGGAAAGTATCACCATACTGACAGTGTGAAAGTCTGAGAACCGTACTAAAATGCCATTGGATCTCACAGGTTTTCAGTCAGCCTGTGGCTACTCATTCTCCCAAGGCAAGCGGGCACACTACTCCCGGTCCCAGTGGCGCTGAGACTGCATGGCTACTG
This sequence comes from Chionomys nivalis, assembly GCF_950005125.1. Taxonomy (NCBI): domain Eukaryota; kingdom Metazoa; phylum Chordata; class Mammalia; order Rodentia; family Cricetidae; genus Chionomys; species Chionomys nivalis. The sequence continues at coordinate 3,562,229 of NC_080103.1, forward strand.
TCGACAGAAACGCACACAAACCAAGGTTCACAGCAGAACTCCGGGTTATCATTCTCGGACTCTCCACAATGACACACTCAACCAAGAAAAAGATGTGAACACCACCATCTGGGCATGTTCAACCTTTTCCTTCTTCAATCCCCATTCCAGCCTACCCATCCACTCCCATCCCTCCCACCCTCACCCCGACTTCTTCTGACCCTGGAGAGCCTAGGAAGCCCCCAGCATGTAACTGCGTGGGCTAGCACGGAGTCCTGAGTACACCTGCTGAAACAGGTCTACTGGCAGCACTGGGGCAACAGAGACCATGCTTTTTGTTTGTGGGGTTTTTAATCGTTGTTTTTTGGAGATAATATTTCACTCTGCAGCCCAAACTGGCATTGAACTCTCAGTAATTCTCATGATTCAGCCTTCCAAGTGCTGGGATTCCAGGCATAACATCAAGCCTTGTAAAAGCATGCCCTCATTTCCTAGATCCTGCAACAGTGTCCACTGTGACAGTGGATGCAACTGTCCTGAGGCTAATAGAAGTGAAGGCCAGATCAGCAGGAAGAAGAAAACTCAATTTCTCCTTAAATGTCACATACTGTTCTCAATATGCTGACAACCTGAAGTTTGTTTTTATTTATCTAAACAGGATCTCTCTACGTAGCTCTGGCTGGCCTCAAACTTAGTGCACTGAGCCAATGAATCATCTCTCCAGCCCCATGACTGACCATTTCTTTTTGTTTTTGTTGTTGTTTTGGTTTTTTGTTTTGTTTGGTTTGGTTTTTTGCTTTTGGTTTTTCAGGACAGGGTTTCTCTGTGTAACAGCGCTGGCTGTCCTGGAACTCACTTTGTAGACCAGACTGGCCTCGAACTCAGAGATCCAACTGCCTCTGCATCCCAAGAGCTGGGATTAAAGGTGTGCCCCACCGCCGGGTGACTGGCCGTTTCTAATAAGCTGTTACTCCTGGATCTATGATTGCTCACTACTCATATACATCCTTCCCGAGCTTCTACTGAGAGTCCTTTTAGAAGTTATCCCGAAGGGAGGGGCGCTGCTCTTCCAGAGGTCCTGGTTCAATTCAATAGCAACCATCTATAATGAGATCTGGTGCCCTCTTCTGGTGGGCAGACAGAACACTGTACATAATAAAAAAAAAAAAAATCTTAAAAAGAATGTTATAGCCGGGCGTGGTGGCGCACGCCTTTAATCCCAGCACTTGGGAGGCAGAGGCAGGCGGATCTCTGTGAGTTCGAGACCAGCCTGGTCTACAAGAGCTAGTTCCAGGACAGGCTCCAAAACCACAGAGAAACCCTGTCTCGAAAAAAAAAAAAAAAAAAAATGTTATACTGTGACACGGATCACTATGATAGTCTCCCAGAAACATAACATCCAGGAAGCTAAACTATATCAAGGGGCTGAGGAGAAGCCTCAGCGGGTGAGAGCTGTGAAAGAAGAGCCAGCACCGTGTAAAAGGCCAGGCACAGCTGCATGTGCTTGTAACCCCACATTGTAGGGAAGAGACAGGCAGATCATGGAAACTTGCAAACCAACCAGCCTAGCAAAAATGCTAAGTGTTAGGTTTAGTGAGAGACTCTTTTCAAATAAGATGGAATGCTGGTGAGATGGCTTAACAGGTAGGAGCATCCGAATGCAGGCACACACAGGTACTGAACCTCTAAACCACAGCAAAGTCAAGTGTTTCATATTTGAGGGGCAGGTAGCTTTAAGTGTTTGTTTGTCTCTAACAATTTTTTTTTTTTTTTTTTTTTGGTTTTTCAAGACAGGGTTTCTCTGTGGTTTTGGAGCCTGTCCTGGAACTAGCTCTTGTAGACCAGGCTGGTCTCGAACTCAGAGATCCGCCTGCCTCTGCCTCCCGAGTGCTGGGATTAAAGGCGTGCGCCACCACGCCCGGCTTGTCTCTAACAATTAACAAGGCTCAGAGACATCATAGTCACAAAAGACCACAGTACCAGTAGATGACGAAACAATATACACACCTGCACCTCCTGTCCCTGCCACAAACCTCACCAACCTGACCCCAGACTAACAGGAAGTGTCCCAACCACCCAGGATAACATTCAGTGCTGCTGGGGCTGTGGCTCAGTAGTAATGTGTTTGCTTAGTGCGCATGAGGCCCAGTTTGAAGGGAGACAGGATAGTTAGTATGGAGTTGGGCTTCTTAAATATTTTTCACTTGAGACCCCTTTTGCTGGAGAAAATGTTATTTGGTCCGAGTATATAAATATATAAAAAGCACATAAATAAAATGCTTTCTGATAATAACCATGAAGAAATTTATCTTAAAACAATTGTTTGGGTCAGGCATGATGTATACCTTTAATATCAATACTCTGGCAGGGGAGGTAGGCAGATCTCTGATTTCAAGGCCATCCTGGTCTATAGAGCAATTTCCAAGCCAGCCAGGGCTACACAGTGAGACCCCATCTCTCTAAAAGAAAATTTGTGTTATATTTAATTTCACTTTTTCTTTCTTCCGGGGTCTTTTTTTAGTTTGGGGGGGTGGGTGAGTCAGGATTTCTCTGTGTAGCCCTGACTGTCCTAGAACTCGCTGTGTAGACCAGGCTGGCCTGGAACTCACTGAGATCCACCTGCTTCTGTCTCCTAAGTGCTGGGATTAAAGGAGTGCACCACCACCAACTGGCTAATTTTTTGTTTGTTTGTTTTGTTTTGTTTTTTGAGACAGGGTTTTTCTATGTATCTTTGGCTGTCCTGGAACTCTGCCTCCTAAATGCTGGGATTAAAGGCATGCACCACCACACCCAGCAAGCAACTGGCTAATTTTACTATTTTTTAAAGATATGCAAATTTGCATGCTAATGAGACTAATAAAATGTGATTTTTGTGTGCTTTTGTTTTTTAAGAAAGGGTCTCATGATGTATCCCTTCCTGGCATGGAACCCTCTATGTAGACTGTCTGCTTGCCTCTGCCTCCCAAAAAGTGTACCTAGGTTTTCTGTTTTGTTTTAAGATTTATTTATTTATTATGTATAGAGTTCTGCATGACAGAACAGAGCACCAGATTTCATTACAGATGGTTGTGAGCCACCATGTGGTTGCTGGGAATTAAACTCAGGACCTCTGGAAGATCAGTTTGCTGTAGGAAGGCTTGTAGCTTGTGGTTACCCACCTACTGGGGCATGGCCTCTTATACGATATACGCGGATGCAGGTTCTTTTTTTTCTTCCTCCTTTTCACCAGCTGCTCATTCGGATTGCTGGATAGTAGGATTCGATCATTGTCCACCGTTCAAGCAGAGAATTCTGACTTGTGAGTTTACCCCTAAATAAATATCTATTTCTCATTTCTGAGCTAGTGTGGGATTTCTTTCAATCATCCATTCATCACGAGGTCCCCTCATCGGTGCTCTTACTCTCTGATTCATCTCTCCAGCCCGCATTTTGTTTATTTTTAGCATTTTTATCTGTTGCTGTTGTTTGTTTTTATGTTTTTTAATTTACTTTTATTTTATTATTATTTTTTAAAGACAGTGTCTCATCATATGTCATATGGCCCTGGCTAGCCTAGACCTCACTCATAGACCTGCATCTGTTGAGATTAAAGATATGCACCACCACACCCATACAATACATACATATTAGTGCATATCTAATAAAATGTAGGGCATCTCAACCTTTTTCAGGGCTGACCCATACTTTGATATTATAGTCACCAGTACTAGGGCCAGGGATGCAGCTCCGTTAGTGGAGCACCTACTACCAGGTACCAGGACCTAAATTTAATTCTCAGCACTGAATTTTTTTTGGTTTTTCAAGACAGGGTTTCTCTGTAGCTTTGGAGCCTGTACTGGAACTAGCTCTTGTAGACCAGGCTGGCCTCGAACTCACAAAGATCCTCCTGCCTCTGCCTCCTGAGTGCTGGAATTAAAGGCGTGCGCCACCACCACCCAGCAGTCAGCACTGAATTTTAAGACCTGGCGTGGTGGTACATGCAGGTCAGTACTCTCAGCACCCACGAGGTAGAGGCAAGAGAATCAGAAGTTCAAGGTCATCCTAGGCTACACAATGAATCTGAAGCCATCCAGGGGCTACATGAGACCCTATTTCATGAATACAGCTTCACATATTATGTAATATAAAGTGGAAGTCCATTTGGAGCTATTTTAGAATTTCTTGAGAGCTAGAAAAATGGCTCAGCAGTTAAGAGCATTAGTTACTCTTCCAGAGGACCCAGGTTGGATTCCCAGCACCCACATGGTGGCTCACAAACCTCCCCTGGCCCTCACAGGCACTATATTCATGTGGTGCACAGACATACATGCAGGCAAAACACCCATACCCATAAAATAGAATGAGAAAAAAAAAAATAACTTAGCTGAAAATTCTGTTCTAATCCCAAGCCAAAATACATTTAATGATTTTTCTCCTCTTTGGTTTGAGACAGAATCTCATGTCATCCAGGCTGGCTTTAAGTTCAGCATCTAGCCAAGGGTGAGCTTGAACTCCTCCCAACCCTCCTCCTCCACCTCCCAAACACTGGGGTTACAGGTGTGCAGCACCACACCTGGCTTGCATATGGTGATTTTGTTGTTTTTTTCCTCTGAGGCAGGATTTCTCTGTGTAGCCCTGGCTGTCCTGGAACTCACTCCTTAGACCAGGCTGGCCTTGAACTGAGAAATCCACCTGCCTCTGCCTCCTGAGTGCCAGAATTAAAGTGTCCCACCACGCAGCCTCATATAGCAATTAAAAAAAAAGTATTACATTTATTTATTTGTATTTATGCATGTGCACACATGCACTTGTCAAGTTTGATGCCAAGTGCTGGGCCATCATGCTAGACCTCGTTTAATGATTTTTTTTTTTAATGAAATTCAAGTGAGTAACTCAAAGTAAGTTTTTCTTTTTCTTTTACATTTTTATTTTAGGGGGTGTGAGTAGAATCAGAGGACAATTTGTGGAAATCAGGTTTCTTCTCCCACCATGCAGGTTCCAGGGATAGAAATCAGGCCAGCTTAACACGTAACCCTGCTCCCCATCTCTGCACAAAGTATCAAGACATAATTAATTTGATGTTTGTGTGCTGAGGAATGAAAAAAAATATCAAAAGCTTTGTTTTCCATAAGTGAACCATATGTTCCTACAGGAGCAGAAAACTTCATATAAATAGTAAAAAAAAAAATACTACAATTTAGGTCAAGTTCTCACCATACAAGCATGAGGACCTGAGTTTAATATCTACAACCTAGATTTTTAAAAAGAAAGAAATAGGCTGGAGAGATGGCTCAGTGGTTAAGGACACTGGCTGCTCTTCCAGAGGTCCTAAGTTCAATTCCCAGCACCCACGCGGTGGCTCACAACCATCTATAGTGGAGTCTGATGCCCTTTTCTGGCATAAAGGTATACATACATAGAGCACTCATACATAAAATAAATAAATGAACCTTTGACCTGGAGGTGGTGGCACATGCCTTTAAACCCAGCACTCAGGAGGCAGAGGCAGGCAAAAGCCAGCATGATCAGTTCCAGGACATAGCCTACAGAGAAATCCTGTCTTGAATAACCAAAAAAAAGAAGAGCTCACAGTTTCAGGAAGTTCCTTCTCCATCCCCCATGGTTATATAAACATTGCAGACAGCACAGGTTGCTACAAGACCTGCGGAGCTCTGAGCTGACAGGTTTGCGAGCAGTCAAGGATGGACTTTCAGTGACACAACTAACTGCTTCTGAGTTCTGGTCCTCATAACCCCCAATGACCTCAATGACTTACCAAGCTCAACTCTGGTCGTCTATTTTGGTATATTTGGGGTAAGGAGACATTTGTTCATATCACCCCAGAAATAGTGTCACACAACTGGAGGCCAGCCTGGACTACTGAGTAAGACCAGGGCAAGGAGTGTGGTATTATTATATTTCTTTTTAGCCTGACAAGAACCTAAACCTCAGTGGCCACTACTGTCCTCTCTAGCTGCCAAGAGTGACAATAGACACAGCCCTAGACTGCTGAGCAAGAACGGAAACAGACATGTTCCATTAGGCTGTCCAGTGGGATCTGCTCATTCCCCAGGCAGCCTTCCTCTTATCTTCTCAGGCTCTGGTTCTCAGAGACTCTTCAAAAAGCAATCACTAGCTAGCAGGGCCAGGAGCCAAGTAGGAAATCAAAGTTAAGAACAGACACCCCACCTTGCTAGACTCCAAATGAATTATACTATTATCCCATTAGCGAGATTCATCAACTTCTTTAACTCTTTGGTCTCTTTGCCCTTTCATTAGGATTTTGTTTTCTCTATTTTACTTCTTGTTTGTCTTCCTTTTTGATTTCTGCCTACCCATGGGCCTTCTCCTTACCTTTTCAGTAAATACCAAGACAGAGCAAAGTACATCAAGGTTCAAACAGAACCTCTGCCACCACTTTAAAATGACGTGGTTTGGGACAGCTTGCCTGCGTCCTCTAAACCTGTTTCCTTCTAGGTAAACCAGCATTAGGAGCCTAGCACAAAGTGGGCGGAGCAGAGCGTGGGCCAGTAATCCTACCTAGCACCCAGGAGGCGAAGGCAAGAGGAGAGAAGCTGAAGATTATCCTCCACTACATAGGGAGCTGCTCACAGCCTAGGCTAGACAGGCTGGTAGAAACTACCGAGCTGCACCTGCCTCCACAGCCTGTGTGCTGAGATCTAAAGATGTGTGCCGCCGTGCTCCACAAGGAACCAACCCTGAAATTCTATTTGTGCCAGAAATTATTAAATGAGAAAAAACCCTCACTTCTTATCTAGCCAGGCATGCCTTTAATCCCAGCACTTAGGAAGCAGAGGCAGGCGGATCTCTGTGAGTTCAAGGCCAACCTGGTCTACAAGAGCTAGTTCCAGGATAGGAACCAAACCTACAGAGAAACCCTGTGGCGGGGAGGGGGATGAATAAAAGGAAACAAGAGAAGAAAGAAGAAAGAAGAAAGAAAGAAAGAAAGAAAGAAAGAAAGAAAGAAAGAAAGAAAGAAAGAAAGAAGAAGAAGCTTGTTATTCTAAGTTTGTCTTTTTCAATGTCTTCATCCCCTGGGCCTAGGAAATCAACCAATGACATTCCATTAGAACAAGAAGAGCAAGAAGGGAAAAACAACCATCCACTCCATGGATCATCTCCTACTGAAGCCAAGAGCTGAGAGAAGCTGAGCTTGGGGGCACATACCTATAATCCTCGCACTAGGGAAGTTGAGGCAAAAGGATCTTGAATTCAAGGATAACTGGGAATTGGGCTGTACACACAGAGTAAAAAACCTCTCTCTCTCTCTCTCTCTCTCTCTCTCTCTCTCTCACACACACACACACACACACACACACACACACACACACACACACACGAGGGGGGAGAAAGGAGGGGATGACGACCAAAGAGCAGAAAAGACGAGTGAGGTGGTACTGGACTGTACCTCTGCATGCCACTCCTCTCCCCTTGCTCCCAGATGACAGACAACTGGGTTAGCCTGGAAACTAGAGTGAGGGCTAGACTACAGTTTACTCTGAGCTGCTCTATAAAAAGAAGGAAATAAAAAACAAGATGTAGGTAGCTTTCCCCTGCAATAAGGTAAGAAGCACCAAATTCTAAGAATTCCCTGTGTGGGGTTTTAAGAAAAGGCTCCCATCGGCTCACGAGAGTGGCACGATTAGGAGGTGTGGCCTGCCTAGAGCAGGTGTGGCTTTGTTGGAGAAGTGTATTACAGGGGGTGGGCTTTGAGGACTCAGAAGCTCAAACCAGGGCAAGTGAGTCTCACTCTTTTCCTGCTGCCCGCACCGCACCGTGTCTGCCTGCACGCCACCATGCTTCCTGCCATAATGATAACAAACTAAATCTCTGAACTAAAAGCCAGCCCCAATTAAATGTTTTCCTTCATAAGAGTTGCCTTGGTCGGGGGCTAGAGAGATGGCTCAGAAGTTGAGAGCATTGCCTGCTCTTCCAGAGGTCCTGAGTTCAATTCCAGAGCAACCACATGGTGGCTCACAACCATCTGTAATGGGGTTTGGTGCCCTCTTCTGGCCTGCAGGCATACACACAGACAGAATATTGTATACATAATAAATAAATAAATATATATATAAAAAAAGAGTTGCCTTGGTCACGGTGTCTCATCACAGCAATAGAAACCATAACTAAGACAGCCTGCAAACATGCACCGAGAGCCCTCGGTGTGCACAGCATGGTATTCAGAACCAGAGCTCTAAGAACCAGACACAGAGGTGGAGAGATGGCTCAACAGTTAACAGCATTAGCTTCTCTTCAGAGGATCGGGGTTCAATTTCCAGCACCCATATAGAACTAACAACCAGTTCTGGGGATCCCATGCCCTCTTCTATTCTCCATGGACACTGCATGCATGTGAGTATACAGACATAATCAGGCAAAACACCCACCCACAGAAAATACAAGATCAGGTAGGTAGCTGAGTCTGGTATATTGCATGATTTCAATCCCAACACTCAGGAGCCAGAGGCAGACAGATCTTTGAGTCTGAGTCTAGTCTGGTCTACAGAGTTCCAAGAGAATCAAGACTAGAGAGAGAAAACCTGTCTAGAAAGAGGAAAAGAAGAAAATAAACTTATAGAGTGTTCCCTCTCATCAAGAAAATTTCTTTTTACAACAGATGAAGGGAGACCACTACAGAAAACTACAACCAATCAAAATGCATAACTGTGAAGTCCAGTCCCAATGGATACATCTACAAAACAGCTCCTACATCTAAGGCTCAGAAGACACGGCAGAAGAGGGGGCAGCTATGCTATTGTCTCTTAGTAATCTCAGGACCTATGCCCATTAACCAAGGTGACTGCCTGAACATGAGCTGCACAACCCAGGAGCAGGAGGTCTCAACCCTACACAAAGAGCTGCAGGCAATTAAGGAATACCAAAAGGAAATATGGAAACAGTCTTCCTCTCCAGTACCAAATGGTCAAACCCTAAAACATATGCACAAAGTAACATACAGTTTGAGCAGTTCATATTTAGAAATATGTATGAATATTCATAAACATATATGTATGTAACAACAATTAATGAAAAAAGAGGCCATGAATTTGAAAGAGAACAAAGAGAAGTATATATGGAAGGGCTTAGAGGAAGAGGGGAAAGGAAAGTAACATAGAGATGGCTCAGAGGTTAAGAGCATTGCCTTCTCTTCCAGAGGTCCTGAGTTCAATTTCCAGCAACCACATGGTGGCTCACAACCTTCTGTAATGAGAGCTGATGCCCTCTTCTGGCCTGCAAGTATATATATGCAGGCAGAACACTGTATACATAATAAATAAATCTTTAAAAGAAAAAATTAGGGAAAAAAAAAAGAAGTAACCTTTGCTCTGCCTTCAAGGAGTTTGCATGCTAGAGGAGGGAGAAAGCTAAGTTATACAGTATGCATGTGGTGGTGAAGCTACAGAGAAAAGCAAAGTAGGGCCAGGCAATGGCGATGCACACCTTTGATCCCAGCACTCAGAAGGCAGAAGCAGGTGGATCTCTGAGTTTAAGGCCACACTTGTTCTATGTAGCAAATTCCAGGCCAGCTTAGTGGGACCCTGTCTCAGAGAAAAAAAAAAAAAAAAACAAAACAAAACAGGGAGGCCTGTGACAGGCAACTGCAGTGTGACCAGGGAGGCTAGAAGTGCTAACTGAGGACATGCTCGTTGACTTTGAAGCCGAGACCTGACAGAATGGTGAGAGCACTGGACATGTGCTGGAGAAACCGAAAGAACCGCAAGTGCAGAACAGAGATGGACGGGGCGGTGGTGCCACAAGCCTTTGATCCCAACACTCGGGAGGCAGAGGCAGGCGGATCTCTGTGAGTTTGAGGCCAGCCTGGTCCACAGCGAGTTCCAGAACAGGTTCCAAAGCTACAGAGAAACCCTGTCTCGAAAGTCCAAGAAGAAAGAAAAGAAAGCTAAAGAGAAGCAGTTAGCAAAGGGATGGACCAATTCATTGATCAAAAGGTGTAAAGCAAAGGACTCTCACACTTTCTCCCTAGGTTTACTGTCTTCCTTCCCAGAGGAAGCCTTCATTCCACGGGGCCGTGTCTTTTTCTGCTCAAACATCGGAAAAAGACATAAAATCAAGCATGGTCGCACATGTCTTTAATCCTAGCACTCGAGAGGCAGAGACAAGAGGATCTCTGTCTAAATAAATACATAAATGCGAAACAATATAAGTTTGACTGCCCCCTGTTCTAGAAAGTGTACCCTATGTCCACAAACTCATCTAGCCTTGACAACATGCCGATGGTGAAACTGAGATTCACACAGACCCACTTTCAACGTCCAGTAAGTTTTTGCACACTGGCCTCCAGCTCATATATGTAAATAGCATGTTAAGAGTGGGGATGCTGGGCTGGAGAGATGGCTCAGCGGTTAAGAGCATTGTCTGCTCGTCCAAAGGTCCTGAGTTCAATTCCCAGCAACCACATGGTGGCTCACAACCATCTGAAATGAGATCTGATGCCCTCTTCTGGCCTGCAGGCAGACACAGACAGAATTATTGCACATAATAAATAAATATTTAAAAAAAAAAAAAAGAGTGGGGATGTAGTTCAGTGGAAGAGTGCATGCCTAACGCGCTCCCAGCCTAGGCACGGGAGTAAACTGCATAAGCAGCCGTGATGGTGCATGTGCGTCTGTAGCAGCAGCCCTGGGGAGCTGGACAAAGGAGGATCAAGAGCTTAAGGATAACCTCAGCTATGCAGGAAGTCTGAAGCCAGTCTGGGTTACCCAGCCCTGGTTGTGTAGACCGGAATCCTAGCTACAGCAGAGACTGAAGCAGAATAATCCAAAATTCATGGTCATTATAGACAATCTAGGAAGATCATTTCTCAAAATAAAGATTGGAAATAGGCCTGGGGCTGTAGCTCAGGTGAGGCCGCGCGGGAGGAAGGGGGCTTATCCTCAATTTCCTAAATCAAGGATAGTGTGGCGTACTTTTAATCCAACACTAGGAGCAAGAAAATCACAAACTGGTGCCCAGTCTGGCCTGGGTTACACAGTGATCCAAGGAAAGCCTGGGCTACACAGTGAAACCGCCTCAAAATAAATAAATACTCCAATTCTTCTCTAACTCCCCTCAAAAACAAGCCACCATCAGGCCTGATTATTTTAAGGATGGGGCAAAGGAAAAGGCTGGTCCTGATGTTCAACATGGGCACTGAAGTCCTAACAGCTGTCACTACAGGTGCCCACGTTTTACCCTGACCTCAATGTGGGAAGAGGAGAGACCAACCTGAGATGAAGACGCTAAAAGGGAAAGAAGTGTCCTCACGCACGTACCTTAGCCTGTCAGTCCCAAGGACATTTAACCCTTTCTGCAAGCTAGCCCCAGATCCCAACACATCCCATGGCCAGTACCCTAACTTCCCAAAGTTGACAAGTTCATCTGAACTAACCGCCTTCTAAGAGGATTCTAGCGGCCTTGAGTCAACGGATGAGTTTACAGAGCTCCATTATGGCCACAAGTCCCTCCCAACCCCGAAACTCAAACCCAATGGGGCTTGCGGTGCCCCCTTGATACTCACATCGCCCTTCTGCAGCTCCGGCGCCGCGATCCTCACCGGCTCGGTTCTCTTCTTTGGCTTGGGAAGCCCCAAGGGGTGCCCGACACTGCCCACAGCTGGGGGCAGACTGAGACCAGGGCCTTGGGGCGACGGCAGCCCCAGCCCCTCCCCGACTCCCGCAGCTTCAGCTGGGCTCACTCCTGCAGGTGGCGGGAAGCCGCCCAGGCCGAAGGGCAAAGGTGGAGGAGGCTGCAGCCTGGGGTCTCCGGTGGGCGGGGGCAGCAACAGCGGCGGGGAGAAGGCTGAGGCCAGCATCTGGGGGGGCGGGGGCAGCAAGGCCGGACCCTTGGGTGCGGGGAGAGAAGCGAACAGGCCTCCTAAAGTGGGCCCGGGCACAGGAGCCGCCACGTCCTCTTCCTCCGGCTCCGGCTCTGGTTCATCCGGCTCACTCTCATCGCTGCTGGCATAAGCAACCAGAGACATGGCGCCTCCCGCCTTTGGGATGCCCTTGCCCGCAGACTAGGCCTACTTGAGACCCGGGATGTCCCCGCGGCCTAGTAGGCCCCACCACTGGGCAAGGCGGGGAACCAAAAAGCGCCCCCAGCTCCGTGTTCTAGGGCTATCCTCGGCAGGAACCCATGGCCAGGGTTGAGTTCCACCGAGTAAGAATTCCCGCTTCACTTAAGCTCCTAGCGCCAGGAAACTACACACAGCTAATGGCCGCCGAGTCACTCCGCCTACTATTCGCCTCACAAACATAAGAACTACAATTCCCAGAGAACAGTGGTGCAACAAACCATTCTCCGCCTCAGGTAACTCCGTGCAAAGCATGGTGGGAGCTGGAGTCTAAAGGTGGAGTAAATGGTGCGCAGAAAGACTGAGCGGAAACCGTCCTTTGACGCAGGGATTCCTGGGATTCGTAGTTTGTTTTGTTGTTGTTTTGTTGTTGTTGTTGTTACCTTGCAAGTCTTATGTTACTACAAGCCCCATGGATCAGCGCGGTAGTCACAGAAACACTTAGAGCATTTCGGTACTTGAAGTTAGTTCCTCAGAGCACCTAAGGTTTATGGGAGCTGTGGTACCCTTAGAAACTGCAAGTGTTGTCGGGAAAGTGATGGCTTCTGGGAAAAGTGGACTAAGTAACTAGCTTAAAGAGAAAGTTACCTGTAAATAAATGGTGATGCTTCCAAGTCGACCTGGTAGTTAGAACAAAGCACTCCAAGAAAAGCTAAAGACCAAGGGACGAGTATAAAATTAAGCTGCAAAACCAAAAGAAAACGAGGCCGCAGGCAGCTGAGAACTGAAGTAAATGTGACATAAAAGGAAGAAGGTGCTCTCCTTTGCTATCAATAGTGCACATCCAGGAACACACCACCCACGAAGGCTGGAGCTTGGGCTCCTTCCTCAGCAACCAGAGAGACGGAGAGATGGCCAAGGCGCGGAAGTGAGGTATCCAGGACTGATCACGACTACGGCCCAGTACACTTCACAGTTCTGAGGAATCTCCCTAACCTAACAACTCTGCATACGTGGCTGGTGTGTGGGAGCCAGCCATGATAAGCTAAAGTATGGGCAGGTCACCCAAAGGAAGTTCTTCTTAACTTCCAACCATTATCACCTGCCAGAGTAAAACTCTGGCCATCCATAAATTTAAATGGAGGCCTGAGTCTCAGTAGTTTACCCTGAAGCAGGGTTGCAGGAAGAACCACAAGCTGAGATTACCCAACCTCCACCCAAGGACGGACCATTAAGGGAAATGCCTGACATTCCAACAGCTGTAGATAGGATCACCTGCCAGCGCACACTCACCAGGACACCCCTAGACAAATGTCAGCCAATCAGGGGTTCTAAACCTCAGAGACCCCTCACCCCCACCTTTACTACTATAAAACCCTATTCTAACTGAGCTCGGGGCTCTCCGTTTATTCTAATACGTTGGACATGCCGAGAGACCGAGTTTGCAAACTTGATTAAAATAAAGGCTCTTTGCTTTTACATATGGGACTCGGTCTCCTTGTTGGCTTTTGTGGGGACTGTGCAGATTTGGGCATAACAGGTGTTAGGAATATTTCTTAAGACGAGACTCTCCACCGACGCAAATAATAATAATCAGACCAAATCAGACCAAATAAAAGATGCCCACGTTTAATGGAATGTTCCTGGATGGTTCCAGGAAAGCATGGCAAGGGGGAGAGAAGGGAGATCGCAAAACCCGGAGAACACTGTTCTTTCTCTGGGCAGCACCTAAAGAGCCCGTGGGAGTGGTCCTGACCCTCCCTGAAGAGAGGTCACTGCTTGGCGGGCTTTCCCGGAGGTGGAGTCTGGACTAAGGCAACTCCCGGGGAGGGGGCTTGAAATGGATGCCAGGGGTGATGCTTCCACCCAAATATCCCAGACTCCTTGGATATAGGGGTGTCAGGCGCTTGGGGGGGGGGTCTCACTTCTGACCAAACAGTTGGCCTGTCTTTAATGGCTGGGCATGCTGCCTGTTCTGCCTTTATTTCAGGGTTTCCACTGACTGTCTGCCTTTGTGCTCCACACCTGCTCTGCCCTGTCCGCCTATGTTCTGGATCACTTTCTGTCACCCTGCAATGGAATGCCATCTACTTATCAGCCAGTCTGTGTGGGTACCACCTCCCTGCTCCTAAGAGCAGAAAAATATTGAGATCAGCCAACGAAAAGCTGTTGAGTTTGGCAAGGAGCTAAAGAGATAGAAAGGGAGCTTTGAGAGAAGAATAAAGACTGAAAGGCAGAACTAAAGGACGAACCGAATGTGTCTCTTCCTCATCATCATCCTCACCATGTTGTGGTAGGCCACTTGTTTGATTCCTGGCCACCTAGACTGCCGAAATAATCTCATACAAGCTATATTATTTAAATCACTGTTTGTCACTTAAGCTAATTACTAGCTATCTCTTATATCTTTGGTTAACCCATTTCTATTATTTTATATTTTACCATGAGGGGTGTGGCCTCCCAGCAAGGTTCTGATTAACAACTCACATCTTTCTCCTCTGGGGGCTCCTTGGCTTCTCCTTGACTCCACCTTCTTTCTCCCAGCATTCAGTTTAGTTCCTCCCTGCTCCTGCCTAGCCTATTCTGCCCTATCACAGAGCAAAGTAGCTTCTTTATTCATTAAACAATAAAAGCAGGGCTGGAGAAATGGCTCAGTGGTTTAGAGCACTGCCTGCTCTTCCAAAGGTCCTGAGTTCAATTCCCGGCAACCACATAGTGGCTCACAACCATCTGTAATGAGGTCTGGTGTCCTCTTCTGGCCTGCAGACATACATACAGACAGAATATTGTATACATAATAAATAAATAAATGAATATTTAAAAAAAACAATAAAAGCAACACATATATAGAAGAACTTCCCATATTATCTCCCCTTTTCTGTTTAAATGAAAAGGAAGGTTTTAACTTTAACATAGTAAAATTACATATAAAAAACAGGTATTAAGCAAGAATTACAGTTACAAAATTTATATCTACTTTATCTTTAATCATAACTAAGGAAAATTATTACTATCTATTCTTCAACTCCATCAAAGACTCCTACGTAAACAGGAAGTGCATTATAAGCAACTTCCAAAACTCTAGAATTAACAGAGACATCTTGCTGCCTGGACAGTCACCCGAGGTTTTTCTGTATCATTGCAGAATCCAATCTTCAGCCCACAGGCCCATAGTATCCAGCAGACTTTGCCATGAAGCAGTAAATTTCAAAGACAGGTCTGCCTATATTGGCAGTTTGCCAGTCACTTTCTTCTACATCCTGTAGAATGTCTGGCAGACTCTTTCATGAAATGGGAACCCTGAAGACTGTCTCACCTTTTTTTTTTTTTTTTTTTTTTTTTGGTTTTTCGAGACAGGGTTTCTCTGTGGTTTTGGAGCCTGTCCTGGAACTAGCTCTGTAGACCAGGCTGGTCTCAAACTCACAGAGATCTGCCTGCCTCTGCCTCCCGAGTGCTGGGATTAAAGGCGTGCGCCACCACTGCCCGGCTATCTCACCTTCTTTAGGCAAGTTCAGCAGTCATTTTTCTGTAGGTCCTGCATGTCCAGTTTATATAGCATAACATCAAGCAGTCCAGGCAAGAGCAGTTTCTTGCCCGAATGGCTAACAAACTCCATAAGCAGCCTCTTAAAGTAGATTGGTGTTGCCAGGAGCAGATGTGTCTCA
The DNA here is from genome assembly GCF_950005125.1 of Chionomys nivalis. Classification (NCBI taxonomy): domain Eukaryota; kingdom Metazoa; phylum Chordata; class Mammalia; order Rodentia; family Cricetidae; genus Chionomys; species Chionomys nivalis. The sequence continues at coordinate 3,577,886 of NC_080103.1, forward strand.
TTGTCATGAAAAGTCCTAAGTTTTTAAAACATTTTAAATGCGATATTCTGAAGGTCTCTGAAAGATTTGAAGAATACCTCTCTAACTGAAATATATCTGTATATATCTAGAAAACCTAACTGACATGACTACAAGCTTAACTATTATAGATGACGATCTATTAACCTATTATACCTTAATTATACATTACATTTTTAATGAGATGCACAAATACAATACCTTAATCAAGAGCAGAAATATACATATAACAAAACTGATCTAAAATTTGTATCAATAGACCAAGATTCATACCAACGCAAATCTCTATGACATATCCCCCTTTAAATGTAAACAAACATTTAAAAACTATCATTTAGGAAACTTGAGCATAGTTCTCTCCAAACTTCTTCATGCTGTTTATTGAGTGAAGTAATTTTTGGGGGGGGGGGTGTTCGTGGTGACCCTTTGGGGGTCTTAGTCCATCAAACCACATTAGTCTGGAAGAAATCCATAGGTTCTCATCTTCTGTGGAAACAAAAGAACCTCTTTTCCAAAGCAACAAATCCTTAGACCCGAGTTCTGAAGTAAAGATACCTTTAAAATATATAGGTTGGTTTAGTTTAGCAGCACATACAATGAAATGTCTCTCTGTACTTAGCTCCTTTACAGTCAAAAAATTCAAAGAAAACACAATAATATACATAATCCAGACTCTCTGTGTGTATCCCATCTTTTCATGGCTTATTTTTCTTACAATATTACTTTTTCTACAAGTTTAATATTTCATTATCTTTACTCCTTTAATCTATGACTGTCTGCACTCATTTATATTACATTTAATGTCTATTCACTCTTTTTCTTCTCTCAAGCCTATGTACATTTTTTAAACACACTGTGTCTTGTTTAGAGGTCTTTTGTGTCTGAATCTGTCCTATTGTATATCTGAAATCCTTTTCTGTCCAGGATGGCTTCTTAAAATGCTAAGCCCTGGTGTGACTAGGACTAAGGCTGCTTTTCCTTTTGGCTCCGCCCAGTCGAACTTGCAGGAGGCATGTTCACTGCCTCTGCAAGCAGCGCACACTGCCCCAATTCCAAGTATGCAGTGGGTCTATGCCACGTCATTAAGCAGTTTGTAACATGTTGCTCACTAACCCCACTTAAATGCTCAGTCTCGCCAGGCGATGGTGGTGCACGCCTTTAATCCCAGCACTCGGGAGGCAGAGGCAGGCGGGTCTCTGTGAGTTTGAGACCAGCCTGGTCTACAGAGCTAGTTCCAGGACAGGCTCCAAAGCCACAGAGAAACCCTGTCTCGAAAAACCAAAAAAAAAAAAAAAAAAAATGCTCAGTCTCCTGAAAGAACCAGAGTTCGTACTGGTAGCATGGCCCATGAAGCCACGGTTTCAAAACTGTGCAGTTTGTTTTTGTTTTTTTTTCTGCTACCGCTGAATCAGGAAGACCTCTCTTAAGGGAGCTGTGGCACTTAAAAAAGTGTGGCTAGCCAGGCGGTGGTGGCACACGCCTTTAATCCCAGCACTTGGGAGGCAGAGGCAGGCAGATCTCTGTGAGTTTGAGACCAGCCTGGTCTACAAGAGCTAGTTCCAGGACAGGCTCCAAAACCACAGAGAAACCCTGTCTCGAAAAACAAAACAAAACAAAACAAAAAGTGTGGCTAAACTTTGTGTGTGTGTGTCTAGAATTCCTTTCTGAGCTTTTTCAGGTTTTACAGGGATATAGTTGACAACATTGGCGTGCCAATTTTAGTAGGACTTTTGACTTCCTAGACAAATTATACCACCTTCTCTAGACATCTCTTTAGATCTGCCCAGAATAGTGTGCACCTGTGTTTAAACTATACTGTGGGTCTAGTATAGTATAAGCTTAATTGCTTACCTAACATGCGCAAGATCCAGAATTTGATGCCCCACTGCCATCTGCCCCAAAACAAATTTTAATGTGTGTAAGAAAAAAAGTTAATGTGCCATAGGAAAAATTCTGAAAACTATGAATTCTTGCTGGACATAGTGGCCCATGCCTGTAACATCAGCATTTGGGAGGGTGGGGCAGGATCAGGATTTGTCTACATAGCAAATTTGATGCCATCCTGACCTAAGTGAGAACTGTCTCAAAAACAAGCAAGCTCATTTGGTAAAGTGCTTGCTGATGAAGCAGGAGGTCCTGAGTTCAATCCCTGACACCTATGTAAAACTGCCAAGCACAGGACTTGTAATCCCAGCACCAGGGAGTGTAGACAAGGGGACCCCATGGGCTGGCTGGACATGCAGCCCAGCCTTGGTGAGGTCCTAGTCCCAGGGAAAGACTGGGACTTGGTTGAGGTCTGGAGAGATGGCTCAGCTGGTTGTTAAGAGCACTTGCTGCACTTGCAGAGGACCTGAGTTCTGTTCCCAGCTCACAACCATCTGTACCTCAAATCACAGAGAATCTAAAGTCCTCATTCTAACTTTTGGGCACCAGGCATACATGTGGTGTACATACATATATGTAAGCAAAGACTCATAAAGATGAAACAAAAATAAAATCTTTTTTTAAAAAGGTGAGGTAGTATCTGGGCAATGGTGGCACACACCTATAATCCCAGCACTTCAGAGGCAGATTTCTGTGAGGCAAGCATGGTCTTCAAGGCAAGTTCCAGGAAAGCTATTACACAGAGGATACACAGAGAAGTCCTGTCTCAAACAAACGATTAAACAAACAAAACAACAACACCAAAAAGTGTAGTAGTTATTAAAGAATAATATCCAATATTGAGTTCTGTCCTCTACTCTCTCTCTCTCTCTCTCTCTCTCTCTCTCTCTCTCTCTCTCTCTCTCTCTCTCACTAACGCATGCGTGCACACACAATACAGAGCTGGTTATAATGGTTCATGCTTATAATCCCAGTACTGGGAAGGCTGAGCAGGAGGATCATTCATGATTTAAAGACCTGCCTGGGTTACATACTAGGTTCCAGGACTAGAGAGCCAGTGAGACATTGCCTGGCCGAAAAAAAAAAAAAAATGCAGGGGGGAGCTGGCAAGACGAAGGCATTTGCTGGAACCTTCTGACTTAAGTTCCACAGCTGGGCCCCACATGGCGAAGGGAAAGTCTGCCTCCTACAAGTCTATGACCTGTTCTCACACCCGTGCCCTGGCAAACACATATACAGAGACATTAAGTAAATATTTTCAAATCAAATACCTCTACTCTGGCCTAAGAACTTCCTACTGAGTAGATGTGGGGTAGGGCCCAAAAGTTTGGCTCCTTAAGAAATTTCTCAGCCGGGCGGTGGTGGCGCACGCCTTTAATCCCAGCACTCGGGAGGCAGAGGCAGGCGAATCTCTGTGAGTTCGAGACCAGCCTGGTCTACAAGAGCTAGTTCCAGGACAGGCTCCAAAACCACAGAGAAACCCTGTCTCGTAAAAGAAAAAAAAAGAAAAAAGAAATTTCTCGAGCTGGCGAGATGGCTCAGAGTTTAAGAGCACTGGCTGCTCTTCCAGGGGTCCTGAGTTCAATTCCCAGCAACCACATGATGGCTCATAACCATCTGTAATGAATTCTGGTGTTCTCTTCTGGCACGCAGGCAGAACAGATATATATAATATATCTGATATATATAATATATATATATAATATATATATAATAAATAAATCTTTAAAAAAAAAGAAATTTCTCAGTTGATTGAAAAGCAGGCATACAGAAGACTATACTGAGAAACCAGACCACCGAGTCCTACCTCTCGGCTTGACTTCTAAGACCTGCTGTGAGATCCAGGCTCCTCAGCCAGTTCCCTGCCTGCTCTCTGGTGACCTGGGCCAATGTTTGTCTTCTCTCAGTCTCTCTCATTTTTCTCCTCTGGTTTTGTTTTGTTGTTGGTGATGGTTTTGCTTGTTCATTTGAAATAGGGTCTCATCGGACAGTGGTGGCCCAAACCTTTAATCCCAGAATTTAGGAGGCAGAGGCAGGGGAATCTCTGTGAGTTCATGGCTATCCTGGTCTACAGAGTAAGTTCCAAGACAGCCAGGGCTACCCAGAGAGACCCTGTCTTGAAAGAAAGAAAGAAAGAAAGAAAGAAAGAAAGAAAGAAAGAAAGAAAGAAAGAAAGAAAGAAAGAAACAGGGGTCAGGTGGTAGTGACACACACCTTTAATCCCAGCGCTTGGGAGGCAGAGGCAGGTGGATCTTGAGTTCCAGGACAGGCTCTAAAGCTACACAGAGAAACCCTGTCTCTAAAAACCAAAAAAGGAAGGAAGGAAGGAGGGAAGGAAGGAAGGAAGGAAGGGAGGGAGGGAGGGAGGGAGGGAGGGAGGGAGGGAGGAAGGAAAGAAGGGAGGGAGGAAGGAAGGAAGGAAGGAAGGAAGGAAGGAAAAAAGGAAGGAGAAAGGAAAGAAGGAAGAAAGGAAAAGAAAGAAAGAAAGAAAGAAAGAAAGAAAGAAAGAAAGAAAGAAAGAAAGAAAGAAAGAAGAAAGATAGGGTCTCACTGTGTAGCCTAGGCTAGCTTGGTAGCTTTGAACTTGGCAATGATTCCCCCACACACACTTCCCAAGTGCTGGGATTATCACCATGTAACAGGGATCAAACCCAGGGTTTTGTGAATGCTAGAGAAGAACCCTACCAAATGAGCTACGTCTCGAGACTCATTAAAAATACTTTTTTTAGGGGGCTGGAGAGATGGCTCAATGGTTAAGAGCACTGACTGCTCTTCCAGAAGCCGTGAGTTCAATTCCCAGCAACTACATGATGGCTCACAACCATCTGTAATGAGATCTGGTGCCCTCTTCTGGTACGTGGGTATACATGGAAGCAGAATGTTGTATACATAATAAATAAATAAATCTTAAAAAAAATACTTTTTTAGCCGGGCGGTGGTGGCGCATGCCTTTAATCCCAGCACTCGGGAGGCAGAGGCAGGCAGATCTCTGTGAGTTTGAGATCAGCCTGGTCTACAAGAGCTAGTTCCAGGACAGGCTCCAAAGCCACAGAGAAACCCTGTCTCGAAAAACCAAAAAAAAAAAAAAAAATAGTTTTTTAAAAAGAGACAGTTCAACTTTTTGGGGTGTTTTATTTCATTTTTGTTTATTTTAGGGTGTTTTTATTTTGAGACAGGGTCTCTCTGTGTAGCCCTGTCTGTCCCAAAACTCATTCTGTAGACTAGGCTAGCCTTGAACTCACAGACATCCTGCCTTTTCCTCCCAACCACTGGGATTCAAGTTGTGTGCCACCATTTCCAGTTCTTGTTTGTTAGTTTTGGTTTTTTGAGACAAGCTTTCTCGAGTGTGTGTGTGTGTATGTGTGTGTGTGTGTGTGTGTGTGTGTGTGTATAAAATCAGCCCTGGCTGTCCTGGAACTCACTTTGTAGACCAGAATGCTAGATTTGTACTCACAGAGATCCGCCTGCCTCTGCCTCCCGAGTGCTGGGATTAAAGACATGTGTTTCCCCATCACCCGACTTTGAATACTTGTTTTTAAGCAGGGTGATCTGCCTTATCTTGAGACTCTTTGGAATCACCAGGAAGGCCTTCACCAGCCCCTTGACCTTAAGGGTTAGGACCATGAGCTAAAAACACCTTAATTCTTTATAAACTACCCAGTCTGAAATATTCAGTTATAGCAAAAGAAAACAGATGAAGAGAGCCAACTAGGCCAGAGACTAGAGGGATGGAACAGAGACATTTCTAGGCTTGTGAGTTCCTCCAAACACCCATGGTACTATGTATCTTTTTTCCCCTCAGGCTGTCTCACATAGCCCAGGTTGGCCTCAAATTTTCTACAAAGTTGAGGATGAATTTGAAGTTTCTATTACATTTATTTGTTTATTGAGGATTGGTTTGTTTGTTTGTTTGTTTGTTTGTTTTTTCTCAAGATAGGGTTTCTCTGTGTAGCCATGTCTGTGCTGAACTATCTCCAGGCTGGCCTCAAACTCAGAGATTCATCTGCTTCTGCCTCGCAGGTGCTGGGATTGAAGGTGTGTGTCACCACAGTCAAGCTTCTTTATTTCTCGTTGCTTTTGTTTTGTTTTATTTTTGAAGACAGGATTTCTCTGTGTAGTTTTGTAGCCTGTACTGGAATTCACATTGTAGGTGAGGCTGGCCTCGAACTCATAGAGATTTACCTGCCTCTGCCTCTCAAATTCTGGGATTAAAGGTGTGTGACACCACTGCCTGGCTCAATCCAACTGTTTTAAATTTAAATTTATCTTATTGTATATGAGTTTTTTGCCTCCATGGCACCATGTTAATTCTGGGTGTTTGCGAAGGCAGAAGAAGGCATTAGAGCCCTTGGAACTGGAGTTACAGTTGGCTGTAAGATGCAGTATGGGTGCTGGAAACCAAGTCTGGGTCCTCTGCGAGAGTAGCAAATGCTCTTTAGCATGGAGCCGTTTCTCCAGCATCAACTTTGAATGTCTGCTCCTCTCTCCTCCACCTCCTAAGGGCAGAATGACAGATGGACAGAAGAACACTCAGTTATGTAGCACTGGAACCATGGGCTCAAGACCGCCTGCATGCATTGAGCCACGCAGGATGGTGGTTCACACTTTTAATCCCAGCAGTGGCAGGCAGATCTCTCTGAGTCCATGGCTAACCTGAGCTAGAGAGTGAGTTCTAGGACAGGCTCCAAAGCTATACAGAGAAACCTTGTCTTGAAAAATAAAACAAAACAAAATGAAAATAAAAACACATCTCCAGTGATGGAGGAAGGTTATTGGTTAATTAAAAAAAAAACTGCTTGGCCCTCATAGGTTAGAACATAGGTGGGTGGAGTAAACAGAACAGAATGCTGGGAGGAAGAGGAAGTGACACCATGCAGCTGCTCCCCAGGGCAGACGCGATGAAGCAAGTCGCCAGGTCAGACATGCTGAATCTTTCCCAGTAAGACTGGTGCTACACAGATTATTAGAAATGGGTTGATCGGGATATGAGAATTAGCCAGTAAGGGCTAGAGCTAATGGGCCAAGCAGTGTTTAAAAGAATACAGTTTGTGTGTTCTTATTTCGGGGCATAAGCTAGCTAGGCGACCAGGAGCTGGGGCGGCAGGAACACAGCCCGCAGCTCTCACTATAGAATGGCGTCCGACGTGGTAGCAGCAATTTCTTGGGTCTGCTCTGCTTGCTAAAAGCAAGCAAGTGCTCTCATCTAAGAGAGGCTTCCTGACTCAGCTTTAGCTGCAAAACCCTGCAGCTCTTTTAAGATGTCCTGCCACCAAAAAAAAAAAAAAAAAAAAAAAAAAAAAAAAAAAAAAAAAAAAGCCGGGCGGTGGTGGCGCACGCCTTTAATCCCAGCACTTGGGAGGCAGAGGCAGGCGGATCTCTGTGAGTTCGAGACCAGCCTGGTCTACAAAGGGAGTTCCAGGACAGGCTCCAAAGCTACAGAGAAACCCTGTCTCGAAAAACCAAAAAAAAAAAAAAAAAAAAAGAAAAAAAAAGATGTCCTGCCACGAAACACTAAACGGTGTTGATGAAAAGCTGAAGGCATGCTTTTCGGTTTTCAGTCATAGCAGGAAAAAAGTTGTGCTGTTTTATTTAAAATGCCGGTTTTCTGGGCCTTCTGGCCAGGGCAAACTCTGACTTTCAAGCAGGCGGTCCTGACTATGGAGCTTTTGAGTGTTGCTTAATATTGTTGCAGCTTGCTTGGTGGCAAGGACCTTGAAACATTGTAGAGTTGTGGCGATAAACAGGACTCTGGCCGGTACTTCAGCCACAAGGCTGGAATGGCACAAAGCTAAGGAATGGGCTGGATCCAGCCATCAAAACCACAGCTTTAAACCTATCCATATTGCTCAGTAATTTCAAGGCTCGTGTGGTCAGAAAAAGAGAGATATACAGTAAAAGAAAGATTCAAAGTCAAAGAAAATGTTGAAATTATTTACAGTGTGTTAAAAATATATGCAAGCTAAAAGTTAAAGTACTTAAAAGTAAAAAAAAAAAAGGAAGAAAGAGAGTAGTTGGGTGTGGTAGTACACACCTTTAATCCCAACACTTGGGAGGCAGAGGGAGATTGACCTCTGTGACTTCAAGGTGTGGTAGCACATGCCTTTAATCCCAGTGCCTAAAAGGCAGAGACAAACAGATCTCTGTGAGTTCAAGGTGTAGTAGCATACACCTTTAATCCCAATGCCTGGGAGGCAGAAACAGGTGGTTCTCTGAGAGGTCAAGGACAGCCTGGTCTACAGAGTTATTCCAGGTCAAAGATACAGAGAACCTGTCTCAAAAAGCAAAAAATAAAAGTAAAAATAAACAAAATAGAGGTTAAAATAAAGCGCACAAAGATGGAAAATACACAGAGAATTTTGATACTGTATGCTATTATGCTTTGTTTGAATTGTTTGAATGCTGAGGAAGGAGCAACAGCTGCTAAAAGATATTTGTTTATAAATGCTACTGAACTAATCCAACATAGATATTTTGAAAATACCTTGACTTCAGAATTTGGATCTAAGGATATGATACTTTGGAAAAGAGATTCTTCTTTTGTTTTCACAGACGATGACACCCTGTGGATTGCTTCCATCCCAATATGGTATGATAGACCATGCCCTCCTGAAAGGTTGCTGTGAACACCTTCAAAAAATTACTTCACTCAATTGACGACTGAGATGAACCTAGCACACAGGTTATACCCTGAAATATCTGATTAACAGCGCCCCCATTCAGCAGGAAGCAGTTTGGAGAGAAATAACTACGTCCATATTCCCAAATATTGTTTATAAATGTTCTTTCACATTTAAAGGGGGATATGATATAGGTATGAATAATTTGCATTGATATGGATTTTGCTTTAGTGATTTAAATTTAAGGTCAATTTTGTTATATGTATATGTATTTCTGATATTGATTAAGGTATTGTGATTGTGTAGCTCGTATAAAAATGTTATGTATATAAGTGGTTAATGAATAGTTATCTATAACAGTCAAGTTTGTAGTCATGTTAGATTTTCTAGATGTACATAGATATATTTTAGATAGACATTCTTTATATCTTTCAAAGACTATGGAATATGCTATTTAATGTTTTAATAACTTAGGGTTTTTCATGATAATGAGACATGTCTGCTCCTGGCAGCACCAATCTACTTCAAGAGGAAGATGGGCATTGAAGAGGCTCCTTATGGAGTTGGCTAGCCATTTGGGCAAGAAACTGCTCTTGCCTGGACTGTTACATAAATTGGACACAGAGAACCCACAGAGAGAGGACTGCTGAACTTGCCTAAAGGTGAGATGATCTTTCGGGGTTCCTGATTCATGAAGGAGTCTGCGAGACATTCTGCAGGACACAGCAGATAGTGACTGAACTGCCTTTGAAATTTCCTGCTTCATGGAAATGTCTCTGGATACTATGGGCCTATAGGCCGAAGATGGATGCCTCAACGGTACAGAGGAACTCTGGGTGACTGTCCAGGCAGCGAGATGTCTCTGTCATTTCTAGAGTTTTGTAAGTTGCTTACTTCTCATTTACTTAGGTAATATTATATCCTTCTGGAGTCTTTGATGGAGTTGAAGGATAGATAGTTATAGCTGTTTTCCTTTGTTATGATAAAAGATAAAATAGATAGATGTAAATATTGTAACTGTAATTTTTACTTGATAACTGTTTTGTTATATGTAATTTTGCTATGTTAAAGTGAAAGCCTTTCCTTTTTCTTTAAACAGAAAAAGGGGAATGATGGAGGAAGGTCATTGGTTAATTAAAAAAAGAAACTGCTTGGCCCTTATAGGTTAGAACATAGGTGGGTGGAGTAAACAGAACAGAATGCTGGGAGGAAGAGGAAGTGAGCTCAGACACCATGCAGCTGCTCCCCAGGGCAGACGCGATGAAGCAAGTCGCCAGGTCAGACATGCTGAATCTTTCCCAGTAAGACTGGTGCTACACAGATTATTAGAAATGGGTTGATTGGGATATGAGAATTAGCCAGTAAAGGCTAGAGCTAATGGGCCAAGCAGTGTTTAAAAGAATACAGTTTGTGTGTTGTTATTTTGGGGCATAAGCTAGCTAGGCGACCAGGAGCTGGGGCGGCAGGAACACAGCCCACAGCTCCCACAACACTCCAGTCCTAAGCAACATTTTTTAGCAAATTATTTTTACTTATTTATTTTTATTTATGAGTATGCCTGCCTATGTGTGTGCTCATCTATGTGTCCACATTCATACAGAGCTCAAGGAGACCAGATGAAGGCATCAGATCCTCGGAGTCTGGAGTTGTAAACAGTCATGTTCCATGCAGTGTGGACTCTGAGAAACAAATCTCCACCTCCTTCAAGAGCAGCAATACTCTTAACTACAGAGATGTTTCTAGAGCCTCTAAGTATTGTTGTTTGTTTGATAATTGGAGAGAAGTTCTCACTATATGGTGCTGGCTGGCCTGGAACATACTATGTAGAGCAGGCTGGCTTTGAACTCACAGAGATCCACCTGCCTCTGCCTCCTAAGTGTTGGGATTAAAAGCGTGTTTTCATTCTCATCCCTAAGTGTAAACAGATATTTCCATCCCAAATAATCACACAGACACTTGTATTAATTGTAAATGCTTGGCCAATAGTTCAGGCCTATTAATAACTAGCTTTTACATTTAAATTAACCCATTAATTAATCTGTGCTTTGCCATGTGGGTCATGGCTTTACTTGTTCTCTAACACATCTTGTTCTCTGGGTGGCTGGCTGCCATCTCCCTTGACTTGGCCCTCCTTCCTTCCCACTTCTTGCTCAGCTACCAACCTGTCAGTTTTTATTAACCAATGAGAGTAATACATATTCATAGTGTAGAAAATGATTGTCCCACAGCAGCTAAGTATCATTTTTAAAGAAGCAACTAGCAGATGTGCTTAGAAACTGGTTAAGGGGGGCTGGAGAGATGGCTCAGTGGTTTAGAGCATTGCCTGCTCTTCCAAAGGTCATGAGTTCAATTCCCGGCAACCACATGGTGGCTCACAACCATCTGTAATGAGGTCTGCTGCCCTCTTCTGGTCTGCAGACATACACACAGATAGAATATTGTATACATAATAAATAAATAAATATTTAAAAAAAAAAGAAACTGGTTAAGGCTGGGATGGAGCTTAGCATAAGACACAGTACCTACTCTATGAGAAATCCTGGGCTCCAGCCCCAGTAATGACAAAGAAAGAGGACTGAAGCATGAAAGAGAAAGACCTAGAATTTAGAAAATACAGTCCACATGCTGGTGAGAACTATTACTTTAACTAGGCAAAGATGTGTTAAATTTGTTTATGCTGCATTTGTTTAATGATGTAAAGATGTGTTGCTTTGCCTGCCTAAGACACTTGACTGGTCTAATAAAAAGCTGAACATCCAATAGCTAAGTAGTAGAGGGATAGGTGGGGCTGGTGGGCAGAGAGAATAAATAGGAGGAGGAAGCTAGGTTCAAGAGGAGAGAATGAGGCCAGACGGTGGTAGTGCACACCTTTAATCCCAGCACTCAGGAGGCAGAGGCAGGTGGATCTCTGTGAGTTTGAGTCCAGCCTGGTCTACAGAGCTAGTTCCAGGACAGACTCCAAAAGCTACACAGAGAAACCAATAAAAACGAGAGAGAGAGAGACAGACAGACAGACAGCCAGAGAGAGAGAGAGAGAGAGAGAGGAGAGAATGAGGAAGAGAGAGAAAGAGAAGAGATGAGGGAGAAAGAGGAAGACACCCAGGGTCAGTCAGACAGATATGAAGTAGGACATACAGAATGAAAAAAGGCAAAAGGCCCTGATGTAAAATGTAGATGAAGAGAAGCAGGTTAAGCTATCGGAGCTAGTAGGACAAGCGTAAGATAAGGCCGAGCAGTCCTAACTAAAAGTCTCCATGTCATGATTTGGGGGCTGGCAGTCAAAGAAAGTCTGCTACAACAAGCTATAAAGAAGTTGAAGTGAAGCCGGGCGGTGGTGGCGCACACCTTTAATCCCAGCACTCGGGAGGCAGAGGCAGGCGGATCTCTGTGAGTTCGAGACCAGCCTGGTCTACAAGAGCTAGTTCCAGGACAGGCTCCAAAACCACAGAGAAACCCTGTCTTGAAAAAAAACCAAAAAAAAAAAAAAAAAAAAAAAAAGAAGTTGAAGTGAACCCAAGGCCAATGGGGAAAGACTGGAAGACAGAAAGTTCAAATGCAGTTTGAACTAGATTAAAATAAGTCAGTGACTTTGGGAAGGATAGCTGCAAAAACTGAAGTAGGCAGGGTTTCTAGTCTAAGCATTTTTGGATTGAAATGGTGAGCTCACACCAGATCAGAGGCTGGAAAAGTGAGCAAAAGGAAAACAAAAGATTCTGGGCAAACAAAATGTGTATAAAAGAACCAGACATGGCTGTGCACTCAGGAGACAGAAAAAGGAGAATCATGAGTTCAAGACCACACTAGCTGGCTGGGCTGTGGTGGCGCACGCCTTTAATCCTAGCACTCGAAAGGCAGAGACAGGCAGATCTTTGTGAGTTCGAGGCCAGCCTGGTCTACAAGAGCTAGTTCCAGGACAGGCTCCAAAGCTTCAGAGAAATCCTGAAAAAAAAAAAAAAAACTTGTCCAGCAAAATTCTTCAAAAACCTCGAAAGAACGGTACTCAACATCATTTGGAAAAGCAAAAAACCCAGGATAGCCAAGACAATCCTGGGCAATATAACAACTTCTGGAGGAATCACAATCCCTGACTTCAAACTCTACTACAGAGCTACAGTACTGAAAACAGCCTGGTATTGGCATAAGAACAGACAAGGAGGGCTGAAGAGATTGGCTCAGTGGTTAAGAGCACTGGCTGCTCTTCCAGAGGTCCTGCCTGAGTTCAATTCTCAGCAACCACATGGTGGCTCACAACTATCTGTAATGAGATCTGGTTCCCTCCTCTGGAGTGCAGGCATACATAGAGGCAGAATGTTGTATACATAATACATAAATAAATTTTTTAAAAAAAGAACAGACAGGTGGACCAATGGAACCGAATATCAATCCACATATCTTCAAACACCTGATATTTGATAAAGAAGCAAAAAAAATCAAATGGAAAAAAAGAAAGCATATTTAACAAGTGGTGCTAGCATAACTGGATATCAACATGCAGAAAAATGAAAATAGACCCATATCTATCACCATGCACAAAACTCAAATCCGAATGGATCAAAGACCTCAACATAATGCCAGTCACACTGAACCTTATAGAAGAGAAGGTGTGAAGTACACTTGAACGCATTGGCACAGGGAACCACCTCCTAAATATAACCCCAGCAGCACAGACACTGAGAGAAACAATTAATAAATGGGACCTACTAAAACTGAAAAGCTTCTGTACAGCAAAGGACACAGTCAACAAGACAAAACGACAGCCTACAGAATGGGAAAATATCTTTACTAACCCTATATCAGACAGAGGTCTGATCTTCAAAATATACAAAGAACTCAAGAAATTGGTCACCAAAAGATCACATAATCCAATAAAAAAATGGAGTACAGACCTAGACAGAGAACTCTCAACAGAGGAATCTAAAATGGCTGAAAGACACTTAAGGAAATGTTCAACATCCTTAATCATCAGAGAAATGCAAATCAAAACAACTCTGAGATTTCATCTTATACCTGTAAGAATGGCCAAGATCAAAAACACTCACTGATGACAATTTATGCTGGAGAGGTTGTTGGGAAAAGGGAACACTTCTGCATTGCTGGTGGGAATGCAAGCTGGCACAACCCCTTTGGATGTCAGTGTGGCAATTTCTCAGAAAATTAGAAAACAATCTTCCTCAAGACTCAATAATACCACTTTTGGGTGTATATCCAAAGGATGCTCAATCATGCCACAAGGACATGTGTTCAACTATGTTCATAGCAGCTTTGTTTGTCATAGCCAGAACCTGGAAACAACCTAAATGCCCCTCAATCGAAGAATGGATTAGAAAAATGTGGTACATTTACACAATGGAGTACTACACAGCAGAAAAAAATAACGACATCTTGAATTTTGCAGAAAAATGAATGGAGCTAGAAAACATTATTTTGAGTGAGGTAACCCAGACCCAGAAAGACAATTATCACATGTACTCACTCATAGGTGGTTTTTAAACATAAAGCAAAGAAAGCCAGCCTACAAACCACAATCCCAGAGAACTTAGACAACAATGAGGACACTAAGAGAGATTTACATAGATCTAATCTACATGGGAAGTAGAAAGTAGAAAAAGACAAAATCTCCTGAGTAAATTGGGAGCATGGGGACTTTGGGGGAGGATTGAAGGTGGGAAGGGAGAGGCAGGGAGGGGAGCAGAGAAAAATGTAGAGCTCAATAAATAGCAATTTAAAAATGTACAAAAAGGGCTGGAGAGATGGCTCAGTGGTTAAGAGCACTGCTTGCTCTTCCAAAGGTCCTGAGTTCAATTCCCAGCAACCACATGGTGGCTCACAACCATCTGTAAGGAGGTCTGGTGCCCTCTTCTGACCTGCAGACATGCACACAGACAGAATATTGTATACATAATAAATAAATAAATAAATAAAAATGTACAAAAAAAGATTTTAAAAAGAAAGAAAAAAAGACCACACTAGCTACACAGAAAAACCTGTCTCAAAAAACAAACAAAAAATAAATAGTATCTTTATATCTGTAACTACCTGCACCATCCTTATATACTGCCAGTTTCATATTTCTTTTCTTTTTTTTTAAGATTTATTTATTTATTATGTATACAACATTCTGCCTTGATGTATGCCCACACGCCAGAGGAGGGCGCCAGATCTCAGTACAGATGGTTGTGAGCCACCATGTGGTTGCTGGGAAATGAACTCAGGACCTCTGGAAGAGTAGCCAGTGCTCTTAACCTCTGAGCCATCTCTCCAGCCCCTTCTTTTCTTTTTTTAAGATTTATTTTTATTATTATGTATACAGTATTCTGTCTGCATGTGCACCTGCAGGGCAGAAGAGGGCGCCAGATCTCATTATGGAAGGTTGTGAGCCACCATGTGGTTGCTGGGAATTGAACTCAGGACCTCTGGAAAAACAGCCAGTGCTCTTAACCACTGAGCCATCTCTCCAGCCCCCAGTTTCGTATTTCTTATTTATTTATTTGTTTGTTTGTTTATTTATTTATTTATTTATTTTGGTTTTTCAAGACAGGGTTTCTCTGAGTAACAGCTCTGGCTGTCCTGAAACTCACTCTGTAGACCAGGCTGGCCTTGAACTCAGAGAGATCTGCCTGCCTCTGCCTCCCAAGATTAAAGGTATGTACCACTACTGCCTGGATCTTTTTTTCTTAATTAAATGTTCTCTAGTGACATAAATAAATAAATAAATGTAATAATAAATAATGTAAACTTTTAAAAGTTAAATATATATACACACACACAAACACACACACACAGATGTCATAAGTAGAAGATTAGATTTGGAGAGAACTATAAGCTTCCGAACTGGCCCGCTGAGGCCAGGGTAAGGACAGAGTGTGCCCAGGTGACTAGCAGAATGAGGCTGAAAAGCATTCTATTCTTGCTCTTTATAGTTCTAGCAGCCTGCTAGCTCTTTAATCCTTCCATGTTTGTTTGTTTTAGAGAAAGTTCTCACTGTGAAGCCCTGACTGGCCTGAAATTCACATTGTAGACCAGGCTGGCCTGGACTCACAAAGATCTACCTGCTTCTGCTTCCCAAGTGCTTAAATGCAATAACGGTGCATGCTCCCATACCCTGCTGTCCCCTTCCATGGGGACAGCATGCTCTAGCCCTGACCCAGGGTCTGCCATCCAGGAATGAATGATTGACCAAGTGAATAAACAAAGCGCTGAGCTCACAGCAAGATGTGCTAACAGAAATGGCCTTTCAGTCCCCACCACTGCCACTTGTCCTCAACAGAAACTACAATCAGCCTCTTGCAGCAACACCAGAATATTGGCCTGACGTTAGAAAGGTTATCATCCCAGAGAAGGAGACAGAGAGCCCCCCCCCCAGGGCTCAGTATTATCAGTCCAGAAGAGGAGACAGTCCCTGTGCCTCTCACTTCCTGTCCCCAGTATCTCTGCAGCAATACCCTGTAGCAGGCTTTCTTCTGAGCCACCAACCAGCTCCCAAGTCATGAACTGGAGACTTATTACTTATGAATACAGCATAAACAAATAATATCCCATAACACCCTCAGATGGAGAGTATAAGGTGTAACCAAACATGTCAAAACAAGTCCTCCTGACTCACTGCTGTAGTCTCCAGTAGCACACGGAAAGCAGAGGAACTTGAGGCTTGTGACCGAGTGGTAGTATTCCAGCCACTCCGGCTCATCCTTGTCAGCTAGCTCCTGTACGCAGTGCTGCTGGGAATGACCTCAAACCTTGTTTAGCTTGAAAACAGGAAGAAAAGTGGCAGGAAATCTCACCCCTGAGGGAGAGATGTGTGGTATTATTGACATCCACAGAATTGGTTATGTAAAGAAAATAAACCATTTAGTCCTAATCAACTGGGGCTGGGGAACAGCCTACACCAGACACATGGTGTGAACCACTGCTACTAAGTGAGAACAGCCTTCACGTCATCACAGGAAGGAGTCTCCCCTTCACACCACAGGAAGGAGTCTCACCCTTCACATCATCACAGGAAGGAGTCTCACCCTTCACATCATCACAGGAAGGAGTCTCACCCTTCACACCACAGGAAGGAGTCTCACCCTTCACACCACAGGAAGGAATCTCCCCTTCACACCACAGGAAGGAGTCTCACCCTTCACACCACAGGAAGGAGTCTCACCCTTCACACCACAGGAAGGAGTCTCCCCTTCACACCACAGGAAGGAGTCTCACCCTTCACATCATCACAGGAAGGAGTCTCACCCTTCACACCACAGGAAGGAGTCTCACCCTTCACATCATCACGGGAAGGAGTCTCACCCTTCACATCATCACAGGAAGGAGTCTCACCCTTCACACCACAGGAAGGAGCCTCACCCTTTGCATCATCACAGGAAGGAGTCTCACCCTTCACACCACAGGAAGGAGCCTCACCCTTCACATCATCACAGGAAGGAGTCTCACCCTTCACATCATCACAGGAAGGAGTCTCACCCTTCACATCATCACAGGAAGGAGTCTCACCCTTTGCATCATCACAGGAAGGAGTCTCACCCTTCACACCACAGGAAGGAGTCTCACCCTTCACACCACAGGAAGGAGCCTCACCCTTCGCATCATCACAGGAAGGAGTCTCCCCTTCGCATCATCACAGGAAGGAGTCTCACCCTTCACACCACAGGAAGGAGTCTCACCCTTCACATCATCACAGGAAGGAGTCTCACCCTTCACATCATCACAGGAAGGAGTCTCACCCTTCACATCATCACAGGAAGGAGTCTCACCCTTCACTCCACAGGAAGGAGTCTCACCCTTCGCATCATCACAGGAAGGAGTCTCCCCTTCGCATCATCACAGGAAGGAGTCTCCCCTTCGCATCATCACAGGAAGGAGTCTCCCCTTCACACCACAGGAAGGAGTCTCACCCTTCACACCACAGGAAGGAGCCTCACCCTTCGCATCATCACAGGAAGGAGTCTCCCCTTCACACCACAGGAAGGAGTCTCACCCTTCACACCACAGGAAGGAGCCTCACCCTTCGCATCATCACAGGAAGGAGTCTCCCCTTCACATCATCACAGGAAGGAGTCTCCCCTTCACACCACAGGAAGGAGTCTCACCCTTCACACCACAGGAAGGAGTCTCACCCTTCACATCATCACAGGAAGGAGTCTCCCCTTCACACCACAGGAAGGAGTCTCACCCTTCACATCATCACAGGAAGGAGTCTCACCCTTCACACCACAGGAAGGAGTCTCACCCTTCACATCATCACAGGAAGGAGTCTCACATGCATTGCTCAGAGGAAAAAAGGAAATGCGATGAATGTGTTGTAGTGAAAATTGTGCAAAAGAGTTCAACCCCAGCCTGGTGTACAGAGCAAGCTCCAGGACAGCCAGCACTACACAGAGAAACCTCATCTCAAAAACAAGAGCACCACCACCCGGCCAGATTTAGCTTTTTCAGTGATTCTAGAAGCTAATTTAAATAACTTAAATATGTATGTCCACAGTAAAAGCCAGTTTATCAACATAATACATCAAATTATAACATTCTCCGAATGAAACTGACAAGTTTATATTAGGTAAAATGATCGTAGAGGTATGTCTAAGCACAGTCCTTGAATGGCAAAGATTGAGCCTTGCTATACTGATTTATTCTTTTATGTGCATTGGTGTGTTGCTTGTGTGTGTATGCCTGTGTAAGAGTGTCAGGCAAAAGAAAATGCTGGGCAGTGGTGGTGCATACCTTTAATCATAGCACTCAGGAGGCAGAGGCAGGTGGATCTCTGTGAGTTCGAGGCCAGCCTGGTCTACAGAGTGAGTTCCTTCCAGGACAGGCTCCAAAGCTACAGCTACAGAGGAACCCTGTCTCAAAATAACAAAAAAAAAAAGAAAGAAAGAAAGAAAAGAAAGAAAAGAAAAAAAGAGTGAGCCGGGCGATGGTGGCGCACGCCTTTAATCCCAGCACTCAGGAGACAGAGGCAGGTGGATCTCTGTGAGTTCGAGACCAGCCTGGTCTACAGAGTTAGTACCAGGACAGGCTCCAAAGCCACAGAGAAATCCTGTCTCGAAAAACCAAAAAAAGCCGGGCGGTGGTGGCGCACGCCTTTAATCCCAGCACTCGGGAGGCAGAGGCAGGCGGATCTCTGTGAGTTCGAGACCAGCCTGGTCTACAAGAGCTAGTTCCAGGACAGGCTCCAAAACCACAGAGAAACCTTGTCTCGAAAAACCAAAAAAAAAAAAAAAGAAAAAAAAAAAAGAAAAAGAAAAAAAGAGTGTCAGGAACAGACAGTGGTGATCTACCATGTGGGGAGCTACGAATTGACCCTGGGTCCTCTATAAGAACAGTCAGTGCTCTTAACCTCTGAGCATCTCTCCCGCCCCTAGCCTTGCTTTTTTACTTGACATATTAATTTAAAAACATACTTTAAGATTTCTGGGAAAATAATCAACATTTTTAAAATATTTATTTATTTATTATGTATACAACATTCTGCCTCCATGTATGCCTGCACGCCAGAAGAGGGCAACAGATCTCATTACAGATGGTTGTGAGCCACCATGTGGTTGCGGGAATTGAACTCAGGATCTCTGGAAGAGCAGTCAATGCTCTTAACCACTGAGCCATCTCTCCAGCCCAATAATCAACATTTTGTATATTTACACTTCATATTCATTGGCTTCAACCTAAACATTTCATATTTCTTTACTAGACATTCTTTTAAAGTTTCTTCTTGTTGTTGTCTGGTTGGTTTTTTGTTTTGCCTTTTTGTTTTTTAAGACAGGGTTTCTCACAGATTCAATGCAATGCCCATCAAAATCCCAGCAAAATTCTTCAAAGACCTCGAAAGAACAGTACTCAACTTCATATGGAAAAGCAAAAACCCAGGATAGCCAAAACAATCCTGTACAATAAAAGAACTTCTGGAGGCATCACAATCCCTGACTTCAAACTCTACTACAGAGCTACAGTACTGAAAACAGCCTGGTATTGGCATAAAAACAGATGGGAGGACCAATGGAACCAAATAGAAGACCCGGATATTAATAATTTGCTCTTGAAGAAAATTCCCAGTCTTAAAGAACAACATGAAGCCGGAACCCCAAAAGGCCCAGGCTTCTGCTCGTGTTGTAACTGAGCCTCTAAGGTTTATGGCTTGGGGTAGGACAGCTGCGGGAGTTGATCTAAGAACTTGGATATTAAATTGCAACAAAAGCTGGGAAGGTTACTGCAACAAAGGAGCACTGCTTGGCATGTTGTCTGCATGGGTGGGTGAGGGAGAGGCCAAGGAGGCTGCTGCCATGACAACATTTTCTTTGTTTTTATGTGAGATGCTGGGGATCAAGTCCCAGATATCGTTTCTGTTCTACCACTGAGCTCTATTCTCAACCCCACCGAGAATTTAGAAATCCTTGCCAGGTGGTGGCGGCGCATGCCTTTAATCCCAGCACGCAGGAGGCAGGGCAGGCAGATCTTGGTGAGTTTGAGGCCAGCCTGGTCTACAGAGTGAGTTCCAGGACAGCCAGGGCTACACAGAGAAACCCTGTCTCGAAAAACCAAAAAGTGAAAAAAAAGAAATCTTATTGACTTTTAACAAAGTGGAGAAAAGGGCAGGACCTGAAGTACATTGGAATGTGTATGATCTGAAAAGTTTAAACACAATAAAACTTCATACTAGCAGGACATGAAGAAAAATTGTTGTGGAATATAATTTTAACTAGGCAAAGATGTGTTACATTTGCTTATGCCGTGGAATATTACTTTAGATGTGTAAAGATGTGTTGCTTCCGCCGGGCGGTGGTGGCGCACGCCTTTAATTCCAGCACTTGGGAGGTAGAGGCAGGTGGATCTCTGTGAGTTTGAAGCCTGTCTGGTCTACAGAGCAAGTTCCAGGACAGAAAAAAAAAACTGTCTCAAAAAAACCAAAAAAGAAGAAAGAAAAGACGTGTTGCATTTGTTTCACCTGGCCTGCCTGACACACCTAATTGGTCTAATAAAGAGCTGACTGATTGATATCTAGGTAGAGAGAATAGGAGGAGAAATCTAGGTTAAAAAAAGAGGAGAAAGTAGAACACACCGAGGGCAAGAAGTCAGGCAGCTACTAGCCAACCAAACATAGAGACAACAAGAAAGTAAGTAAAGGTAAAAAGTCCCGAGGCAAAAGGTAGATAAAGAGAAATATGTTAGCGTCAAGTTGGGAGCATAGGCCCCTGCCCCTCACATCTATCCCAGCCACCGGCCTGGTCTGGACTCCAAATCCCAGCAGGCCAGGTCCTGACCCCTCCCTGGGGGTGGGGACAGGGCCACTTTTTCCCCCCAGGGTATTTAAGTGATTTCCCCCCCCCCCAAAGAGGAACACGTGGTCTCCCTGTCTTCCTCTCGGGGGTGTCGCGTTTCCTGGCTTCCCGGTTCCCCCTCGGGGCAACCTGAGAGTGCAGAACTCCCATTAAACCTGGATACTTCTTAATTCGGCTTGTTTTGATTTGGCTTGATTGGGAATTTTGAGTCGGCAGGGAGCTCGCGTTAGTAAATATTCCTAACAGCACACGCCTTTAATTCTAGCACTTGGGAGGCAGAGACAGGCAGATCAGTCTGTACACCGATGTACAGAGTGAGTTCCAGGACAACCAGGACTGTGATACAGAGAAACCTTGTCTGGAAAAACAAAACAAAAAATAAATGAAAGAGAAACAGGTTATTTTAAGTTAAAAGAGCTAGCCAGAAATATGCCTAAACTAGGCCAGTTACTCAAAACTAATAATAAGTCTCTTTGTCATGATTTGGGAGCTGGTTGGTCGCCCCCCTAGAAAACCTGTTTACACTGGACTCACTCAAGAAACTTCTTTAGGAAGTGATTAGGGCTGGAGAGGTGGCTCAGTGGTTAAGGACACTGGCTGCTCCTCTAGAAGATGCAAGTTCAGCCCCCAGCCCCCGCGTTAATAGGCTCACAATAGTCTGCAGCTCCAGTTTCAGGGGTTGGAAGCCCTCCTCTGCACACGTGTGGCACACACTTCGAAGCACAAATTAAAAAAACAAACTTCAAATCTCTTTGAAATGGACAATAGGGATGCATATCTTTAATTCCAGCACTCAGGAAGAAGAGGCAAGCTGGTCTGAGTTCCAGGCAGGCCAAGGCTATAAGTAAGACTGTCTCAAAACAAAATAAAACAAAACAAAACAAAAAAGAACCCAAATAACAACAAAGAACCCATTCCAACAAATAGAAATGTAAGTACAACAAAATCCTTGTTTGGGTTGTGATCTGAGAGCAGGTTTTGGGTCCATCATTCCCATCTTAACCTAAGAAGATAACCCAGGCCATGCGGTGGTGGTGCGCAGCTTTAATCTCAGCACTCAGGAGTCAGAGGCTGGAGTCCCTAAATTCAAGACCAGCCTAGTCTGCAGCATGAGTTCCAGGACAGCCAGGGCTACACGGAGAAGCCCTGACTCAAGGACTCCCCACCACCAATATATATATATATATATATATATATATATATATATATATATATATATATATATCAGGACAGTATTCCAGAATTTGATAAAGTCATATTCATTCTCAAAGACATGGCTTTGGCAAAGTCCTCCCAGATTACCAGGATTATAAATCTCCACACTGGATTTAGTGATAGTCCAGTCTTTACTTTTTAGGACCTTCTCATTTTGTCAGGTTAGCTGGTGTTATGGAATATTATTTTAAGATGTGTTACATTTGTTTATGATGTGGAACATTTGTTTAACTCTGTGTTAAAGCTGTGTTACTTTGTCTAAAACACCTGACTGGAATACTATAGAGCTGAACCGCCAATAGCAAGGCAGGAGAAACCATAGGCGGGACTGGCAGGCACAGAGAATAAATAAAAGGAGAAAGAGGGAGGGGCAGGAGCATGGAGAGGAAAATGTTAGGGTTCTACTACCTCAGCCAGTCAAAGGGTAAGCGTGGAAGATTAAGAAAGAGGAAAATCTCAGAGACAAAATGTAGTCGGTATCATTTAAAAAGGAAAGCTGGCTAGAAATCAGCCAAGCTAATGCCAGGCATTCACTAGTAAGAAAAAGTCTCCATATGTGTTTATTTGGCAGCTGGGTAGCAGGCCCCCCAAAGAATAAAAAAAAAAAGAACCAACAAGCTAGTGGAAGTACAGATAATTTACTAAGCAGCAGCATAGATTATGAGCATCTACTGTACCCCGAATCTCTTGGGCACCATGGGACTACCAGTTTCAAGCCTTTCCCCCACTGTTTAGGCTGCCCTACTAAGATTCGAACTCTTATCACCCCGACTCCATCCCCCCCCCCAAAAGAAGCACGTGGAAGCCCAGGATGGCCCGTACACCGTTCTGCGTTACCCACGGCTCTCGCCTTGGCCGTCTTGCTAGAAGCCAGCGCCGGACCAGATACGTGGGTAGGGGGACACTGTGCAACAGTAGGCCCCGCCTGGCTGGCTGGCAGCGCCCCGTGGAGCAGGAGGGAGGGGCACGTGCAGCTTGTCCAGCAGGCGCCCGCTCCTCGGGAGCTGGCACTCACCACCCGCCCGCACACAAAGCCCGCTCGGCGAGCTCGGCGCTCAGCTCCTCAGGCCTGTGCCGCCGCTCTCAACCTGAGGCTTCCAGGTTGGGCGCCGGGCCCGAGCAGGCATCAGGCGTCGAGCATCTGCGCGCATCGAACCGCCGCGGGCGGGAGTGCAAGGGGAGGAGTGGGCCGCGGGGGGGTGGGGTGGAGGAAGCGGCCTCGCACTGAGGAGGGAGCAATTGAATTTCAAACACAAACAAGCGCACGAGCGCGCCCCGAGCCGAGCGTTGCCCACCGCGCCCGCCCCGTCCGAGCGGCGCGCGGGCGCAGACGCCGTGGCTGCTCCGGAGCTCGCGCCAGGGGCCACCATCGAGGCGGGGGCCGCGCGAGGGCCGGAGCGCAGCGGCGCCACAACCGCCGCACGCGCAAACTTGGGCTCGCGCTTCCCGGCTCGGCGCGGAGCCCGGGGCGCCCGCGGCCCCGCCATGTCGCGATCCAACCGGCAGAAGGAGTACAAATGCGGGGACCTGGTGTTCGCGAAGATGAAGGGTTACCCACACTGGCCGGCCCGGGTGAGCAGTGGGGCCATCGCGGGCCCTGATGCGGTTGCATAACGATCGGGAGGGCTCGGTCGCCAAGCGCAGAGCGGGCGGAGGGGCACGGGCACCGGGCCTGCTCGCCCTGGTGGGAGTCCTCCACCGCTTACATAACGGAGATGGCGGGGGCCAGCACCTGGCCGGCGGCGCCGCGTGCTCAGTCCGCCCGCAACTCTCCTACCGGCTGAGGCTTTGGGCGCACGGTCGGGGAGTGGCCCTGTGGTGAGTCGCTTCTTCTGGCGCGACTCCTAACCCCTTCGGGGAGCCCCGAGTCTCTATTGATAGTTGCCTTCAGTTCGGATTTCTCTTTCTGGGCAAACGGCTGCGAAGGGTCCCAGTCCACAGAGGGTTAAGTGGAGGTAGAGCTGTCGTCTAGCAAACTTTCTTCGAGTATTTTGTAGGAAATCTGAAGTTGGGAGGGTCGTGGAGTGATTGGGGGAACTTAAAAAATGGTCTGCCTATGTGTAACTCTGCTACAACCCGTTAGCCTTCAGCTTTACGAGAACATCCCTCCATATGCCGCCAGCTCCGATTTGGAACTGTAGGCAGCAGGGCCTCGTGTGCTTGGGAAGACTTGTACAGCTCACCTTGGTGAGGCGGGAGATTGCCTCCGCAGCACACCAGCGAGCCTCTCCCAGAGGCCCGTGTCGGCCATGTGGTTGTTGCAATCAGCCGACAGAAGGGCCTTCCCCATTCCAGCACCTGGCCAGGTGGGAGGGTGGGGCCGAAAGCCTGCTGTGTTGATCACCTTTCCTCCAAGGGAAAGGTTAAGTGAGTGTGTGGGTGCTTCTGGCAACTTCAAAGTGAATGTAGAGGGGCCCTTGGTACTGGTGAAGGCATGACTCAGCCCCTGGGGTGTGGGGTTTGTGTAAAGCGAAATCCTAGGGCAGAAAGGCCTGAAGGAGGGGTCCCGAAGCACGATTGCTTTGAGGCTTTTGCTTTTCCAGCATGGCTGACTGTTCATCTGGCTCAGGAAGTTCCTCCATGCTCTCTTGGTTACTATTCAGGGTGTTGGGCCAGCTTGATGATTGAGAAAACCCACGTGGTCCTCCATACTTTTTCCCCCTCGCAAAGAGTGTGTCCAATCCCACTTGCCTGAGCTCCTTGCTCTCTGAAACTTTCAAGTGGGTCAAATAAGGCCTGGCCTCTGGTTTGGGAGTGAAGTGCAGAGAGAAACCAGACTCGGTTCCAGAGCCTTAGAAGGGCTTGACTGAAGCTAGGCTGTGTGTGTGATGTGAACAGTCATGTACTTTACCCTGCACTGGCTTCTTGGGCAGGGCAAGAATTGAACCCAGGTCTCTACTACTGCTTCCCCTTGCTGGCGGCGAGACAAAAGTTCAGTGGTAAGCTATCCCTGAGAAAGGAGAAATACTTATGAAATGTAGAGTTAGGGATCTTGTGGTATGTCTTATTCCTTAAGACCTATTGCCCTATGAGAAAGCCCCTCTGATTTCTGGTGACCTTTGGCTAGAAGACACCGTGGAGCAGGGATACAGGGATACCATCCATTTCTTTTTTTTTTTTTTTTTTTTTTTTGGTTTTTCGAGACAGGGTTTCTCTGGTTTTGGAGCCTGTCCTGGAACTAGCTCTTGTAGACCAGGCTGGTCTCGAACTCACAGAGATCCTCCTGCCTCTGCCTCCCGAGTGCTGGGATTAAAGGTGTGCGCCACCACCGCCCGGCCATCCGTTTCTTTTCAGTATGAGCTCCAGGACAGAAGGGTAGGACAGAGAAGCAATTTCTTTCCTCAATAGAGATAGAGTTGTAAGTGGGTCTCAGAGATAGGCACCCCGACACTTGGCTGGCTTGGTTGTGACACTTAAGGGGTTCCCAAAAGGAGAAAACAGTCTGTCTCCCAACTCCCAGTTCCTTAGAACCTGTCTTAGCTCTTCCTGAGGTGTAGCCAGAATCTTCAGCCCTGATGCAGGTCGCCTCTTGCACCTTGCTTCCCTCATTTCATAGGGGTCACATGGTAGCAGGCCTGACTGGAAGAACGCCTGAGCTCCATCTTACCCTCTTCCCTCTTCTTCCTGCCTGACTTCCTGGAGGATCTCCAGGCACTTAACAAGCGAGTTTCCCTCTCGTCCAGTCCACCCTGGGTGCCTTTCTCCTCTCCTAATCCTGGAGACGCACGCTCCCGAGCAGTCTAGAGCCTCCCTCCTGACTCTTTTTTTCTGCCCTTGGCCTTGCCACACTGAGGTGCCTCCTGTCCTGGACATTCTGGTTCCCTAGGTCAAGTCAGCCAGATGAGCTAGTGTGTTCCTAGCTTTCCTCAGCCTTCCTAAATGCCTGGTGATCTTGGACCAGCTCTGAGTGCTGTGGGCATGGTGTTCAGTTCTCCCTGCTCCTGTGAACACTGCAAATGGCTTCAAAGGCCTCTGGCCTGGACAGGGTGGGGTTTCTAGTGTTTGGGGCCTGTCTGATGGAAATGCAGAGGAGTTTCAGAATCTCCAGGTGGCTAGAGGAGGAAGTGTGGTAGGGTCCCCAGCACATCTGGCCCCACCCTGGTTTACTCTCCTTTGACTCACGGAGTTTAGTCACCACCTGGGAGACAGATTCAGGACAGACTTCTTTGAGACTGACATGGAAGAGCTGCCCTTCATATACAAGCTCCAGGAAAGACAGTTGCTCCTTTGTAGCTGGAGGGTGGGGGTGCTGCCACAGAAGTGATTTCTCCTTTTTATGGGGGGGGGGTGATTGGAAAACCTTTTGAGCGGAAAGCATTCCCACCCCCCAATCCTACCTGCTACACCTCCGTATAATAGTTAGGGTTGTTGTAAGGAAGAGGCCTATCTGCTCTCATTCCTCCACACCCAACCTTTATGTAGCTGGAAGTTGGCAGGACTGGTGGAGTTGGTGTGTCCAGTTCCATCCAGCCTCGTGTCTAGGACTGGGCAGCTAGAGACCTCCTGGGTCCCCTGCCACACGATTTAGATTCTGCCTGTTGTTTGCTCTCCGTGGGAAGATGAGGCGTTTCAGTCTGTGTTCTTGGAGAGAGCCTGGAGTCTCCTAACCCTTCCTCCACCCTCTTTCTTTTAAGAGTCTCTTCTCTTCCCTTTCATTACACTGGATTACCAGGCTGAAAGCACAGTGATGCCCTGACGTGGGTGTGGGCTCTCCAGCACTTCAGCCTGGATCCCCACCCCCGCATAGGTGTCAGGCCTGTGAGAGAGCCGTGCTACCGTTGTCCTTTACTTGTCTCCTGGGATTTCTTAAGCCCTGGAGGCCTCCCTGTGTGTGTGTGCGCGTGCGTGCGTGCGCGCGTGAGCGCGCACGCCCCCCCCCCTTCTCCTCTGAGAAGAGAGGGGGCTAGCTGATAACTGGAGTCAGGTATCCTGTCCCCACCCCTTAGAGCATGCCCCCTCCCCCTTTGCTTTCCAGTCCTAGCTTAGTTTCACGTACAGCCTAAAACCTGCGTGCCAGATTACGGGCTTTAGTGTCCCCTCCTCCCCAATCCTGGATGGCAGGCCTGGGGGGAGGGGTGGTCACATTCCTGGTGGCTGAGTGGCCCCGGAGGGGCGGAGTTGAGTTGTCATAGTGATGGGGATCACGGTTGTGGGGGAACTGCGTGCCTTTCCACCAGGTTCCCACACCCCAGCATCTCCTGATTCTTGGGCTGGGCCTAGTTTGACTTGTGCTTTCCTAGGGGGAGGGGCTGGCCGAAGTCCCCAGAGGCCACAGGGCAAGGGGGAGGGGCCCAGAAGCCTAAAGACTTCCAAGTCTGGGGCAAGATGACCTTCCGAGTCATACCCACTCAGCTCATTCTAGTCACAGCCTCCCTGTCTCCTCAGTGTTCCCAGTGGTCCCTCTTTCTCTAACCACTGCCTTGGCCTGCCTCTTAGGTTTGTGCCTGCAGCCTCAGCCAACATGGCCACCTGGCCTCTGGAGGAGGGCGGGCATTTGGGAGTGTTGCAAGGATTGCTGGGAGTTGTAGTCTCTGCCCCAACAGCTTGGCTTGGCCTGAACTTCAGGACAATCCGAGGCTAAGCTGGCCAACTGTTCTATCTTGATTTCAAACTTTAACCTCAGCACTTACTACCTTTACTGCAGAATTCCTCCTGGGTCATCGGGCAAGCAATCTCAAGAAATTAGGTCTAGATCGAAAAGATGCCTTGGTGGTTAAGAGCACTGGCTGCTCTTCCATAGGACCTGGGATTCTATTCTCAGCGTCTACGTGGCAGCTCACAAAAAACCTGTCTCAGGGGATCTGACACCCTCTTCTGGCTTCCTCAGGCATTCATGAGGTATACAGGAATAACATTGTGGAAAATGTGTGTGTGTGTGTGTGTGTGTGTTTAAAGAAAATTAGAACCGGGTGGTGGTGCAGACATTTAATTCCAACACTCTGGAGGCAGAGGCAGGCGGATCTCTTAAGTTCAAGGCTAGCCTGATCTAATTAGTTCCAGGATAACCAAAACTATACAAAGAAACACTCTCTCAAAAAAGGGGGGGAGGGGTTAGGCTTGAAGTCTGGTCCTCTTTATAATGTGTCGTTTTTTTCCTTGGGAAGGGTGTGTCTTTCTTGACTAAGCATCCCTATCTGTAAAAAAGGTTTTACTTATTTTAGTGACTTTGAAAGTTTTCAGAATTATTTTAACTGGCTTTCAAGGCCAACCTAGTCTGTAAAGTGAGTTCCAGGACAGCCAGGGCTACACAGAGAAACCCTGCCTGGAAAATAACCCGACAGACAGACAGACAGACAGACAGACAGACAGACAGATAGACAGATAGATAGATAGAGCGAGCTACACAGAAAAGCCCTGCCTGGAAAAACCCAATCGATAGATAGATAGCCTGGGAAAAAACAGACAGATAGATAGATAGATAGATAGATAGATAGATAGATAGATAGATAGATAGATAGATGTAATAAATAGATAAATAAATGTAAATAAAAAATAAAATAAAACTTTTATATTTATTTGTTTTGGTGGTTTTTGTTTGATACAGAGTCTCACTATGTAGCTTTGACTGTCCTGGAACTCAATATATATACAAGACTGCCTTTGAACTCAGAGATCTGCCTTCCTCTGCCTCCCAGAGTGCTGTGATTAAAGGTGGGCACCACAGTGCCCATCAGGATTTCAGAACTGTATCACCGGGCCTGACTCATGTGTGTTGGAGATGTAAGCCGACCTGATCTGGGTGTGGTGGGTACTACTTTGGACAGCAGAATCATGAGTTCCAGCCTGAGCTATATATGGTGAGATCTTGTCACCAAAAAAAAAAGAACAGATAGCTCACAAAAATATCCACCAAGTAATGAGTGTGTTTGTAAAATTGGAACCGTAAAGGGGAGACGTTAGGAGGGTGTGTCCTAGGGATCCCCTGGTCAGAGATGAAGCTTTCTGGGGGGCATGATGGTGGGGTTGAAGCTGCTCAGAAAGCCGGGCGATGGTGGCGCACGCCTTTAATCCCAGCACTCGGGAGGCAGAGGCAGGAGGATCTCTGTGAGTTCGAGACCAGCCTGGGCTACACAGAGGAAACCCTGGTGGTGGGGAGTTCGACTTTGCATTGAGAAGGAGTGGGCAGTGATCATGAGAGAGTTGAGATTCTTTGACATTTTATAATTGGAGATGGGTATGTGACTGAGGCAGGAGGATCAGGCTGAGCTGCATAGCAAGACACTGTCTCAAAATACAAAGAAGTAACAGTATTGGTCTTGGGAGTGGCAGAGAGAATGGCACTTTGGCCAGGATTGGACGCTGGAGATGTTCTCTGAAGGAGAGTGGGGTCGCCCTGGATTTGTTAGACTTTCCTGTTTAATTTGGACAAGTTGTGCTACTAGCCATATTTTGCAAATTGGGTATTCTCTGGAGTCCTGTTCTGTCTGGCTTTATACAAACGTCACCTTGCCCAGAATGAGGCCTTGGGACTCAAACTCACATCTTCTCTTCCTTTCTTGCCCTAGATTGATGAGATGCCTGAGGCTGCTGTGAAATCGACAGCCAACAAATACCAAGTCTTTTTTTTTGGAACCCACGAGACGTGAGTGAGGGGCCAGTGGGGTGCAGGTGGGACACTGTGGGAACACCATTGTGGGGAAAGGGGGGGTGATGATATCTGTCCATGTCTGGCATTTAGCTTGGTGGCAGCTTGGGGCTTGAGAGCACAGTCTCCCATCTCTCCCCAGGGCATTCCTGGGCCCCAAAGACCTCTTCCCTTATGAGGAATCCAAGGAGAAGTTTGGCAAGCCCAACAAGAGGAAAGGGTTCAGCGAGGGGCTGTGGGAGATCGAGAACAACCCTACAGTCAAGGCCTCTGGCTACCAGGTGAGCAGAGCCCTGGAAGGCAGGTGTATGTGGGTCCAGGAGCCTTGCCTAGAATCTCAAGGCCTTTCGGGGTGGTCGCGATAGGACTTCTCGAGAGAGGGACCTGGAGGGTGTGAGGTTACTTGTAGTTAGAGGCCACTGCCGATGGCTTGAGGACAAGAATAGGGTGTACACGGTAAGTGGGGTAAGCCTTTGTTGGGCCCATCGTTAGTAAGAGGACACAGCCTTCCAAGAGGAGGTTCTTGTGAGCCGGGCAGGACAAGGCGGGAGGGCAGGGGGAGCGGGGTCGTGGGGAACGGGTCCCAGATCCCTTTGGGAGAAGTTGACCCGAGGTTTTGCCTCCTGCTCCAGCCCTCCCCCCTCCTGCACAGAGCCCTGCCTGCCCGGCCTGTGGGTTAACCCCAGGGCTAACCAACAGAGGTGGGTCTCAAATCACTTGTGAGACTGGGCACCTGGGTGGGGGTGGGGGAGAGGTGGGCAGAAGAAGGAGTGAGTGTCTAGGGGGTGGTTGGGGAGGGACTAGTCTCTGGTGCCACTCCGCCTCTGATGTCTTCACAGTCCTCCCAGAAAAAGAGCTGTGTGGAAGAGGCTGAGCTGGAGCCTGGAGGCGACGGTGACAAGAAAGGCGGCACAGAGGGCAGCAGCGATGAGGAAGGGAAATTGGTCATTGATGAGCCGGCCAAGGAGAAGAACGAGAAGGGGGTGCTGAAGAGGAGAGCAGGGGACATGCTAGAGGTGACTGTCAGGATGTGCCTGCAGCATTTTCTGGGGATCCAACTGAAGAGTGGGGCACAGGTTTTCTGGGTAGCAGAGGATAGCTGGACCGTGGGTAGCACTCTGGAAAGAGGCCCTGAGGAGGGGGTAGGCACAGGGAGATTAACTGTCTCTAGTCTCAGTTGATGTCCTCTGACAACCTGTCCTAGGGTTCCCCTAAACGTCCCAAGGAGTCAGGAGACCATGAGGAGGAAGAAAAGGAGGTGGCTGCCTTGGAGGGCGAGAGGCCATTACCTGTAGAGATGGAGAAGAACAGCACCCCCTCTGAGCCAGACTCTGGCCGGGGACCTCCTCCAGAGGAAGAGGAAGATGAAGACGAGGAGGAGGCTACCAAGGAAGAAGAGGCTGAAGCCCAGGGTGTCAGAGATCATGAGAGGTGGGTGAGCTAGCTTGGCGGTGGGCTGGGAGGACTCAGCCACACATGGAGAGAAGGACATAGAAAAGGGTGTGCAGTGGTCAGGCTGTCTGGAGGCTGGGTGGGCTCTCCCAGAAGACCTGCATTGGCTGGGGCAAGGCCAGACCAAAGCCATACCATTAACCCTTCTCCCTCCAACCCTCCCCTGCAGCCTGTAGCCACCAATGTTTCAAGAGGAGCCCCTGCCCCGTTCCTGCTGCTGTCTGGGTGCTACTGGGGAAACTGGCCATGGCCTCAAACTGAGAACCTTTCCCACCCAGCCCACTCTCCTCCTTCACTCGGTTTCTCCCTTTTTAAGCCCACCTCCTGGAGACTGGCTTGATCTTCACCTCCAGTTCCCTGTACCCTGTGACCTGAGTCAGGGCCATGTGCTCTGGAATGAGACGGGGCCGTTATCTGCTTAGATTTGTCTCCTAGGATTTGCATTGGGGTCTGGGCCGCTGTTTCCACCTCTTGACACCTTTGCCCTCCTTGCAGGTACTCTAGACCTTTGGGCTGGGCAGGGCAGGAGAGGGGTAATGGAATATTAACTTGAGTATGGGTTCTTGGGTGGCATCTCCTGAGCTCGTGCTCCTACACCTATTTTCCCATCTGCCCAAATTCAAGAAAAGGGGACACTGGGAAAGAGGCTCCCATCCATACATCCTTGATGATTTTGAGAACTTTTTTTTTTTTCCTGAACCCTAGGGTTCAAGGAATTATAGTTTAACATCAAGACTTTGGGGTTTCCACATTATTAGCGTCAAGGACCTGGAGAGCTGATAATCTGAAAGATTGACTCATCATTTTGTAGTGTCTCTCTAGATCTCAGGTCAGAGATGGGTAACGTGGGGAGACCCTGCTGCCTTCTTACCCCTGAGCTCCAGGCCAGCCTCTAGTCAGATACATCACCCAGACAGAAAGGAAAAGATACATTTTTTAGGAAATGTTTTTAATAAAAGAAAATTACAAAAAGGAAAAAAAAAACCCAACCTGTTAATCCCAACCCTTTGTGTGCCCCCCACTACTGACCCGTTTCTGGGGTGCACTGGGAAGCTCCCTTTCTGTTCGAGTTGATGACTCCTTGGAGCTGGTCCTCTGGTGTTGGCACACATCCAGCTTGTAGCCCACTGAATACCGGGGAAAGTGCTCTCTCCCAGCCTCTTCTGGGGTTCTTATGCCCCCTTCCTTCTTTTGTTCCTATCCCTCCCTTGGGCTCTGAAGAAAAATTGCTGACTGTAGCTTTGGAAGTGTAGCTCTGAGAACCATAGACAATTTGAATTCTAGGAAAATAAAGCCGTTGATTACTATCCTGGATCCTGACTGATTGTTTTTGAGTGTCTGAGTTAACTGGAGAGGGGAAGGGAGACAAGTAGATCTCTTCCTGGGTGTCCGTTCCCACACCGTCCATTCTACCCTTGCCAGTGTCTGGGAGGGTCAAAAACATCTATATAATTTTTTTAGGTATATTTTATGGGTGTTTGGCCCACATTTACGTATGTGCATCACATGTAAGCCTGGTAGTACCCGAGGAGGTCAGAAGAAGCCATTGAGTCCTCGGGCAACAAAACCCAAGTCCTCTGCAAGAACAGCAGCCTCTGCAAGAACAGCAACTGCTTGTTGAGCCTTTTCTTTTTTTTTCTTTTTTTTTTTTAAAGAATATTTATTTATTTATTATGTATACAATATTCTTTCTGCGTGTATGCCTGAAGTCCAGAAGAGGGCACCAGACCTCATTACAGATGGTTGTGAGCCACCATGTGGTTGCTGGGAATAGAACTCAGGACCTTTGGAAGAGCAGGCAATGCTCTTAACCACTGAGCCATCTCTCCAGCCCTTGTTGAGCCTTTTCTTCAGCAACTAGTCTAACATTTTTGAGCCAGGTGTGATAGCACAAATCTGTATTCTCACCAGTGGGAAGGCAGGAGGATCATGAGTTCAGTGCCAGCCTGGGCTGTACAAGAAGCCCATGTTCGAACCACCACCCCCACCCCCACCATGTGCACATTTAAAAAAATGGCATAAGAAATAGTTTTTAAGGGGCTAAGGATATATACATAAAGACACACATACCTCAGTTGGTAAATTGCCTAGTGTTCACAAATCAGAAGCCCTGGATTTGGTCCCCAGCCACAGCAAAAAACAGGTGTGATGGATACATGGCTGTAATCCCCAGCACACCAAAGATGGAGGAGGGGTCAGAAGCTTATGCTTTCTACACAAGCCAGATGACCTGACTTTTCTTCCAGAGACCAGAAAAAGCTGGGTGTGCTCTTAGGCACAGAAAAGAGACTCATCTGGTCATCTGTCACCTGCCTCAACAGTCTGGAAGATGTCCTCTAACCTCCACAGGGGTGTGGTGGCACAGGTGCCCGCCAGCACTAATGCAACCAGGGCCTTGCTAAGTTAAATCTCTAATCTCACCGAGTAAAACTTTAAAAGACAATTTGTAAGAAAGTAGCAAAAAAATAAATAAATAACCCATAATACATGGTAATTGTAGAGTTGGTTTAACAGTTAAAGAGTAGTTGTTCTTCTAGAGGATCTAGGTTCAGTTACCAGCATTGACCCAGAACCATCCATAACTTCAGCTCCAAGGGATCCAATACCCTTTTCTGACTTCCCCTGTACCAGGCACACATGTAGTACATACAATACATGGAGGCAAAATATTCATACACATAAATCTAAATTTTTATTACATTTTTTGTGCCTTTGTGAAGGTCAAAGGACAGTTTTCAGGAATCAGTCTTTCTACCATGTGGGACCCAGGTCATCATGCAGGTAGGTGCCTTTACCCACTGAGCTATCTGACCAGCCCAATAAATTTAAAAATTATTTTAAAGTCAAGCCTGGCAGTGATGGTACACACCTTTAATCCCAGCACCGGGTGGCAGAGGCAGGTGGATCTCCCAGTTCAAGGCCAGCCTGGTTTACAGAACTGAGTACCAGGACAGGCTCCAAAGCTACACAGAGAAAGAAACCCTGTCTCAAAAAGCAAAATCATCTGCAGGTGTGCAGCAAGCTTTCGTGCGGTTATTCATGAGGTTGGTTATATAGAGACGCTTGAGGACCTAGGTTTGATCTCTAGTACTCAAAAAAGAGAGTGTGAAGAGGATCCACAAATGGTCATGGAAAGCGTGTGACTTGTCTGAGTCAGGGTCTCATGTAACCCAGGATACATTTTAACTATAGATGAGGATGACCTTAAAGTGATCTCTAAGTGCTGAGATTTCAGGTCTGCTTAGCCATCTCTGGTTTTTGTTTTTGAAAGAGGGTCTCCCTGTTGGTCTCAAACTCATGATCCTCTTGTCTTAGTCTCTAAAGTCTGGGAAGAAGTGTTTGGTTTGGTTCTAGAAAAGTCTTGGACCTTCAAGAGCAAGTCACAGTTTAGGGAGGATAAGTTAACCATTTGATGCTAGTTAGGTTGCTCACCACGCGTCAGCTTGGATTATTAGCTAGGTGTGGTGTACACCTGGGATCTCAGCAGAAGGCCAGCCTGGTCTACATAGTGACTTCTGGAACAGCCAGGGCTACATCATGAGACCCTGTCTCAATAATAAAACAAGGCTTCTAGGCAAGAGTTACCACTTTCTTTTTTCCCAGAAAGGTTGACAGTTTCTCTGTGTAACAGCCCTGGCTGTCCTGGAACTCACTTGACTAGCTGGCTCCAAACTCAAGAATTAATGACTTATTTTTCCCTTGGATATTTGAGACAGGGTTTCTCTGTGTAGCTTTGGAGCCTTCCTGGTAAAGATGTGCGCCACCACTGCCAGACTGAATTCATGACTTTTAATTTCAGCATTCACTTGAAGGTCTGCAGATGGCTTGGCAGTTGCAAAGGAAGCTGGTTGGGCTCCCAGCACTCACATCAGGCAGCTCACAACTACCTGTGACTCCAGTTTAAGGGCACCCAATACCTTCACCTTCTGGCTGCCACAGGCACCAGCGCACATTTCCTACACTTAAGCCGTGGTGGGAACTCTCTGTGAGTTCGAGGCCAGCCTGGTCTACAGAATGAGTTCCAAAATATCCAGGGCTAGGGCAGTTGGAGAGATGGTTCAGCACTGACTGCTTCTTCAAAGGATGCAGGTTTGATTCCCAGCACCCACATGGCAGCTCGCAACTGTGACTCCAGTTCCAATTCCAGGGGACCCGACACCCTCACACAGACATACATGCAGGCAAAGAACCAAAGCATGTGAAAAAAAAAAATCTGAAGGGGAAGGGGCTCTACAGAGAAATCCTGTCTCAGGAAAAAATTGGGAAGGTACAATTTTTTTTTTGGTTTTTCGAGACAGGGTTTCTCTGTGGCTTTGGAGCCTGTCCTGGAACTAGCTCTGTAGACCAGGCTGGTCTCAAACTCACAGAGATCCGCCTGCCTCTGCCTCCCAAGTGCTGGGATTAAAGGCATGCGCCACCACTGCCCGGCTCATAAAGTCTTGAGAAGATGCAGTGAACACTAGGGGTCGGGTCAGTCTGGAGCATCACATAAACCAGGCTTGATTATGAACCCCAGCACCTAGGAAGTGAGGGCAGAAACTAGCAAGTTTGAGGTGAGCCCGGGCTACATGAGACACTCAGAAAACAGTGGAGGGGATGGATGCAAGTCCAGCTTAGAGGCTGGCTTATTGGTTGGGCTAGGCAGGCCTACCTTATCTCAGGCCCAAAATGACCAAACTGCCTTCTCAGAGGTGGAGTTTGAGGGCAATGACAAATCTGGTGCTGATGGCCTCAGTTATACACATCCTTTCTAGTTAAACACATCCTAAGAACAAAGGACATTTCTTCAGGCTCTCCTAAACACTGACTAGTTCACTAACCAAGTTCCTGTTGTTACAAACCAGACTGGTTACAGGGTATAGCTGACCCAAAGCTCTCTTGGTCACTAGACTTGCTGTGATCAGGACAGGCAGGTGAGTGGCCAAAGAGCGAGTTGCTCGAGGTCTTACTGCTAGGTGTTTCTAGAGAAGCCTGCCAGTCCACTGATGGTGGAAGAGAGGGCAGCTGGGGCGTGGACAGGATGGATACTTTCCAGTATCTCTATATAGATAGATTGTTTAGCTCACTTAATA
This sequence comes from Chionomys nivalis, assembly GCF_950005125.1. Lineage (NCBI taxonomy): Eukaryota > Metazoa > Chordata > Mammalia > Rodentia > Cricetidae > Chionomys > Chionomys nivalis. Next base: position 3,613,998 of record NC_080103.1, read on the forward strand.
TTGAAAGGACCCACGATTACCCATTCCTCTACAAAGGTGGGGCGGTTTTATAATATGCTCTTCAAGCAGAGAAGAGCCAGGACACAATGGTTGTAATCTCACCTAGAAATGGATCCCTTTGCTTTGAATAGGAAGTCATAACCACCTAGAAAATGGAGCCTTGTTCTCTGTGAACTACAACTCCCAGAGGCCTCCACGCAAAGCACTTACAGGAAAGTACCCAGCGAATCTGCCCGTCTTTCGCCTTCAATTCCCGACATGCCTTTCACACCCGGGATTTCCTACTTTTGTCCAGATTTCCCGTTTCAGGTCATTTTGTAGCGACGGACTACAGATCCCAGCAAGCTGAGAGGCTCGCTTCGTTTTTAAGCGTCCTCTCTGCAATTAGACTACACCTCCCAGACTGCCCGTGTGTAGCACCCACGTGCAAAGAAAGGTTGGGAAAAGTGAGGCTGCTCGTCACCGGTGGTCGTCGCGAAGGGACTTCCTTTTCCTAGTCTTAAACTGAGGGGCAGTCCCCTCCTTGGGTTTCTCTTTATTAGGAGGTTGGAGCTGTCGTCGGATCTGGGTGAGTCTGACAGGGGAAGTGCTTGAAGGGCTTGACCTGAGGGCTTGCATTGAGAAGAAAACCTACGGCGGAAGTGGCACCAGTATCCGATTGTGTGGGGAACAGAAGGGAAAGATGGAAGGGGGCGTGCCCGGTTCTCCTTTCTCCTCCCAGAGCCTTGAAACACACCAACACACCTCTCTCTCTCTCTCTCTCTCTCTCTCTCTCTCTCTCTCTCTCTCTCTCTCCCTCCCTCCCTCCCTCCCTCCCTCCCTCCCTCCCTCCCTCCCTCCCTCCCTCCCTCCCTCCCCTTCCCTCCCTCCCTCCTTCTCCCTCTGTCTTCCCCCCCTCTGTTCTCTCCTCTCTTCCCTCTCCTCATTCCCTCCCTCCCTCTCTCTCTCTCCCGCCCCCCTTCTCTCTCTCCGCTCCTCTCCGCCTCTCTGCCTCAGGCCCGTTTTTCGTATTAGTGAACAGGATCTTAATGAGAATTGCAGCACATTCTGGATACCGAGAAGACCAAATACGTTGAAATCCTCAGTTTTCGACTTGGCCAGGTGCTTAGAATCAGTATGTTGGATCTGAATTAAGCCCTTGTATTCATCTAGCATCATGGATAACACTGGGCTCCTCAACCCCCGCGTCTCCTATCCTGAGGTGTATAAAGAAGGGACGAATACCCCACTTATACAGAATTACTTGCCCATTACATGTGAATCCCCGAGTTTGATCACCAGTACTCATTCCCCTCCCCCACCACAAAAACAAACTAGGTTGGCCTTGAACTCGCTGAGATCTGCCGCCCAAGTGCTGGGATAAAGGGTTTGTCCTATTGCACTCATCATTGCTCCTTTATTTTTAGTTTTTTAGATTTTTTTAATGTGTAGAAGTGTTTGTGGGCATGTATGTATGTACACCATGTATGTTCTTGGTACCCACTAAGGTCAAAATAGGGTATGGAATTGGAGTTATGGATGGTCCTCTGTAAGAGCAACACGTGCTCTTAACTGCAGAGCCTTGTCCCCCCCCACCACCATTAAAAATATTTAAAAGTTGAGGGCTGGAGAGATGGCTCAGCAGTTAAGAGCACTGGCTGCTCTTCCAGAGGTCCTGAGTTCAATTCTCAGCAACCACATGGTGGCTCATGACCATCTAAAGTGGCACCTTTTCAGACACAAAGGCGTATGTGCAGATAGAGCACTCATATATATAAAATAAATCTTTAAAAAAAAATTAAAAGTCAGGGTTTTTCTATGTAGCCCAGCCCAAAGTCTCACTTAGTCTTTTTGTTCTTACTTGCCAAGTGTTAGCATTACAAATGTGCACAGTCACATCTGGCTCCTTTTACCGTTTTTTCAAATTGGATTTGTTAATTTTTTTTAAGATTTATTTGTTTATTATATATGCTGTATTGTGCTTCATGTATGCCTGCAGACCAGAAGAGGGCACCAGATCTCATTACAGATGGTTGTGAGCCACCATGTGGTTGCTGGGAATTGAACTCAGGACCTTCAGAAGAACAGGCAGTGCTCCTAACCTCTGAGCCATTGCTGCAGCCCGATTTATTAATTTTTTTAAATGTATGTTTTGCCTACATGTATGTATATGCATTTCCTTGCATGCCCGATGCCTAGAGAAGCCAGGTGAGGGCACTGGATCCCCTGGGCGTTCTGGGTGGTGTGAAACACCATGTAGGTGCTGGGAATCAAAGGCAGGTTCTCCTGAAAAGGAGCAAATGCTCTTAAGTGCTGAGCCTTCTCTTTAGCCTCCCCCCTTCTACCACAGTCTCCCAAGGAGCTGGAATGCCTGGCTTAAAGCACTTACTTTTTATCAGTGAATTCGGTAATCTGTTAATTTAGTCTACTCCCCAAGTTGGGAGCCTAGGAGTCTTGGGGTCCTTAAGTCTTAGAGGAAAAGTCATTCTTAGGGAGGAGTGGGTTGTTGACAGCCTGTTGACAGAGGTTTCTGTTCCACATGGTCCCACAGCCATTCAGTCCCAAAGAAACACACAGAGACCTACATTAATTATAAACTGGTTGCCTTATTAGCTCAGGCTTATTAACTTACTCTTACATCTTAAATTAACCCATAATTCTTGTCTGTGTTAGCCACATGGCTTGGTACCTTTTACCAGCAAGGCATTCTCATCTTGCTTCCTCTGCATCTGGGTGAGGACTGCAGACTCAGCCTTTCTTCTTCCCAGAATTCTCCTGTTCTGGTTGCCCTGCCTATACTTCCTGCCTGGCTACTGGCCAGTCAGTGTTTCAGTAAACCAATACAAGGGACATGTTTTTACAGGGTACAAGACCATTGTCCCACAGCAGTGAGTCTTTGCTGTGTGAGGTTAGAAGAAGACAGAACATGAGTTCAAGCCAATAAAAGGGCCTTATTAGCTGGCTGGCAACTGCATTGGGTATTGGGGACCCCAGTGTATCCACAAGCATTTCTCAAGGGGAGGTTTTAGGCACAAAAAAACACACCCTGGGTTGACACACAGCCAAAACCAGAACTATAAAACCAAAAAGCAATGTTACAATACATGTAGAGACTTTCCCAGAACTGCAGACTTTGATGGATTGGGTTTTTGTTTTCATTGGTAGTGCTGTCTATATGGTGAGTTTCATGGCCTGAATGGAGTCAGTTGTGTGAAGGTCTGGGGCCTATTACATGGGCACACTGTAAGCTGTTTTTATCCTTGCTACGGCTCTCTGTACAGCCTTGTGACTGCTTGCCTTCGGGCTCTGTCCTTTTCTTTCATTACCTGCTTCTCCCCGTCCTGCTGTTCATGCATTCACTAAATAACTGTCTTAAGTATCTCAAGTGCCAAGTTCTCCTGAGACAGCAATGCAAGGAGCTAGATAGTGTGACTCCTGGACTCAGGGAATTTTTTTTTTTTTGAAACATAGTTTTTCTGTTGCTCTGGCTGTCCTGGAAGTTGCTCTGTAGACCAGGCTGACCTTGAACTCAGAGATCCGCCTGCCTCTGCCTTCCAAGTACTGAGATTTAAAGACATGCGCCACTATTGCCTGGCGGCCTCAAGTAAATTTTTTACTTCGAAGTCAGTCGATGGGGTTTGAATGCTGATATCGCCCCCATAGTAGCTTTATCACTGTAGATAATACATAACTCCATTGTTTTCTCATTTGTAAAGACAACTTGTGAGAAGAGATGAAGTCCACTGCGCAAGAGAGTCTATGTGTACTTTAATAACATTCCTGGGTTGTGAATGGTGGTACTAGGGAAGCAGATGAATTTGAGAGTTCAAGGCCAGCTTGGTCTACATAGTGGATTCTAGATCAGCCAGAGCTACATAGTGAGACCCTGCCTCAAAAAACAAACAAGGGGCTGGAGAGATGGCTCAGTGGTTAAGAACATTGACTGCTCTTCCAGAGGACCTGGGTTTATTTCCCGGCACACATATGGTGTCTCACAACTGTTTGTAACTCCAGTTCCATGGGACCCAACATCATCACCTAGCCATACATGCATGCAAAACACCAATGCTCGTAAAACAGAAATAGATTAAAAACAAACAAAAGTTCCTTCCTTAGTTCAACCTTTTATTCTGTTTCTCTTGACTCATAGTTGATGAAGAAACTTTTTGAGTCTTTCACTGGTGAGATTTCTTACATCTGACCATGCGACTTTCGGCCCTGCTGGCCTTGGCATCCAAAGCCACCCTCCCTCCCCACTACCGCTATGGGATGAGCCGTCCAGGCTCCCTCTCAGACAAGAGGAAGAATCCTCCATGGAGCAGGCGGCGCCCAGTGGTGGTAGAGCCCATCTCTGATGAAGACTGGCATCTATTCTGTGGAGACATGGTGAGAACATCAAGACAGAGTGATGGGAAGGCTTGTGGGCAACAGTCTCCTGCCTCTGTCCTCTCATCTTCTTACAGGTGGAAATCTTAGAAGGCAAAGATGCTGGGAAGCAGGGCAAAGTGGTCCAAGTCATTCGGCAGCGGAACTGGGTTGTCCTGGAGGGGTTGAACACGGTGAGTGAAAGGATGATGAGGGCTGGGAAGTCTTCCCCATCTGTCTCTCTTTTCTTAAGAGCAGCATGGGGAGACAGGAAACTGGTTGAGGGGCAGGCTGTACAAGCGGACTTGGGCTGAATATGCTAAGTAGTAGTAGGTAAATCCCTTCACACACTTTGCTTTCTGATAATGCCTTCTCTTGGACAGCATTACCGTTACGTTGGCAGAACCAAGGATCACCGAGGGACCATGATCCCTAGTGAAGCCCCCTTGCTTCACCACCAGGTCAAGCTAGTGGACCCTGTGGACAGGCAAGCGCACAGGCCTCTGGTCAAGGGGTTTCTAACTGAAGTTATTTATCACATGGGAATGGTTTGTTGGATATGCTGGAACTCAGGGGAATCCATTTCTTTTTTGGGGTTCAAGACAGGGTTTCTCTGTGTAGTCCTGGCTGTCCTGGCTACAATGCTGGCCTGGAACTCAGAGATCTGCCTGCCTCTGCCTCCTGAGTGCTGGGATCGAAAGTGCACCACCACTGCCCAGTGGGTCTGATTCTTGCACACAATTGTCAGTAACCATGACAGAAACAAAAGTGATAAACCAAGTTACCATTGCTTTCAATTTTGGGTTGGAGGGTGGCACAAGGATCTGGCTCTAGACTCAGTTTTTTCTCTTTACCAGGAAACCCACTGAGATCCAGTGGAGATTTACTGAGGCAGGAGAACGGGTTCGAGTCTCTACAAGATCTGGGAGAATTATCCCCAAACCTGAATTTCCTCGAGCAGACGGCATTGTCCCTGAAACATGGACTGGTAAGCTGGAAGAAGGCAGGGATGTGAGGTGTGAGAGGAAAAGCAAAGTTGGTAGGGCTAGGGATGTAGCATGGTGGAGCACTCGCCTAGCTGTGTGCAAGGTCATGGCTTCCATCCCCACACTGCAAGAAATAAACGGCAAATTATCCTTTCTTCTGACTCAACAGATGGCCCCAAGGATACATCAGTGGAAGACGCTCTAGAGAGAACGTACGTGCCCCGGCTAAAGACATTAGAAGAAGATGTGATGGAGGCTATGGGGATCCAGGAGACTCGAAGACACAAGAAGGTTTATTGGTACTGAGTCTGAGTGTAGCTGCTGCCTGCTCAGTCTTCACCTTGAGAGTGGAGGCCCCTCTTCTCCAGCACTAATAAAGAGCCATGAATGTAGCTGCTGCCCCACCTCTCTTCCTTCCTCAAGTGTTTGCATTTTGTGGAGCCAGGCATAGTGCAGCTGTTCTTGTCAGGACAGACCAGGTAGATGGCAGCCTTTCCAGGGGCAGGTCCCACAATGTTTGGGGATAGAAACAAGGAAGAGGCCCCTGTCCTTTTCCCTATTTACAGAAACAGGAGGTTTTTTTTGTTTGAGACAGGGTTTCTCTGTAGCTTTCGGGCCTGTCCTGGAACTCACTCTGTAATCCAGGCTGGCCTCGAACTCACAGAGATCTGCCTGCCTCTGCCTCCCAGGTGCTGGGGTTAAAGGTGTGGCCACTACTGCACAGCAGGAGTTAAATCAGAAAAGTTTTAATAAATAAAAATGACACAGAACATTACATATAAAAGGAGAGAAAGGGTATAAATCTGAAGTTTGCAGAGACCCAGAATTCCGGCCGGATGCAGGCACTCTAAATGGTAGGATGCATATTGTCATTTTGTGGTTTTGGTCTGTCAGTTGTCTTCAGTCTCAAGAACAGAGAAGGCCTGACCCAGGGGTGTCTTGGTGGCCACCAGAACCAGATTTCTGGGAGAGAGTTCAGGGCTGAAGATGGGTAACAGCTCAGCATAGAAGCCTAGGAGAAAGTGTTGGTTAGAAGGGAAACAGAAGTTCACCCCAGACCCTTTCTGCCTGTCCAATAGCACAGCATCTTATTCCAAAGGGGGAAGACACTAGCTTGAGAGCAGTCCATGGACCTTCTCAGTGCCTGGGACGCTTGCTTAACATCTACCTCCCTGGTGCTGGACAGGGCTCAGGGTTAAGAACTTGCTGCTCTTCCAGTATACTCAAGTTTGGTTCCTAACACCCACATTGGGTGGCTCACAACTGCTTGCAACTCCAGTACCAGGGAATTAAACACCCAAAAAAACATGTATAAACACACAAATCTTAAAACCCAAACCAGTCTAGTGGGAGGCACTGCTAGGAACCCACAATTGCTAAATATGCCCCCCACATCAGGTGGTGTCCAGGCCCAACAAATTGGACAAGAACTCACCTTGCTCCTGGAGATAGAGCAGCCGGTCTAGCAGAATCAGCGTCTCCACTAGTGGGGCCAGCAGGAGGGCCAAGCTGAAGAAGGCCACCACACGATTCTCTTGGGCCTGCTGGGCCCAAAGGGCAGCCAGATCCAGTGGCAGCTGGGGGTCCAGACCTACTCGTTGTAACCCTTGTTGCACATATCTGTGAGACCAGCCATAGGACAAGTTAGTTCTAGAAACTTCCACCTGCCACTTAACCGTTTTGTCTAGAAGCTGATTCCTACTTTAATTTGCCTAGACATTTTGTTTTTATTTTTGTTTTTTCCAGACATGGTTATTCTATAGCCTTGACTGTCTGGGAACTCACTCTGAGACCAGGCTGGCCTTGAATTTAAGAGGTCCGCCTGCCTCTGCTTCCCAAGTGCTTGAATTAAAGGTATGAGCCACTATGCCTACCTGTGTTTTTGAGACAAAGTAGCCTAGACTACATGGAAGCAGTCCTCCTCGACTCCAGAGCCAGAAAGCTGTCACAGACATGCCACTACCCATTTTAATGTTTCCTAGGCTGTGAGCTATCTGTTCAATAGCAAACAGTCCCAAAATTTATCCTCATTTAGTTTTATACAACTTAGCCGTACTTTTAGTAATTGGAGACTATTGGACTGATAGTTATCTTAGTGGTAGAAGTACTTGCTAATCTAGCATGTACAAAGCCCTAGATTTGATGATTTCCAGAGTTTAAAAAAAAAAAAAAATGGAACTTAGGCAACGGGCAGTGGTGGTGCACACCTTTAACTCCAGCACTCCAGAGGTAGAGGCAGGCAGATCTCTGAGTTAATGGTGGGGGGGGGGGGGTGTCTACAGAACTAGTTTCCAGGACAGCCAAGTCAGTTACACAGTGAAACCCTGGCTCAAAAAACAAAAGAACTTGGCATAATCTTGAACTCCCGATTCTCCTGCCATCTCCCCAAGCTAAGGTTACAGATGTGTGTTCATCACCTTCAATTTATACAGTGCTGGGAACTGAACCTAGGCTCATGGACATAGAGAATAAAGTATTCTACCAACTGAGTTACATTCCTAGTCCTAGGAGGACAAATTCTTTCAGAGAAATTTGGAGCAGTGTCCCTGGTTAGTGAAGTTTATGCCATTTCTTTGGGCTCACACATTTTCTTTGGCTGTGTTAAAGGTGGGAATATGTGGGGAGCCTCCCCAGACCTCACTCTTCAATCTTGAGTTCGTGGACCCTGGGGATTCCTTGCACGCCAGGCCTCCGAAGTTCAGGGCAGGCACGTCGGATAACTGTCTCCAGCGCTGCACGGAAGCAGTGTGTTTGCAGGCCAGGGCCTGCTTTCTGTAGCCTCTTTGCATAGTCCTCAAGAGCGTGGCAGGCCCCCTCCCGAAGCCTGTACGGTAGTTCATGGCCGGGCAGCCCAGCCACCCACTGACTCAGTGGGTAGCTGCCAGGCTCACTGAGTTTCATGTAGCAGCAGCCCACCGAGGCCAAGGCTACCACTTCAGAACAGCAGCAGAAGTGCCTCAGCAAGGAGACACTCAGATCCCCACAAGCATGGAGGCCCGTGAGTAGTAGGCGGGTACTACCCTGGCGTGGTGTCTCTAAAGGCAGCAGAAGCTCCTCACACAGGGCTGTGGGGCTGACCCACTGAACCACGTGGTGGGGGGAGTGGCGGGAGCCTCTTTGTACCACCTGTGGGGAGAGCAAAAACAAAGGCAGATGCAAAGCTGGGTGGCATCCTCGGAGTTATGAGTCAGAAGCCAGGCATTAGAGAACCCGACTCTGAACCAGGAGATGAGACCATCATTTCAGACGGTACACCTTTTCGTTTTTGTTTGTTTTTCGAGACAGGGTTTCTCTGAAGCTTTTGGAGCCTGTCCTGGAACTAGCTCTTGTGGACCAGGCTGGCCTCGAGATCTGCCCGCCTCTGCCCCCGAGTGCTGGGATTACAGGTGTGCCCGGTTCACCTTTTCATTTCTATCATTTTTCTTTCAGGTGGGGCAGGGGGAGACACAAGGTCTTTAGAGCCTTTTCTGACCTAAAGCTCAGTATGCTGAACAAGCCAGCAAATCTGCATGGATCCTGTCCATGCCTCCCTAGTGCTGGGATTACAGGCATGTACCTGAGGATGGAACCCAGGGCCTAATGAATGCTTAGGCAACTGTCCGACCACTGAGCTGTATCCTAGCTCTTTCATTTTTTTTAAAGATTTATTTATTTATTTATTGTATATACAGTGTTCTGCATGAATGCATGCCTGTAGGCCAGAAGAGGGCACCAGATTTCATTACAGATGGTTGTGAATCAACATGTGGTTGAACTCAGGACCTTTAAGAAGAGCAGGCAGTACTCTTAACCACTGAGCCATCTCTCCAGCCCAAGCCCTTTCATTTCTTGTTGATAATGAGTCTAATACCTGGGTGTGGGTTAGAGCCCATAGCTCAGTGGCTATGGGCTCCAACCCTAGCACAGCAAATAATGGTACCCATCCGGCCACATCATAGTTTACTATGAGAACATACTGCTGTGGAAATCACTTATACAAACTAAAAATGCCTTTGAGATGTGGGGATGCTTTGGGGAAGGGGCAAAACGTAGCAGAATAGGAACCATTTCTAACCGAGAAACTTGGAAGTAGAAAATGAATTTTAATATGCAGTTCCAGCCAAGCACACTGCTCCTGTAGTGCAGGCTGCAAGAAGGGCAGCTTACTTTTGGGTGCCTCTTCTCCATTTTGTCTAGAGCCTGCAGGAGCTCCTGGTCGAGGCGCTGGGCTCTCTCTACCAGCCTCTGATTTCCTTCAAGGCTCTTCACCATCAGCCCCAGCCCAAGAGACATGAAACGGGAGAGATGGCCCTGGAGTCATGAGGGAAGACAGCATTGTTCAGTGCCCTCAAGACTGTCACCCTATCAGTGTAGACAACTGGGTCCTGGGCTCCTCCCACCCCCACTTCTCAGCAGCTGCTTCCGTGGGCATCTGGCCTGCTAACCTGCCTTCCCCAGGGGCCTGTCAGACAGACAGTGCGGTGAGAGTCCGGCTTACCTGGCCCGAGCCCACATCCACAACCTGGGTGCAGCCAGTGAGATCACTCAGCTTCTTCACCAACTGAAAGGAGACAAAGTCTCATCTTGGCATTGGCTCCTGACTCCTGAAGTCATAAGGATGGTAGAGAAGCACTGAGGTTGCCACAGAGATATCAGATGTCAAACCAGAGCTGAGGTGATGGTGTCTAGCCTAGTCCGCTTGCCCCTTAAGTCAATGATACAGGAGCAAGAACCCTGTAGGCTGTGAAACTGAAAACTGACCGTAGTGAATAGAAGTAGTCACCCCACACAGCTGCCGGTCAACTCCAGAAACACGCGGGAAAGTATCCCAGCACCAAGACAGGATGCTAGTATGTCTGCTAAGGAAGGGGCTTCTGCACTTGCTGGTTCCTACAGTATGGGCTACACACGGCTCTCAGACTGTCTCACCTCTCCCAGCCTCCTCACCTCTCCCAGCCTCCGGATCTCATGCTGCTTTTTGGGCTTGACATGTTTCCGAAAAGGTGCTGCTAGTCGGGAGCTTTGGCTGGGGTTCTCCAGGAATTCTGAGGGGGTCTGAAAGCCAGGTGTCCGGGTAAAGGCGAGGGCACAGGCTGTGGACTTCAGGGCCAGCAGGGTCAGTGGCCACACGGACCTGTACCTGAGACAGTCCAGCCCAGGCTGCCAGTGAATAGCCCACAATCGCATCCTGAGTGTATAAGCCCAGGAAGATGCAACGAGACTGTCTACATAAGGTTCAGTACATGGCTCCGGGCTCATTCCCCAGCAAAGGGCTTCTCTGTTTGCACATACCTAATCTCCTCCCCTTCCCTGGGCATCCCCAGCAGCAGGGTGGCCAGCTGTGGTGGCTTTAGTCCATCCAGTGCTTCTTGCCATGAGTTGGGGAGTGTGCCCCATAGGCTGTCGGTGAAAAATTCCTGCAGAAGGAGCCAAACAGTCATTTTCTCAGCCCCATCTTAACTCTCCACCTCATCTCCTGCTTTCTTCTGGCACTAGTGCCCAAGGCCACCAAATGCCACCAGCAGGTCTCTCCTGTTCAAGTGTATCAGCTCAAGTCTGCTCCCAGCTTCCTCCAGTGCCAAGGTGGCACAGCATGCTTTCTGAACACACTTCGTTTTAGTGATGTCCCCCTTATTTGTGTCTCCTTTCTCCAATTTCTTTTCCAAGGTTAGCCTGGTCTATATAGTGTTCCAGGATAGCCAAAGTTCATCTAGAAAATAAATTTTGAGGTTTTATTTATTCACCAAAATCTATTCTAAACTCAGAGAGACAAGAGTCTTGTACGTGTAGAGTTTACTTTGCAAAATAAAGTTCAGTAACAGAGGTTTAACTCAATGTTAAGAAATGCTTGATGAGCCAGGCAGTGGTGGCACACGCCTTTAATCCCAGCACTCAGGAGGCAGAGGCAGGTGGGTCTTTGTGAGTCAAGGCCAGCCTGGTCTACAGAGCTAGTTCCAGGACAGCCTGGGCTACAGCAAACAACAAAATACGAGTGCTTGATGAGCATGCAGGAGATCTTGGGTTCAGCTAACATAAACACTACATTCAATAAAATGCTCATGAAAACCATTTAACAGAGAGCTTAAAGGACAACTATTTTAAACTCCACAGAGGAAAAAAAAGTGTGAGGGGACACTCCAGAGCTGTCATATAAAGAGAACACACATACTTTCACTAGCGTGGGACTCAAGAGACTGCCCGCCTCTGCAATCCAAGTGCAGCAATTACAGCGGTGCAACCACAACCCCCTCCAGTTAAAAAAAAAATGCTGGCAGTACTTAGGGATTTAACCCAGGGTTTCATACAAGCTAGACAAAATTTTTACAAAGTACTTTCACTATTAATTTGTATGTGTGTCCTCTGTGGACGGGTCTGTGCATGTGAATGCTGTTGCCCGCAGCACATCAATCCCTGCAAGTGGAGTTAAAGGTGGCTGTGAGCACCGTTATGTGAGTGCTGGCTGCAGAACTGGCTTGGAAAAAGCACTACATGACTTATTTTTTTTCCTCTGGTTTTTCAAGACAGGGTTTCTCTGTGTAGTCCTGGAACTCACTGTGTACACCAGGCTGGCCTCAAACTCACAGAGATCCACATGCCTCTGCCTCCCAAGTGCTGGGATTAAAGGCGTGCGCCACCACCACCCAACACAGTATGTACCTTTAACCAAAGTGCCATGTCTCTAGCTCTAGACAAGCATTTACCACAGAGCAGCAGTACTGAACCTGTGGGTTGCGACCACCTTGGGGGTCACGTATCAGATGTCCTGCATATCAGATATTTGCATTACCATTCCTAACAATAGCAAAATTTGTTATGAAGTAATAAGGAAATAATTTTATGGCTGGGGTCACCACAGCATGAGGAACTGTACTGACGAGTCACAGCATTAAAGGGTGAACGCAGCACAAATTTTAATTGTTCTGAATAATAAAAACCCAGAGTCAGATATCAGGGTAAATGCTGAAAGGTCAGAGAAGTAAAGGAGCCAGCGACTAGAGAGACTTTTTACCTATCCAATTCTCAGATCAAAGGCCAACTGAAGGTAGCTGAGATCCCATCTCCACCCACTTTATAACCCTGTCTCCACCTCCCTAGCTCTGGGATTAAAGGCCTGTATCTCGCCGGGCGATGGTGGCGCACGCCTTTAATCCCAGCACTTGGGAGGCAGAGGCAGGCGGATCTCTGTGAGTTCGAGACCAGCCTGGTTTACAAGAGCTAGCTCCAGGACAGGCTCCAAAACCACAGAGAAACCCTGTCTCGAAAAACCAAAAAAAAAAAAAAAAAAAAAAAAAAAGAGGCCTGTACCTCCCAAGTACTAGATAGAATTAAAGGTATGAGAGCCAAGGTGTTGGGTTCAAAGGTGTGTGTTACCACTGCCTCACCTCCACCCTCTGATCTTCAGGCAAGTTTTGTTAGAGCACAAAGTATCACCACAGCTGAGAACCACTGCTCTAAAGTTACAGCTCCCCACCACCAAGTAGGTGATTTTTCTCTGTGTATGGGGTGGGGGGAGAAATGAGAGGAATCTCAGCACTAGTCTGAGCTGGCTGCAAATCAGGGCAATTCATCTGCCTGTCTTCTGAGGTAGGATTACAGGCAGGCACCATTACCCATGCCTGACCTGCTTTTTCATTTTTTAAAGTAATATAGTCCAGTCCAGGCTAGTCTGAGGTGCTGGGATTACAGGTCTGCACCACATCTGGCCAAGCACTTCCTCTTTACCAATATGCTTCTTATTACTGCCTTTTAGTGGAGAGATAAAAGCTGTCTCCAGAATTCCTCCACAGTAGCCTCTAACCATCCCACCCCCAGAAGCACCCCGCCCTCAGCCCAGTGGCCTCACGATGATGTAGGCGTCCAGGATGGAACGGTAGAGCGCTAGGACGCGGGTGAGGTTCACAGCCAGTTGCCTTCTCTTCTCATGCGAGAGGCCACGGACTGAGACGCCCGGCATCTTGCGGCCAGACTGGCGGTGCAAGGAGGGGGAGGAGGTGTAGTGATCCAAGGTCGCTACCACGAGGGTGTGAGACCCGAGCTGGGCTCAACTCTGTTGGCCCAACGCGAAGCAAGCTCTCCGAGCTCGCTCGACAACACCTCTTTCCGCAGTCTCGTCCAGGATGAAATGACCGGGCGCACTTGTCAAAAGTCACAGCTTCCGCCGAGTAAAGCCATGACCGTCGGAGACGCAAGGGGTCTTGGTGACGTCACAGATGCGCGCCCAGTTATCGCTCAACGCCGGGCGGACAGCTGCAGGTCCCGCCTCCCCTCCCGGAAGTGGGGCCACGGTTCCGGCGCGCGCTGCTCCGCTTCCGGCGGCCCACCACCTTCGAGTTGTACCTCCACGGCGCCCGAGGGGCCGGGGAGCGCATCCCGCCCCCGCCCCCACCCACGCCACCGCCGCCGCCACCGCCGCTGCCGCTGCTCACGCACTCCGAGTCTCTGGCCTCGCTGCCTGAGGCGGGGGCGCTGCGGGCGCGTGTGCGCCGGCCGCCTTCGCGCTGCCACCCGCGCTCCTGCCGTCCCGGTGTACGTCGGCGCGCACCTGCGTCCGCATCCGACTCCGGACGCTTGCGATCTTAGTGCGACCCAACCTGGAGGTAGGTGGATGGGGTGTTTGGGGGATGGCCTGCGCCTCGTGGACCGTCAGAGTGTGCCGGACGAGGTGGGCCGCTTGGCTTGTTGAGTTTCCTCCACTCAGATCCTCTGGTGCTGTCTGGAGTCCCAGGTCCTTGCTAGGCGGGGAGGGGGACAACGACACCACAGGTGAGGTGTGTGAGGAGACTGTGCCCCCCCCACGTGGAGCCGAGGGAGAGCGGTGCGCCACGCTGAGGATGCCTGGGTAATCCTACGGACGTCTGTGCTGTGTCCTCCCACCGCTAGCAAACGTTTAGTACTTAGGAGTGCTACTTCTCTGCTGTTCTCACAACACCTTTGTTTTGACTTAACGGACTTGACAAGTTAGAACTCCGTGGTCTCCACAACCCTTTTTTACCCCAGCTTCAGCCTTTTCACGTATTTGTGCGAGTACTTTGCCTGCATGTATATATGTGTGCACAATTTAAGTGCCTGAGGCCTGCAGAGATCAGAAGGCATCCGATCCCCCTGAAACGAGTTACACATGTGAGCTGCCACATGCGTGCTGGGAACTGAACCCTGGGCCTCTGCAAGAGTAACAAGTGCTCTTAATTACGACATCTCTCCAGCCTCTGTATCATTTTTTAAGAAGACACTGAATCTGGAGAGTGGAAACATCCTTTTTAAGATTCACCCAAAGTTGAATTTTAAGACTTCATTAGTACCCAGGGTTTGGGCTTGTAGCCTTCTAGAATTGGTCTTACTTTACCCCGCCCCCACCCCCAGGGTGATGATGCAGGTATCAGGATTACTTTTGTCCCCAGGGCTAATTGCAGACCTCCACATGTTGGACCATGGGATTCCACAGAGAATGAGCCTCCCAGTCTTCTTTCATCAGTAAGCCGTTCTTCCCAGCTGCTCTCCTACCATCCGCTGCCCTCATGTCTACCATACTCCTGAATTTGGACTTTGGGGAACCTCCAAAAAAGGCGTTTGGAGGAAATGCCAAGCACCAACGTTTTGTTAAGAAGCGACGGTTCTTGGAACAGAGAGGATTTCTGAAGAGAAATAACCAACCTCCTAGCAAGGTGTCTAAATTGCAGTCAGAACCTCTAAAGAAAAGGGAAGCATCTTCAAAAGTAGATGGCATTTTGAAGATCCTTCCATGCCCAAAAAAGAAGGAGGAAGCTGCCTCCAAGAGGGAGTCAGAGCAGTCCACAGACAAGAAAGCATCGTTGTCTTGGCTGACCCCTGCTCCTTCAAAGAACACTGATTCTGTTGTGGCTAAAATCGATTTGCTAGGGGAGTTTCAGAGTGCCCTTCCAAAGATTAAGAGCCGCCCAGCTCACGCTCAGAAGAAGGGCTCCAAGAAGAAGCCCTTGAAGAAAGATGCCACAGAGAATTCCACCCAAACTCCTTCAGAGAGTAAGGGCTCCAAGAAGCCCGCACAGAAGAGTGCTGCACAGAACTCCACCCAAGCTCCTCTGGAGAATAAAGGCTCCAAGAAGAAGAAGAAGAAGAAGTCCTCAAAGAAAAATGCTGCACAAAGATCCACCGACGCTCGTTCAGAGGATAAGTGCCTTAAAGTCTCCCAAAACTTGCCAGGGAAGATGGTGGCAGTCGACTGTGAGATGGTGGGCACAGGACCCAAGGGGCGTGTTAGTTCCTTGGCCCGATGCAGCATTGTGAGCTACAATGGGGATGTGCTTTATGATGACTACGTCCTCCCCCCCTGCCATATCGTGGACTACCGGACCAGATGGAGCGGCATCCGAAAGTGCCACATGGCTAAAGCTACACCCTTTAAGATTGCTCGGAGTCAGGTGAGGAGCATGGGGCAGAGAGGGTCAGGGGAGGACTTTGAGCGTGTGCTGTTCTGGGGAGGTGTCAAAGGGCTGTGAAGGGAGGGAGAATAATGTCACATGAGAAAGAAGGCTTCCTATGCAGTAAGGAATTGTTTTTCTGTTTGCTGCGACAAAATGCCTGACCAAGGGAATTTAACAAGTTGGTTTGCCAGTTTGAGGATCCTTCCATCATGGTGCAGACACCGTGGCAGCAAGAGCAGGATGTGGCTACTGAGTAATCGGGGAGCAGAGAGAAATGAATGCTGGTTCTCTGGTTTCCTTATTCAGTCCAGGACTCTGGCTAATGGAATGAATGGGTTATTTTTGCTTTGTTTTGCTTTACTATGGGTCTTCCCACCTCAGTTCACCCAACATAAAAGCTCACAGACACACTCATAAATTTGTCTTCTCGATAATTCTAGGTCCTTTCAAGTAGACAGTTCTATCATGAGTCTACCTCTTGTCCATTTGATGCCCAAGCATAACGCTTTTTAGCCATAACCTTCCATCCGTGGTCTTCATAAGCTCATAGCCGTCTCATAATACAAAATGGATTTAGTTTAACTTCAAAAGTCTCCATAGTCTGTAACAGTCCAAACACTGTCCAAAAATATAAGGCCAGAGGGTCTCTGAAACATAGGCAGACTCTTAACTGTGAGCCCTGCCACATCAAAAGCAAAGGCTGAGTGAGGCAGAGCACACTTTATTCCCAGTACTCAGGAGGCAGAGATAGGTAGACTCTGTGTGTTCCAGGCCAGCTAGAGTTACATGGCAAGACCCCGTCTCAAAGACAGATTTAGAGCTGGAGAGGAGGCTTATTGTGTAAAGGGCCTGCTGCACAAGGACTGGATTCTGATTTTCCAGAACCTACCTGTCTGAGGGTTTCTTTGAGATAAAACAAAAGCAGCTCGAAGAGGAAAGTGTTTACTTCATCTTAAAGTTATAATCTAGCATGAAGGACTTTAGAGCTGGAAGTCAAGGCAGAAACTGAAGCAGAGTCCATGGAGGAACGCTGCTTACTAGCTTACTCTTCACCTGGCCTGCTAGCCTGCTTTCTTACAACATCCAGGCACCTGCCTGGGGGTGGCACCACCCACATCAGTCACCGTAAAAAAAAAAAGTTAAAAAAAAAAAAATGCACCACAGACATGCCTACACACCAATCCAGTGGAGACATTTTCTTAATAAGATTCCCTCTTCCCAGATATGTCTCAAGATGACATAAAACTAGTTAGTACAACTGACCCCTTGTCAACTTTGACATAAAAACGTATCATTGTTAAATCATAACTTTTTCTTTATTGTTGTCCCCAAGATGTCATATTAATAGTAGCATCACAATATAAAACATATTCTAAACTTTAGAAGCCAATTCCAACTTTAAAAGTTTAGTCTTTTTAAAATATCTAAAATCTCTTTAGAATTCCAAAGTTTCTCTGAGGTCTCATAACTATGGATTCCTCTAAAAATCGAAACCAAGTTTAAATACTTTATTATTTCAAGAGGAAAGAGACATGATAACAGTTACAACCAAAGGAAAACAGAGCTGAAGTCCAATGGTATGAAGCTTAAGTGTCATATTCTGAGACTCAGGATCTTCTAGGCTCCAGAAGGCTTGCCACAGCACACACAGCTTTTCTCCTAGGCTTGGGCTTTCTCCATCCCACGGTTGCCACTCTCCATGACCATCCCATGGTACTGGCATCTCCAAAATGCTGGGGGCTCCACTTCAACTGGGCACCTTCACCAATGCCTCTCCATGGTCCCATCATGCCTTCAACAGCAGTACCACATGGGTGGGTGACTCTTAAGGTAGCAAGTTTGGCTGCCAGTAGGAGATGCAGCCTTGGCCCACTCTGGAGCACATCTTCTGTGTGCTGACGACCCTGGGGAAGCAAGAAGAGTTCATCCGGGTGGTGCCCCCCCCTCGCGCAAGGTAGGGTCTCACTATATAGCTCTGGCTGTCCTGGAATTCACTATGTAGATCAGGCTGAGCATGAACTCAGAGATCCTCCTGCCTCTTCCTTCTGAGTGCTGAGAATAAAGGCACATGCCACCAATATCCAACAACCTGGTATCAATTTCTGTCTTAAAGTTTCTATTGCTGTGATAAAACACCTTGACTAACTGGGCAGTGGTGGTGCATGCCTTTAATCCCAGCACTTGGGAAGCAGAGGCAGGTGGATCTGAGTTCGAGGCCAGCCTGGTCTGCAAAGTGAGTTCCAGTACTACACAGAGAAACCCTGTCTCGAAAAACCAAGGTCATGGGGGAAGCTTGACTGAAACTTGGGGAGCAAAGGGTTTATTTAAGCTTACAGTTATAATGCGAGAAGGGAAGTCAGAGCAGGAATTCAAGACAAGAAGTGAAGAAGAGACCTTGGAATTGCTTACTGCCTTGCTCCCTCCTGGGTTACTTATATAAAGCCCCTGGAACCAACTGCTCAGGGCATGACAAGGAAAGACTAAACCAGAGGGAGACGGAAACACAGCAGGACAGACACCAGGGCCATAGGTAGCCCAGCACTTACAGGGCTGCCGCCTATAGCACACAGAGCCCTTTGTTGGGGTAGCTTTACTCTGTGCCTGTAGCTTTTCTTGACTATACCATGGTTTTGGCATTTCCAAAATTCCAGATCCTCCATTATGACTTAGGTTTCACCTTCACAGCTTTGTGTAGGGGACCTTGAAGGAACACCAACCCTGACACATACAACCTGGCCCCTAAATGGCCTTCAGGAATTTATTATTATTATCATTTAATTTTTTATTGATATTTATTGAACTCTACATTTTTCTCTGCTCCCCTCCCTGCCTCTCCCCTCCCTTCAACCCTCCCCCAAGGTCCCCATACTCTCAATTTACTCAGGAGATCTTGTCTTTTTCTACTTTCTACTTCCCATGTAGATTAGATCTATGTAAGTCTCTCTTAGTGTCCGCATTGTTGTCTAAATTCTCTGGGATTGTGGTTTGCAGGCTGGCTTTCTTTATGTTTAAAAACCACCTATGAAGCCGGGCGGTGGTGGCGCATGCCTTTAATCCCAGCACTCGGGAGGCAGAGGCAGGCGGATCTCTGTGAGTTTGAGGCCAGCCTAGTCTACAAGAGCTAGTTCCAGGACAGGAACCAAAAGCTACGGAGAAACCCTGTCTCAAAAAAAAAAAAAAAAACCTATGAGTGAGTACATGTGATAATTGTCTTTCTATGTCTGGGTTACCTCACTCAAAATAATGTTTTTCTAGTTATATCCATTTTCCTGCAAAATTCAAGCTGCCATTATTTTTTTTTCTGCTGTGTAGTACTCCATTGTGTAAATGTACCACATTTTTCTAATCCATTCTTCGACTGAGGGGCATTTAGGTTGTTTCCAGGTTCTGGCTATGACAAACAAAGCTGCTATGAACATAGTTGAGCACATGTCCTTGTGGCACGACTGAGCATCCTTTGGATGTATACCCAAAAGTGGTATTATTGGGTCTTGAGGAAGGTTGTTTTCTAATTTTCTGAGAAATCGCCATGCTGACATCCAAAGGGGTTGTCCAGCTTTTCTCCACAACTTCTCCAGCATAAGCTGTCATCAGTGTTTTTGATTTTGGCCATTCTTACAGGTGTAAGATGGAATCTCAGAGTTTTGATTTGCGTTTCTCTGATGACTAAGGATGTTGAACATTTCCTTAATTTCAGCCATTTTAGATTCCTCTGTTGAGAGTTCTCTGTTTAGGTCTGTACTCCATTTTTTTATTGGATTATGTGATCTTTTGGTGTCCAATTTCTTGAGTTCTTTGTATATTTTGGAGATCAGACCTCTGTCTGATGTGGGGTTAGTGAAGATCTTTTCCCATTCTGTAGACTGTTGTTTTGTCTTATTGACTATGTCCTTTGCTTTACAGAAGCTTTTCAGTTTCAGGAGGTCTCATTATTAATTATTTCTCTCAGTGTCTGTGCTGCTGGTGTGATATTTAGGAAGTGGTTCCCTGTGCCAGTGCATTCAAGTGTACTTCCCACTTTCTCTTTTATAAGGTTCAGTGTGGCTGGCTTTATGTTGAGGTCTTTGATCCATTTGGACTTGAGTTTTGTGCATGGTGATAGACGTGGGTCTATTTTCATTTTTCTACATATTGATATTCAGTTATGCCAGCACCACTTGTTAAATATGCTTTCTTTTTTCCATTTTATATTTTTTGCTTCCTTATCAAACATCAGGTGTTTGAAGATGTGTGGATTGATATCCGGGTCTTCTATTCAGTTCCATTGGTCTTCCTGTCTGTTCTTTTTTTGGTTTTTCCAGACAGGGTTTCTCTGTAGCTTTGAAGCCTGACCTGGAACTAGCTCTTGTAGACCAGGCTGGCCTCAAACTCACAGAGATCCGCCTGCCTCTGCCTCCCAAGTGCTGGGATTAAAGGCGTGCGCCACCACCGCCCGGCTTCCTGTCTGTTCTTATACCAATGCCAGGCTGTTTTCAGTACATATTGCAAAGTTCTGCTTCCAGCTCAAAATGTAGTCTAGTTCCCTTAAAGTAAAGCTGTATGCTTTGATGAGAGCTTAGTTGAAAACTGTAAGTGGATTACTTGTTTGTTTCCTGCCACCCAGACTTGAGTAATCACACAGAAACTGTTAATTACAACACTGTTTGGCCAATAGTTTAGGCGTATTTCTGGCTAGCTCTTATATCTTCTTCTTTTTTTTTTTTTTTTTTAATATTTATTTTTATTATGTATACAATGTTCTGTCTGTATGCCTGCAGGCCAGAAGAGGGCACCAAACCTCATTGCAGATGGTTGTGAGCCACCATGTGGTTGCTGGGAATTGAACTCAGGACCTTTGGAAGAGCAGGCAAGCTCTTAACCACTGAGCCATCTCTCCAGCCCCCAGCTCTTATATCTTAAATTAACCTGTTTCTATTAATATGTGTATCACTGTGAGACTGTGGCCTACCAGTAAGGTTCCAGCAGTGCCTTTCTCCTTCATCAGCTGCATGGCATCTCCCTGACTCCGCCTACTCTTTCTCTACATCTCTGTTCGGATATCCCGCCTGGCTTTACTCTGGTAAGCCACTGGCCAAAAGAGCTTTTATTCATTGGCCAATAAAAGCAACATATACAGAAGGACTTCACATCACAAAACTCTTTCCTAAGTGCTGTTTTCCAGCAGGATCCTTGGTTCAGCTTTCCCATTCAAATGAATGTGTGTTTTCACAGTTTGGAGCTTCCTGTGGATGGGGCCTTGCTCTTAACTCCCCTATCCCGATGCAAGTATCTTCTTTTGTAGCCTGCAACTTTAAATATATGGTCCTTTCCCCCGCTAAACTGTAATTTTTTCATATTTTAATGTCCTATTTGCTGTCTTTCATGGTAGATCTGGATAAGAACAGTGAGCAGTCGCCTTCATACAACCTTTGTAGAAAAATCCTCTGCCATACACATTAGTCCATTACCTTTTAATTCAGCCTCACTTCAGTTCTCTGGACTCTTTAGCCAGGCTTCCACAGCTGGCATTTCTTCTGCATTCTCTTCTAGGAGCCCACCAGGACAGTCCATTGAGCTCTGTGTAGCGTCTAGGGCTCTGTAACCCTCAGTTCTGTACTCCCACCTTCCTCCTCTAAAACCAGCTCAAAGGCCTGAGAATCACATGGTGAGTGATTAGTTACTGTTCTGTTGCTTTGAAGAGACCGTGACCAAGGCAGCTCATAAAAGAAAGCCTTTAACTGGAAACTTGCTTACAGTTTTAGAGGGTGAGTCTATAACCATCATGGCCGGAAGCAGACAGGCATGGTACTGGAGCAGTAGCTGAGAGCTTTACATCTTGATCCACAGACAGCAGGCAGAGACAGACAGACACTGGGTTTGGCATGGGGCTTTTGAAACCTCAGAGCCCACCCACCCTAATCTTTTCTATATAGCCCACACCTCCTAATCCTTTCTATATAGCCCACCAACTAGGGACTAAGCACTTAAACCTATGGGCAAATGGTGGCCACCACAGTCAGGTTTATCACAGCAAAGCCTCCACCTCGTTACCGTTCTTCTGTCTTAGGTACTTATTGCTGTGACAAAATAGTTTGAGGAATAAAGGGTTTATTTGGGGTGTGAAGGTTTAGTACATCATGGCATGGAGTGTGAGGTAGCTGGTTACTGCCATTTAGGGTGGATCTTCTACCTCAGTTAACTAGTCTAGAACCTCCCTCCCTCACAGATATGGCCAGTAGTTTGTCTCTGTGATTCTAGATCTTGTCAGATTGACAAGATTAACCCTGTAGGAATGCTAAAGATAGGTAGCCACAACTAGGTGGTGAAGGTAATTTTACTAGTTGAGATCCACTTAGTGTGTGGTGGAGTTGCCCTCAAGAATTAACAGCCAGCCAGGGATAGAAGTGGGCTGAACAGCAGGTGTGAAAGTCGCTTAGGGCAAGTGCTGAGTGTTGGAGCAGGAGACAGAACTTTTACAAAAACAAAATAAAAATGGCGTGGAGAGATGGCTCAGCAGTAAAGAGCACTTGCTGTTCTTAAAGAGGACCTGGTGGGTTCCATTCCAAGTACCTATGTGACGATTCTTCAACTGTAACTCCAGTTCCAGGGATGCTCTTCTGGCCTCTTTGGGCATCAAGCATACATGTGGTATACATACATATAAAATAAAAACAATTTGTTTTAAAGCTGTATTGGTTGGGGGGTATCCAGGTGGCCTGTAGTAAAAGACATAAAAGATACATGATTGTAAGGGGTTCTCATCCCTCCCTTAACAAACCTACTCGTTCTAGGCCCAAGCTAGAGAGCACAACTAATAATAAACCGGAGTAGAGGGCAGGGTGAGAGAAATGAAGGGAGGAAATTGAGAGGAGCCCGCTGGTGCTGGGAGGCCACCAGAGGGCACCCTTGATCTGCTTTGCAATTTGAGGTCTGTCTGCCTCCCAAGTGCTGGGGTTAAAGGCATACACTGCTGCCACCACCTGGCGGTCTTGAAGGTTTTAAATGCTGAGACATTAGTTGGTTTCAAGACGAGTATGCAGAAAAACCCATCTTCAACTTACTTTTAAGTGTTTTTTTTCCTCGTTTATTCTGTGAAGATAGTGGTGTGTCATGGCATGTGTGTAGAGGAATTACCTCCCATGTGGGTCTCAGGGATCAGACTCAGATCATCAAGCTGGTGACAAGACCCTTTACCTTCTGAGTCGTCTCACTGTCATCGTCGTCCACACCATGAGGCAGGTGTCATCCCAGTCTAACCTCATTTATTCCAGGCCAGCCTCAGAATTGCTATGGAGCCAAGGATGACCTTTAACTTTGGTTCTTCCTACTACCTTCACCTTCCAAGTATGGGGACTAAAGGCCTTTGCCAACATGCCCAATTATTGTAGTGCTGGGTTCCAACCCAGGTTTTGTGCATGCTGGGCAAGCACTGTGAGCCAAGCCCCTAGATCCAGCACTGTTTGTTAAGACAGGGTCTCATGTGGCTCAGTCTCTGCTGTGCCTTGTAGTTCACCTGCCTCAGCTTTCTGTGTGTTGGGATTGTAGGTTTATACAACCTTGCCTAGTAACTAATATTTTGGTAAAGATTTTTTTTATTATTTTTTTTAAATATTCATTTATTTATTATGTATACAATATTCTGTCTGCGTGTATGCCTTCAGACCAGAAGAGGGCACCAGACCCCATTACAGATGGTTGTGAGCCACCATGTGGTTGCTGGGAATTGAACTCAGGACCTTTGGAAGAGCAGG
The DNA here is from genome assembly GCF_950005125.1 of Chionomys nivalis. Taxonomy (NCBI): domain Eukaryota; kingdom Metazoa; phylum Chordata; class Mammalia; order Rodentia; family Cricetidae; genus Chionomys; species Chionomys nivalis. Next base: position 3,637,437 of record NC_080103.1, read on the forward strand.
CAATGCTCTTAACCACTGAGCCATCTCTCCAGCCCCCTAAAGATTTATTTTTAATTATGTGTACATGCATTTTTATATGTGAGTACAGTGCCTGCAGAGACCAGAAGAGGGTGTCAAATCCTCTGAAACTGGGAACTTAGGCATTGGTGAGTCACCCTACAAGGAAGGGTACCAGGAGCCAAACACTGGTTCTTTGGACCAGTACACACTCTTAACTGCTGAGTCATCTCTTCAGCCCCATGAGCAGCATCTTTAATGTCTGTGCTATCCAAGACTGAAGGAAGCAACTGAGGTAGAGGCCAGTGTTAGAGCATTTGCCTGGCATATACAAGGCCTCAGGTTCTGGAGGCGGGGGAGAATACTGAAGACCACGGTTGGGGTAGAAATTAATAAACATGAGGAGGCTCTGGTGATGTAGTTCCAAATGGGATTCCACATAGCAGTTCTCTAGGGAAAAGAGGAGGGTTTCTGAAAGAGGAACACTTGTGGAAGAGGGCATTTCAAAAGGGTGGGGTGGGATGCTGATGATGGCCGTGTTGGGCCTGCCGTGTGTAAGGAGCTCCACCTTGAACATCCCTCTCATTACCTTCTGCGTGCTCATTCCAGATCTTGAAGATACTCAAGGGGAAGATAGTAATTGGACATGCCATCCACAATGACTACAAAGCCCTACAGTACTTTCATCCCAAGTCCCTCACCCGAGACACTTCCCAAATACCACTCCTCAACCGGAAGGCTGACTGCCCAGAGAATGTCACTTTGTCATTGAAGCATCTCACCAAGAAACTGCTACATCGGGACATCCAGGTAACTTCTCTCCAAGTGCACCCAGCACACACAGTTCAGGTCCCAGTAGTCTCTGTCAATGAGGAGAAATAATAAATGATTTCTGTGTACCTCATAGACTACCAGATGGTACAGCGAGAACAGAAGACTGCTCAAGCTACATGCTTGGCAGTCAAGGACAGTGGCCACAGAATACAGAGTTGCGGGTACATGTCACATGGAGAGTATCTAAGAAACAAGACTCAGCAGGCCTATCTGTGACCTGGAATGTCCTGCCTCTGCAGAATATGATACATATACATTGCTACAGGAATGAGTGGATGAGCCAGGCAGTGCTGGCACACCTTTAATCCTAGCACTTGGGAGGCAGAGGCAGACTGATCTCTGTGAGTTTGAGGCCATCCTGGTCTACAGAGCAAGTTTCTTGTCTTGAAGGGGGGGGATGACTGGGAAAAGAAAGAAAAAGCAGTTCTTATTTTCTTCATATTCTTTTCCTTTTTAGGCTGGAAAAAGTGGACATTCCTCAGTGGAAGATGCTCAGGCCACCATGGAGCTATACAAGTTGGTTGAAGTTGAATGGGAACAGCACCTGGCCCAGAATCCTCCAGAAAATTAGCAATCCCAGGGACACACGCAGTAGCCCAAACCACAGTTCTTCCAGCTGCACATCTGCAGAAGTTAGAATTGTTGAAGAGAGGGAGTTCACCAGAGACTTAATACCCATTGAAATTTCATCTCAGCTGCTGTGGTCGCTGTGTGGTTAAGTGCCTAATGGAAGGGGAAACCCACCTCTAGGCCAGTCGGGTGGCACAGGCCTGTCATCTCAGATACTGGGAGGTTGAGACAGGTTTTAAATTTAAGGTCAGCCTGGGCTACAGAATTAGTTCAAGATGTCCTGACATAAAAAAAAGGATCAGGAGTAAGCTTGGTGCTAGAGCGTGTACCTAGCATACACAAGCCCCTGGGTTCAGTACCCAGCAGGGGTGTAGGAGAGGGTGGGAAGGATGGAATACGACGTGAGGTGCTACAGATGGCTTGCTTTTTTAATAGTGCTAACCACATGTCCCAGAGTGCTTGTGCCGATCAGCTTTCTTGACTTTGAGGAAGCAAGGCACACCATGGAGTACAGATTCTCATATTATTTTATCCATGAGACACATAACATAGATGTGTCTCCCTTTGGTGGGGAGCAGACTAAAGGGGTTCTTGTATTGCCGAGGTTGGCCTCAGTGTGCTCAAAGGACTTCTTCCTCAGCCCCCGAGTAACTGGGACATGAGTGTCACCTCTGTGCCTGGGTCTTTGAATTTTATGTTTTTTGTTATAAAGTAATTAATAGTATCCTCTCACTTCAGAAGTGTCCTATGGAGGTAGGCATGGTGGGCTGTAATCCCAGGACTCTGGAAGCCAAGGCAGGAAGATCAAAAATTCAAGGCCAGTGGACTTTGAAAAAAAAAAAAAAATTCAAGGCCAGTCTGAATACATAGAAAAGCTCTGGCTCATAGAAGTAGAGAAGAGAAGAAATGGATTGTGTGGCTGGATGCTAAACTGTATAGCCACATGTTTACTTGATTTAGGTTCTGTTTAGTTGACAAAGAATTTACATTGTTTTAATAGTCTTTCAATCTTTCACCTTGCAAATGGAACCTTTTAAAAATTCAAATGATTCTTTTTATGAATTTTTATAATAGAAAACTAGTGGGTTTTTTCATAAAGATTATTTTTATTTTATTCATGTGTATGTGTAGCAGACTTTCTTGGACCACCAACCAGCTCCAAAAATCAAGACACAGAGACTTACTAAGTTATGAATGTTTGGTCTTAGATTATGCTTGTCTCAGTAGAGCTCTTACAACTTAATTTAACCTGTTCGTCTGTGTTTTGCCTTGGAACTTTTTACCTTTCTTTCATTCTATATGCCCTACTTTCCTGCTTCCTTCATGTCTGTCTGCCTGGCTGGCCCCAGGCGTCACCTTCTCTTTCTCCCTCCTTCTCTCTTTTTCTCTCTGCCCACCAGCCTGCCGCCTATCCCTACTCTGCCTAGCTATTGGCCATTCAGCTTTTTATTAGATCAGTCAGGTGCCTTGGGCAGGAAAGGTAAAACAGCAACACATCTTTCATAGTTAAACAATTATTCTGCAACATTAACAAATGTTAAATAATTTTAACACATCTTTACTCTTTTTTTTTCTCAGTTTGTGACATAAGTCACCTCCCATTGTTTTGTTTTGTTTTTAAAAAAATTCTATTCCACAACATATATGTGTGGTGTTTAAGGGTTCAGGAGAGGGTGTCAGAGCCTCTAGAACTGAAGTTCTAGATATTGTGAGTTTCTGGAAAATGGGTACTGGAAATCAAGCTGGGATCCTCTGAAAAGAGCCGTTTCTCCAGCTCTCTTTGGCTTCACATTAAATGACTTCACAAGGTGCAGAGGGTTACATAGTTGTATAAGAGTATTTCTGGGGTCACTGGAGACCTTGTTTGTTGGATTGTCTGAAGCTCTAGTAAGCGTTTGTGACACAGACAGTGCCTTGTGTTTGCTATCAATCCAGCAGTCACACCTGAAATGACAGCCTAAGCCAGGCAGGCACCCTCATGGAGAAGGTGTGTGACCAGAGTGAGGTAGAATGAATCTGGGGGCATAAAGGAGGACAGTGGGGGAGGAAGGGTGCTTGGTGATGCCAGCCAGCTCTTCCTTAGTGGTACACACCCTCATCTCTAAAAGGTGAGTCATGTGTCTGTCCAGCCTTACTGTCCCTACTTCAGAGCCATCTCTCCATATCTTTTGGTTCTTCGAGACAGGGTTTCTCTGTAGCTTTGGAGCCTGTCCTGGAACTAGCTCTTGTAGACCAGGCTGACCTCAAACTCACAGAGATCTGCCTGCCTCTGCCTTCTGAGTGTTGGGATTAAAGGTGTGTGCACCACCACCGCCCGGCATCTCTCCGTATCTTCATGGTTTCATTTTGCCATTTATTTGTGGCAATGAAGTTACTTTGATTCTTGGCCTTTTAATGGTTTTTGTCTCACATCCTGAGTTCTACTCTTCACTTTTAAGGGGTGGTGTTTGTAGTTACAGTAGGACCGCACCGCAATATGCACTATACTAGCCCTTGAGGTACACGGTGTCACTGGAAGCTGGGTGTTTGCCTACATGTATGTTTGTGCACTGCTTATGTGCCTGGTGAGCTCATAAACTATAAAAGAAAATATGGGGTAGCTGACAGGGTACAGGAGGCCATTAGAGTGTATCAGCTCCCCTGGACCGGGTTTACAGATAGTTGAGAGTTGTCGTGTGGGTGTTGGGACTCAAACCCTGGTTCTCTGCAAGAGCAGCCAGGGTTAACTGCTCCGCCATCGCAACAGGCTCAACGGTTGAGACTGAGGTTAACCAAGAAGATAAGAAATTTCCCCAGGCCAAATGTTAGAGGGTGGTAGCCTTGGCTCCAGATTTGCTGAGTAGGCCTGAAGGCCCTGCCCTTGTGGTAGCATCTGGTATCTGACAGGACATTCTTGGCTGGGGTTTGTTCTGTACCAGGCAGTGTGTTAGACACTGAAAATGGTTTTGTCTTTGGCTAAGAAGAGCCAGGACTTCTCAGTGTACCATGCTGGTTAATAATGTGAACAGATCTAGGTTTCTGGAAGACTATGCTGGCTGCTGTGTGGAAGCTGGATTGTGAAAAGGTCAAGAGGTGAGTATCTGAAGAGGGAGGAGCCTGTGAGTACTACAGTAAGTGACAACAGGGCCATGCCATTGGGCTTATTAGAGACATTGTCATCCCATGCCCTTTTTAGGTGCACAGAATCCAAGGACTTCCAGAGAGGGTCCATAAGCACATTGGTGAGACACATGCCGTACAAGCATTGGGACCTGAGCTTGGATCCCTGGCACCAATGTAAAAGATAGCTGTGGCAGCATATGCCTGTAGTCAGTGTTGGCAGAGACAGGTACAGTCAGCCTGCCTCGCTGAATCAGTGAGAGCCAGTTTCAGTGTGAGATCCTGTCTCAAAAATAAGGTAAAGCTGGGTGTGGTAGCACATGCCTGTAATCCTAGACTCAGGAAGCAGGGCAGGCAGATCGCTGAGTTCGAGGCCAGTCTGATCTACACAGTTCAGGACAGGGCTATGTAGAGACAGACCCTTGTCTCAAAAACAGAAATACCCGCGATTGACCTGTGGCCCCCAAACATGGACAGGCATAAACACCATGAACATGTACGTGCACACACACAAGTGCATAGAAGTTCAGTGTCGAGGCCCCACATATCTTCAGCACACCAGAATGATGCTGTAGTGTTGTGAAGATAAGTTACTCTGGTTTAATAAAAAGGTAGGCAGGATTCCTGGGCATAGAGGATGCTGAGAAGAAAGGGAGACACTGAGGACACAGAGAAAGAAGCATAGGCAATGTTGGGATGAGGAATCCTACTATTTGGGAGGCAGAGGCAGGTGGATCTCTGTGAGTTCGAGGTCAGCCTGGCCTACAAGAGCTAGTTCCAGGACAGGCACCAAAGCTACACAGAGAAACTCTGTCCCAGAAAACAAAAACAAAACAAACAAAACTTGTTAGAAACAAGTGTAAGCTATCAGTTATGCTTTCATAATTAGTAAAATTCTCTGTCATTATTGGGGAGCCAACAAATAAAGTCTGACTATACTTTAGGGTAGATCCATGACATTTTCTGGAAGACTTGTGTGCACTGTCTACCCTAGAGTAAGAGCTCTCAGAATAGGACCCAACCCTTCTGAGTAGCAAGCAGCACAGTGCACCTGGGCCAGAGTGTCTAGTTCCCCAAAGGCATGCTTTACTCGTGCACCATGTGAAACCCTGCTGTCTGACCTCACAATGAATGTGCTTTAAACTACCAGCAGCAAGGCTGCTCAGGCCATAGCCTGAGGAGTACTGTTCCCTCACAGTGGTTCAGTTGCTGCTACTAAAGGTAGGCCTTTACCTTCTATATTAACTAAAGAAAACTGTTAACTATAACTATCTAGTCTCTAGTCTTCAACTCCATCAGAGACCTGAGTCAGATATAATATTACTCGAGTAAACAGGAAGTGCAGAGCAAGCAACTTCCAAAACTATAGAAATGACAAAGACATCTAGCTGCCTGGATAGTTACCCAAGATTCCTCTGCAACATCGGGGCATCCATCTTTGGCCTACAGGCTTAGAGTATGTGTCAGACTTTATGAAGCAGGAATTTTGAAGGACTGTCCCATCTGTCTTGGCATTCAGTGGTCTTTCCCTCTGTCCTACATGTCCAGTTTGTACAGCATATTGTCAGTAGTTAAGACGAGTCGCTTCTTGCTCAAATGGCTAGCTTTGCCACAATGCAAGCAAGCTCCCTATGGAGGTTCTTTGATCTCCATCCATCATCCTTTTATAAAATAAGTTGGTGCCAGGAACAGACATGTCTCACTGTTATGAAAAGCCTTAGATTATCAAACATCTAAAAGGCCATATTCTGTAAGTCTCCGAAGTCTTTTTTTTTTTTTTTTTTTTTTTTTTTGGTTTTTCGAGATAGGGTTTCTCTGTGGCTTTGGAGCCTGTCCTGGAACTAGCTCTTGTAGACCAGGCTGGTCTCGAACTCACAGAGATCCGCCTACCTCTGCCTCCCAAGTGCTGGGATTAAAGGCGTGCGCCACCACCGCCCGGCTGTAAGTCTCCGACGTCTTTAAAGATCAATCTAAAATATATGTTTAACCTTGAAAACATACCTAACATGACTACAAGCTTGATTGTTATAGATGACTACTAACCTACATTCAATTGTACATTCCATTTTTAAGTGAGCTTCAAAAGCACAATACCATAAACAAAAGAAACATATACAATATAACAAAAAGAACTTTAAATATATATCAAAATCCATACCAATATAAATATTTGAGGTTAATAGTTGTCTTTATCTTATATTCCTATATCCCCCCTAAATAATGATAAATATCTATAACCCATTGAATGATAAAAACCACCCATCCCATGTCTTGGGAATGTGGGCCTTGTGTTCTCTAGACTGCTTTTTGTTGTGTGAGGGCTATACCATCTCCAGGAGACCCTGAGAAAATTGAGACGATCAAGTCCTGGGAAAACCAGTTGTAACATTGTCAGTCTCAGAATTGTTCCCATGCAGAGGGAACAGTATATATGTCACCTGTCTTGTAGTTCTTGCTTTATTTCTTATGTCTGCAGCCAAGACTTTCAGGAGGTCTCTCCAATCATACTGATCTCTGTTAATCTTGAAGGACTCCACAGCCTTTCATTTCCTGTGCAAACAAAAACCACCTCTCCCCCAATGCAATACATTTTCTGAATTCCATTTTGCAGATTATGAAATGACTGCTTCCTTAAATCTTCTCAAATCTAGCATTTCTACAGGATTCCAATTAACTTCTACATAGCCTTGAGGGTTCCTATCATCTGGTGGTGGTTCTTGTACAATATATCCAGTTATATTCAGGTTGGTATTCTAATACCCTTAGGCCACTCCTCTTCAATTTCATAATGCAATATTGTGGTATGTTCTATTCTAAATTCCTGTCTGTGTGAATATTTTTACTTTTTTCATTAGTAGGTCTTTCTAAGGCTTGTATCTTATCAATCAAATTATATTTGACAGTCATCAAACCACTTTTTTAAGGAGAAAATATTAATGACCAAACTGATAGTGATTCCAGTCAATATTAGGTCAACCCAAGCCAGGTCATTTATCCTCTCTACATCTTCCATCAGACACCCATGGTGGCACTTACACAGGGTGCTGTCACCTTGCATTGTCATGGTGGTCATTCTCAATGTGGGAAAGATCTCCTAAAGGGTTTCCCAGGTATCTCACCAAATCTGCTGACTTCTCCAGGAGTCCTGGCAAGTGGCATCTGCCTGCTGTGGATGCTGCAGTCAGTTTGTGTGGCTGTGCTGTTTTACCTTTGTCTCAATGGCTGTGCTTTAAACTGCTAGTGGACTGGCTCTAAGGCCATCATAGCCTGGGGTTTTCTGTTCCCCAGACAGTGGCTCTGTAGCTTTAACGAAATCTCTATTATTCTAACAAGACTCAAAGGCTAGGGTGAAAACTTGCTAGCTCAAATAGTTAAAGTAGCCAGGCAGTGGTGCACGCCTTTAATACCAGCACTCAGGAGGCAGAGACGGGCAGATAGATCTCTGTGAGTTCGAGGCCAGCCTGGTCTACAAAAGAAACCCTGTCTCGAAAAACCAAAAGAAGAAAAGGAAGAGGAAGAAGAGTTAAAGTAGCAACTGGCTAACATTCTCTTTACTGGCGTCTTTAGAAGCCTCTCTACTTCCACATCTGCCCCAACTAAAAAACACCTAAGCTCCTCCCTGCTATTTACTGTCAAATAGTTGCTGATCCGCATCTCTGAGCTCAGTTTAATTTTACTAGCTCAAACGCAACACATCTTAACATAGATAAACAAATGTAACACATCTTTGCCTAGTTAAATATTCCACGACAGAGTCTTGCTCATTGCTGTCTCAATTTGAGTTATTACTGCTAAGATAAAAACACCACAGCCAAAAGCAAATTGGGGAGGAAAGGGTTTATTTGACTTTCATTCCCCCCCTCCCCGCAGTATTTCTCTGTAGCTTTGGAGCTGTTGGAGACCAGCCATGACAAAAATACATTTCCCCAGGATAAAGGCATAGGGATTTAGAAATATAGTAAAGGATATGAAGACATGAATGAAGTTAAAACAGAAACACATAGGATAGTATTGGGAGGGAGTTCCAGTGAGTACTGAAAATTTGCCTGTGTTTAATTTCTCACTGCATAAAATACCCCTGACCCCAAAAGGTAGGAGTAAGGCAAAAAATTGCATTAACACAATAAAAGGAAATAAACATACCAATTTAAGGTCACGGGCTACATTCACACTTAAACATTCTGTTGCTAGAACAAAACAAGTCACACTCACACCCTAGACCAAAACACTCTGTAGGCAAACCTCTCCCTGCGCAGAAGTAAAGGAACTGGAACTTCGTTGGATCCTTAGACTTTTGTTTGCGGTAGGAACAGATCTACTCTATTCCTGGAGCATAAGAGCTGGCAATTAGCCACACCTGTTGACAATAACCTTGAGAGAGCAGAACTCTGGCCAACGCTAGGTGGGACCTTTTTTTTTTTTTTTTTTTTTTTTTGGTTTTTCGAGACGGGGTTTCTCTGTAGCTTTTGGTGCCTGTCCCCGAACTAGCTCTTGTAGACCAGGCTGGCCTCGAACTCCCAGAGAACCGCCTGCCTCTGCCTCCCAAGTGCTGGGATTAAAGGCGTGCGCCACCACCGCCCGGCCTAGGTGGGACCTTTTAGAGGTAAAGCACACTAACCTTAAAGGAACTAGAAAGTTCCAAACTCTCTGACCTTTGGTCAGCGTGAAAACAGGCTCACATTTCTGGGCCTCCACAAGGAGCCTGTCCAAGAACTCGTTCTGTAGACCAGGCTGGCCTTGAACTCACAGAGATCCGCCCGTCTCTGCCTCCTGAGTGCCAGGATTAAAGTCTGCGCCGCCACCGCCCAGCTTATTTGCATTTCTATATCCATAGTCCACCACTAAAGGAAGTTAGGACAGGAACCTGGAAGCAAGAGCTGATGCAGACTCTATGGAGGGGTGCTGCTTCCTGACTTCCTCTTCGTGACTTGCTCAGCCGGCTTGTTTTGTTTTTTGAGACAGGATTTCTCTGTGTAGCCCTGACTGTCCTGAACTCACTCTGTAAACTAATCTGGCCTAGAACTTGGAAATCTTCCTGCCTCTGCCTCCCAATTGCTTAGATCAAGTGCATGTCCTACCACTGCCTGACCACAGTCTGCTTTTTTATAGAACCCAGGGCAACCAGGCCTGGCCCCACTAACAATGGGCTGGGCCTTCCACTGTCAATCATTAGTTAAGAAAATGCTTTACAGGCTTTGTAATGGACTGATTAAAAATGCCGTGGATCCCCTGCGGCTGCAGCAGCAGAAACGCTGCGGGTCCCGAGAGCAGTGACTGTTGCAGGTCCCCGAGCAAGGGCAAGCAGGCGAGAGGACAGATCATTACACCCCCTTCTGTCTCTGTCTCTGTCTCTCTCTCTCTCTCCTCTTCTCCCCTTCGGAGATGTGCGGCACGGTCTCGTTGCGTGGCCCATCTGTCTCTCCTTGTGGGACTGGCTGCCCCATCGAGGTCTCTCACCCACCGTGCGGCTCCCTGCTTGGGACTCACTGCCTCTCGTGGACCACTGCAGCCATTTGGGGAACTATGCTATCCCTGTCTGGGTCTGGCGGCTCTCGGGACCCGCAGCCTGCCGCCCCTTCGGGTGCCTGCAGCATTTTACCCAACCCATAACAGCTACTAACTATGAAATCCAGAAAATACTGGCCTCTTTGATTCCCCAGGGACATGTTCTTGCCAATCCCCAAGCTCCAGAGCTCCCGCTATGGCTTGGCCCAGGTCAGTAGGGGAGTGGCAGGCAGGAGAAAGTTGGGAACATCATTTGGGCAGCATACTGCTCTGCTAGGCTAACAAGTTCACAGGCCTCAGGCCCATGCCCTCTGGGAGTGAGGGACACTGGGTCCTGACAGACCAGATGAGGTACGGCTGGTTCTGGCGCAGTTTAGTTTTTCTTCGACAGCTGGCATTTCCAAAACTGGTACCCACAGAGAGGAAAATCAGAACTTGCCACTTCAAACATCTTCCCCCATCTTGTTCATGCTGCCTAGAACAAACTATTAGATGTAGGTCAGTATGGAGCCTCCTCGCCCACCCCTGCCTACCCAGCTCTCTGACTTTGCTCTCAGAAGGGATAGGAGTGCAGGTCAGGTGAACAAGGCCCTGGCCTGGCAAAGGAACCAGACTCTGAATTCTATTTTTTTAATCTGAACCTTTATTATTACTTAATTGATGTGTCTGTGCTTGGCTGCATGTATATTGTGCATGCCTGATGCCCAGGAAGGTCAGAAGAGGATATCAGATCCACTAGACCTAGAATTAGAACAGTTTGTGAGCCACCATGTGGGTGCTAGGAATCAAATCTAAGTGCTTTTAGCCATCTCCATGCCCAGACTAAAGTCGGGTAACCCTGCTAATCTCTGCTTGTCCAAGATTACAAGGGTGGGAGGAGGAGCCTCCAGGAGCCAGATAATTTCCGAGTACAGGAAATCAGAGGAGGGTCCCGGGTCCCAGCTCTTTTTCTGTTTCCTACTTTCAGAGGGCAGGAAAGCAGCACCAGGGAAGTGACAGGATTGGGGTTCTCTTGGGCAAAGTGGCAGAGTTGTGTGTCCTTTTCAGAACAGGCCACTTCCCCAAATGCCATAAAACCCACCCACCCTACCTGTTGGACTTGCCCATGGCTATAGCCCCCATCCCCCCCCTACCCTGGCTGCTAGGACTGGGTGCAGGACAGTGTTAGTGCAGATGGATACAGTACTAGGAACCGGCCCTCAGGGCCAACCCAAGTGTAACTGCAGGTCAGTTTCCATGCAGGGGACTGAGACTCAGTCTGGACACGTCCTCAGCCAGTGCATCCCTACCCCACCCTCTTGTCTTCCTGGCTCAGCCAGCCCAACCCAGCCCAGCCCTGAGGAGAGCGTTGGCAGCTGGAGCTGGGAAAAGCGCGGCAGAGCCAAGAACAATAGAGGCCCCGCCTGGGTGCCGCATCGCCTGGGTGCTGCACAGACCCTCTTCTGGCTTAAGGTAGCCCCTCCTTCTGCTGGAGCCCTTCCTATTGTTTCCTCTCAGGCTCCTGTGTTGTCCTCCTGGCCCTACTTTCCTCCCTTCGCCAGACCCCAGGCTAGCCCCGCAAGTCATTGCATCCTCTGCCTTGGGGCAGGACCTTCCTTTAACCTCCGTTTCCTCAGGGTCCTCTGTCCTCCGCTCCTAGCTCTCAGGGAGTTCCCTCCTGCACCCAAATGTTTCTGGGAGGTGAATTGCTTCCTTCCTAGGTTCCTGACCCTATCTTTCAGCTTTGGGGCTGTATTACCCTCCATTCTGTTACAATGACAGAGGCTTGGTCTCTAAACCAGGAGACAGAAGGCACAAGAGTTCCTTTTGCATGGAGGACTCTAATGGAGCAGAGAATGCTGGATCTAAGCTCTCTGTGCAGTGGAGTCCTGAGGGTGTAAGGGCTCAGGAGACACGGCTTCTCTTCTGACACAGAACCCCACCACCACCGCTGTACAAGTGCCCAGCCCAGCCCGGCTGACTTTCGTTTTGGAAGTCCAAGTGGACAAACACTGACCTAATAGCTGCTCTGAGTGAAGTCATCTGCCAGTACTAACCTTGGCAGAGAATCTCTGTAGTCCTGGTTGGGGGTGAGTGTAGGAACTTTGTGACTTTCCTACTCCACCCCCCCAGTCAGCCATGGCCCCGTCCATGATGGCCTGGGTGGTTCCTTTCTTCCACACAGCCTCATGGGAAGAGATACAGCAGACAGAGGTGTCTCCTGTTCCAAGCCCCGCACTGCAGTCCTCCACCACACTCTACCCGACCTATACTTGTTCCCTGCTGCCATCTCAGCCCATCTCCACTCCTTTCTCCTAGCCGCACAATGGAACAAAGCACCAGAATGTTCCTTCACTCTCCTGAGCTTGCCTGCTTCTTCCCCCACTTCACCCTCAGCCTGCTCCTGCTTTCCTAGTTTCTCAACTGAGGTTGAGGGAGAGGGAGCCCCAAGAGGGGTGTAATCATGAGAGTGGGGTCACCTGGGGCAGAGCTGCAGCAGATTTGGTTATAATTGAAAAGCCAGAGGCACTGGGAAATTCCTTTCCTTATTGATCCCAGTGGGAAATTAAAGCCAGTAGTGGGGCATGGAACTCTTATTGGCTGCAGCTCCTCCCATCCAACCGCTCTGGAGCCCTCGCCCCTGCCCCTTGTCGGTTGCATCCCCCATCCATCTCTGCCAGCCCTCCTAGTGCCTTCCAGACCCCCTCATTCCCCAGCTGCTCACTTGAGCACGCCCGCTATTCCCCTGGAATAAAGGGCTGTTGGAGACCGAAACCCCCAGCTCTGGTTACTCCGCATATGTCCCCACCCTCACTCTCCTTCAGCAAAGTTGGGGTGCTTGGAGCTCTGGCCCTAAGCTGCCAAACCACAAACACATCTGGAAAGAATTCCCCGCCCAGTCCCACTTCCCTTTGTCTTACTTCTGTCTCTGGAAATCCTAGCCAGTTGCTAGAGGAGGGGGTGGTGGGGAAGAAGTATAGGGAGTGGGCCCAGAGCTCCCACCCCCAAGCTCCAGCTTCTGTGGCTCTTCATCTGGTCTGTGATTCTCAGAGCTATCCCAGGCCTCCTTCCTAGGCTACCTAGGTGTCTTGACCCTGGTGGCCAGCAGTAAGGTTCTCAAGGCTCCTGGAAAGAGTGAGGGCTTGCCCTGCCCTTTTCTTTTGCATGAGGGAGAATGCCACCCAAGTAAGAGAACGGGCTCCCCTGCCTATGGGCTCCAGGAGTCTGGAGATAAACACAATGACTGGTTGAAGAGGTAGGGACACTGGAGGGGAGGGCAACAGGCTCCTGTTTTCTGCCTTGTTCTCTCCTCATTTCTTGGGTTAGAAGCCATATTTCACTGTCAGAACTTTAAATTCCTTCATTGTACCTACAGCAAGACGACACTGGGGGCAGGGCACGTGCGGGGCGGGGGGGGGGGGTACTCCAGCCTGCACTCAGAATGTCCCCTTTTCTCTCCAGCTCTGCAGCTGTCTGCGGTGAAACTGCTCGACCTGGTGTCCTCTTTCTTCCAGACGCCTATGCCCCTTATGTCGTCCCCTCCGTCCCCAATGAGCTCTCCCTTTTAAAATCTGTATCCTGAGACTCAGGCCAAAGTGTCCCACTCCCTTCTGGGTGGTGGAGAATTCGGGGGCGGGGGCGGTCTAGAAGCCCTTCTGAGAGGCAACCTCTCTTCCTCATCCTTCCAAGTTTTCAACACACCATTATTTGGAGATTGCCTCGACGTGGGCCTGAGTGGCTGGACACCGTCTGGCCTGGCTTTGAGGTTAATCCTCCAAACCCAGTCCACAGCTCAATTTGATTCCCTCGAAAGCCTGCTAGTCTCGGGTTCACCGGGTCCAACCTTGGCCACGCTGACGAGGAGGGGCCAGGCAGGGACCTTGTTTAAGATCCTGGGGGCGGGGGTGGGGGTGCATGTAGGAAGGACCCCGGGAGGCTAGTGGTGGACTCTGAAGCAAGGGCGAGAACTTCCCGTGCCTCCAGGCCCTGCCTGTCGTCTCTGCTTCCTGATCTCTAGGCCTTTCCACTGGGGCTTCACCCACTTAATAACCACCCGCAGAGGGGCAGGCCCGCCTGGCTTTCAGTTCAGTGTGGGGACGTCGCACACCGAGACCACCCCCTCCCTGCGTAGCCAGCCTTTCCCCAGCCCCAGTGGCATCTCCGCGCACAGGAGCCCCCGCGTCCTCCTCCGCCTCCTTGTGGCCCAGGGGGCCGGGGGAGCGGAGCCATAGAGAAAGCTCCTTAATAAAAAGTCGTGTCAAGTGATTGGCTGTGACCTCTGCCCTCCTAGCCTCGCGCCCGGGGGCTCCAGTTTAACCCTTCGTTGTCCGTCCGGTGCTTGAGGAGGAATGAATGAGTTGCCTTGTGCTCACTTCAGGCGTTACCAGGTACTACTCGAACCCAGAGCTGAGTCGGGGTGGAGGAGAGAGCGGCACCTCCCAGTCACCCAAAGGAACGCCTGAATTCTAAGCCTGATCCAGTTCAGGCTCCAATGGGGTACGAGTTTGACTGCCAGTTGCCGGGCCCCAGTTCCTGCTCAAGTGGGGTCTCCAGATGTCTGGCGCCGAGCTGTCCAGAGCACCGAGTTTGTAGAGGGCTAATAGGAACTGGCGAAACGGGACCTGTGTTTGTCCTTCAGGCCGTGAGAGCGGAGCATCCATGACTAGGCGAGGCGTGTCCTGTTCTTGCCATAGCATAAACCCTGTGCTTGTCCTCTGACGCTTCCCTGTCCGCCTACTGATGCGGGAGAAGGGTATCTTGGCCCTTAGAGAACCACAGACCCACCCACAGTTCTAGAAACAGGCGGATTCGGGAATGGATGGGGATGAGGTGGCCTCAGAGCAGGGCCCCCAGGTGGGGTGGAGGGCGGGGCGGGGGGCGGGGCCGCCTTTATGCACCGGCTGGGTATAAAAGCCTAGAGCGCCCGCGCCCAGTGGCTGTGCGATTGTCTTCCGCGCGGCTCGGACCCCGGGTGGAAGGATTAATTTTGTAAAGGGGACAGAGAAGTAGTTTTGGGCTAAAGAACGCAGCGTCCAGTGCTCCAGCTGAGGATCTAAAGAGAAAACCACCTTGCTGCCACTATGCCTAACTTTTCTGGCAACTGGAAGATCATCCGATCGGAAAACTTTGAGGAATTACTCAAAGCTCTGGGTAAGGAGGTTTTCGAGCGCTGGGAAGGGGGTAAGAAGGGCGTTTGAGTCCTTGAAGCTGAGGAAGTGAAGGTCTCAAAGAAAAGGAGGACTAATAAGGGGTGGGTGCCTGGGAGTCTGCGTCCCAGAAAAGGGGCGTGTCGGATACTCAGGGTCTGTGGCATCAGGCCCCGGACTCTGAAATCCTATTTTCTGAGGCTGGGCGCCCACCAGTGCCAGCTTCAACAGTGACTCAGAGGCTGTGAATAAAGTAGAAAGTAGAAGCACGAGATTAGACTGTGTGTAGGGGTTGGGGAGGGGCGTTGGCTAGCCTCGCCGCCTTGACCTGCTGACCAGGGAGGGCACCTGGCCCAGCTCTGAGAATCCGGTATACAGGCAGGGAGCCCTAAGAGACATTCCAAGTTCTTTCCACGTACTCTAACAGTAACCCAATCCCCGCGACAGGTCCCTGACTCCCAACATTTGGCTCCGCCCACCAGGTGGTCCACCGCTCTAGCTCCCTGACCCTCCCCCACTTGCTTGCACTTTCCACTCTGTTTTCCCGACCCCACCCCCACCTGTGAGACAAATATTTTCCTACAGCAAAAGGCTCCAAAGCCCTAAAATCGCTCTGGACAATTACCACTTTCTTAGATTTCAACAATGTCATCGTGTGAAGCACCAATCCCCATTTCCGAAAGTTCCTTAGTCAGGGACCAGCTGCACCCCGAGCAGCTGGGCTGTTTGCCAAGGGTGGGAACACAGACTCCACAAGACAGGCCCTTCGGACCTAACCTGCCCACTTCTGCTGCCCTTCCAGGACTGGCCTGGAAGGAAAGGAGAGACTTCTGAGGGGAGATGGAGTTAGCCACCTCAGGGAGTGAAAACAGCTCCAGCGCCTTCCATTTCTGGACTGACTGGAGAGGAACCCCGGTTGGGCTGGGAAGCGGTGTGTGTGGGGGGTGTACCCTTTGAAGAGCTAGGGACTGTACAAGAGCAAATCTGGGGCTAAAAGGAATGTCGCGAGGGGAGGGCAGCAGGGCCTCAGTTCTCGTCTTTCCTTACTGTTAGTCAGCTCTTTGTGTCAGCTAACCGCAATGTTTCTTAGAGTCATACCCATTTTTCTTGCTCCTCCCTTGCTGGAATTAAAGATCAAAGGACAGAAATTTTCTTTTCAGAAAATCTATTTCCATTTCCTCCCCATTTGCTTTGAATTCTGGACCCCCCTCCCTGGTGGATGTGGAAGCCTGGCATCACCCCCAGGTTCCAGCAGAGAGAAAGGCCCAACCCTGTTATCTGTCTTCAGACTGTTTGCCCTCTCTGTAGGGTCTCTTAGAGCCACGCGACTTGCTAGGGGGCAGACTGAAAACAGACCTGTTACACAAACTGTCCTGTGTCAGCCCAGGTCATCTGAGTCAGGCCCCCAGCTCTCTGGGCACCAAGGACTGGGTGGAGGGCGGTGTCTTCTGAACCCAGGCTCTGCAGACTCCTCAGGACCTGCTCTTTTGTTCCCCGCTTTGGTTTTTCCAGACAGGGTTTCTCAGCAGCTATGGAGCCTGTCCTGGAACTCGCTCTGCAGACCAGGCTGGCCTCGAACTCATAGAGATCCGCCTGCCTCTGCCTCCCAGTGCTGGGATTAAAGACGTGTGCCACCACCGCCTGGCTATTCTATTCAATGGTCAATATTATGGAGGACGCTCCTGGTTCACCATGGCAGTCAGGGCAACACAGCAGGTCTTGTGTGAGGTCTGGGACTGAGCGCAGTGTCAGCCTTCCACTCAGAAACTGCGGCAGAGCTATCGAACGTGTGTGGCAGCAATGGCAGTTTGAGTGACTTGCCCCCTGGTGTGCTCTTGAAGGGTTGGTTCTCCTTCACCAACAGACCTGGAGAGGTTGGGGTAGAGCCTTGTGTTGGTGCTCCCACCTTCTGGTTGTGTCTGCAGAGGGGTGTTCTCCATCTACACGGGCCTCTTCATAACTGGGGACAAGGAAGGCACAGTATATGAAGACACAGAGACCCTGAATATACAGAAGCCAAGTGGGAAGGCCTAGAGGACCGTGGGGCTTGAGACCTCAGAGTGAGGAAGGGGACACTACCCTTTTCTTCCCCCTTCCTCTTCTCAGAACAACAGAGCATTCCTTTGAAGACCTCCTGGAAAGGTCGCAGAAGCCCAGAGGCTGTCTGGCGCAGGGACCCTTGTTCAAGCCTAGTTTTGACTTTTTGTTTGTTTGTATATATTACTTGCACAAAATAATGGGTTTCACAATGTTCTGGTTTCTTTTCTTTCTTCTTTCTTTCTTTCTTTCTTTCTTCTTTCTTTCTTTCTTTCTTTCTTTCAGAACAGGGTTCTCTGTATAGCCTTGGCTGTCTTCTTGCTCTGGAGACCAGGCTGGTCTCAATCTCAGAGATCTGCCTTGCTCTGCCTCCCGAGTGCCAGGATCAAAGGCATGTGTCATTACTACCTTTGTCTTGATTTTTTTTTTCATTTTATTTGCTTTTATCTACAATAATATTATCAGAAAACATGAATGTGTGTCTGACCTTGTGAATCTAAGTTCTTAAACACGGAGCCATAAGACCATTTGAAGAAGCTACTGTCCATTTGATAGTTAAGGGGTGTGAAGCTGAAGAAAGTTAAGCTCTCTGCTCAGCTTGGTCACTCAGCTTGGAGCGGGGAGTATCTCAGCTTCTGGAACTTACTCCCCAAGCCTCTGACTTTCTCCAGAGAGAAGTATCTTTCTCAGTTGAGAATCTGTTCCTCATTTTTGGGAGGGGTAGAGACTGCAAATGAGGACCTAACCTCATGCCAAACAGGGTGGACAGCTGGGACAGAGAGGAAAGTAGCTTTGCTTGCCTAGTTTACTGCACGTGGGCACAGGGCATTTAGTAACTTTCATAAGACTACCTCGGCCGGTCTCTGGAGCCAGGTGGTGAAAGGCCAGAGTGCAGTAAATTGAATTCTTGTCAGGAAGCCCATGGGGGAAGCTGCCCTAAGGATGCTAGGAGTGGGGTGCTGAGACTTGGTGAGTCCCATCCACTACTGGCCTTAGCCCAGGTAGTATTCTCTCCCTCTCCTCCCTCTCCTCCCTCCTCCCTCAAGCTCTAGCCTTTCACCACTATCACCATCCCCAACCCCCTCCCCCCCACCACTATCACCATCCCCAACCCCCTCCCCCACCACCACTATCACCATCCCCAACCCCCTCCCCCCCACCACTATCACCATCCCCAACCCCCTCCCCCCCACCACTATCACCATCCCCAACCCCCCCACCACCACTATCACCATCCCCAACCCCCTCCCCCCCACCACTATCACCATCCCCAACCCCCTCCCCCCCACCACTATCACCATCCCCAACCCCCTCCCCCCCCCACCACTATCACCATCCCCAACCCCCTCCCCCCCACCACTATCACCATCCCCAACCCCCTCCCCCCCACCACTATCACCATCCCCAACCCCCCCCCACCACTATCACCATCCCCAACCCCCTCCCCCCCCACCACTATCACCATCCCCAACCCCCTCCCCCCCACCACTATCACCATCCCCAACCCCCTCCCCCCCACCACTATCACCATCCCCAACCCCCTCCCCCCCCACCACCACTATCACCATCCCCAACCCCCCCCACCACTATCACCATCCCCAACCCCCTCCCCCCCCCACCATCAGGGCTCACTGTCTCAGGCAAGGTGCTATAGGGCCACTCTTCTCTCCCTGCAGGGGTGAACGTAATGCTGCGGAAGATCGCCGTGGCTGCAGCATCCAAGCCAACAGTAGAAATCAAACAGGAGGGCGACTCTTTCTACATCAAAACTTCCACCACTGTACGAACCACAGAGATAAACTTCAAGATTGGGGAGGAATTCGAGGAGCAGACTGTGGATGGGAGAGCCTGTAAGGTGAGGAAGAGGGAGCCCCGCCCCATCTTCTCAGTGTCCAGTTTCCCTAGACTCTCGTCAGAGAGTCTCTAGGAAGTGTAGGGTGCTGGAAAGGGGTCTCTAGTCTCCCTTCCATTTGCATTAGCCCTTACTGTGAGCTCAACTCATTTGGCCTCTGATCCCTTCCAGAGTTTGGTAAAATGGGAGAGTGAAAACAAAATGGTGTGTGATCAGAGACTTCTGAAGGGAGAGGGCCCCAAGACCTCCTGGACCAGAGAACTGACCAATGATGGAGAGCTGATCCTGGTGAGCCCTGCCCCACCCATCCCCTAGAAGACCCCTGCTGCCTTCAGCCTTCTCTGTCAGGTTCAAAAGTGACTGTGGTCACTTTCCTCAGCCTCCTGATGGGGCTGTTTGGAAATGCTAACCCTTTCTGTGCAACAACGGTGTGCCCAGGGGAGTTCACAGTTTCCCAACAGGCTATCCCTGACTGCCTCTGGGCTCCAGGAGGAAGTGGGTTTCTGCTTGATCCCTAGCAACGATGCCCAAGCAGTCTTGCATCTGCTCTTACCTATTTGGGTTTGGAAGTAAAGCTGTCTACTTCTCAACCCTCCCTTACAAAACCAAGGCTCCAGGTGCCTCACCAGCTAACTACCTCTACCCTTCTAGACCATGACGGCAGAGGACGTCGTGTGCACCAGGGTCTACGTCCGAGAGTGAGCGCCTGTCGGTCCAAGACAGGGTCTACGTCCGTCCGAGAGCGAGCGCCTGTCGGTCCAAGAGCTGCGAGAAAATTCTTCCCCTCCCTTCATGGGCCGCTAAGCTCCCTTCCTTGTCTGTCTTCCCAGCTAGCTCTCCCCTTACTCCTGAAGGTCACTCTTCCTCCAGCCTTTCGTTCTTTGCCTCCTCTGTGCCAGAGAGGAGTTGACTACAAAAGCCCGAAACCCCTTCCACCGCCTGAGCCCTCCCCAGGTCAGCAGGCTCAGTTCCATCCAGGGTCCTTCCTGGAGAAGACTGTCTCTCCGGCCTCAGCTCTTTATCCTTGTAGTCCGTATGGTTTAGAATATTTATTTGTTGATTTTATTAAAATGTTTTAAAAAATAAAATCCTGTGGTTCCCTGGGCAGTGGCAACAAGGGGCCCTGTTTCCCTTTCTGAAGTGCAGTGGGAGAGGGTGCTGTCCCAGCAGGTCAGCCATGTGCAGTGTGCCTCACTTGCCTGCCATGAGTGTCTCCTCTGTTCTCTTCCCCAGCCCTGGCCCCCTAATCAGACTTCTAGGGCAGTGACTCCCACTCTCTCCACCTGTTTTTTATAGTGGCGACATGCACTGGCTTCCCACATGGTTTCAGATGAGCCCATTAACATTCGCAGGCTGACCTTGCTCTTATCTGCGTCTCTCAGAGAGGGCTCTCCTGCCAGTCAGCACCCTGTATCTGCCAGTGTCCTTCCTCTACACCTCCAGACATCTCACATACCCTTTCCGTTCCTGGCTTCCCCATCTCCCAAGCTCCTTAGGTGCTCCTGAGCCTGCAGAGTACATATTCAGGTGTTCCAAAGGTTGTGGTCACAGGCAAGTTACTCAAACATCTGTGGGCCTCTTTTGTTTTTAGAACACAAAACTATCTTAAAGCATGGTGGCTTATACTTTTAATCCCAGCATGCGGGAGACTGGAGCACTCAGTGAGTTCAAAGCCAGCCTAGTACAGTGTGACTCCCATCTCAAAAGAACAGTGGCAGAGCTGGGGAGATGGCTTAGCGGGTAAGTGCGTGCTGTGCAAGCATGAGTACTCAAGTGTGGATCCTTAGAACTCACATGGCACAGCTGGGGGTGGTATAGCTAGATTCTTTCAGGGAGGTAGGAGGCAGAGACAAAAGCTTCCCTGGGGGCTCATGGTCTAGACTGGTGGACAGAGTGATGAACAAGAGAACCTATTTCAAACAAAGCGGAAGGCAAGACCGACACCTGAGGTTATCCTCTGACCTCCACTTGTGACATGGTATGTGTGTGTCTGTTTTCACACACACGTGTGCGGACACACACGCTCAAACACAAACAAACATCACCACCGCCACCAAAGACAAAAACAACTCAGGACTGGACATAGCTTGCATAGTACTAGAATACTTGCCTAGTAGTATGCCCTGAGTTTTATCCCCAGTACAGTTGAGGTTCGCACTGTAGTTTAGTGGCAGAACACTTGCCTAGCATGTGCTAGGCCTGGAGTTCCACCCCCACCACCACAAAGCCCAAACCAAACCCCACAAACTCGCATGATGTCTGGCTTATGTACTAGTAAATTCTCCCTGGGTCCAAAGTCTCAAAGACTTTCGCTGCCTCTCCTTATTCCTCTATCTTGCACATCTCTTGAGTTTTTGCACTGTCTACATTTAACCTTGACAAAATCAAAATGAGCTCCAGATGCAGCCAAGCTTACAGAGTTACAGCCTGGGACACGGACAGAGACATTCTCTACCCGGGTTCATCTCTTCACATCGGAAGCCGTGATTAGGC
Source organism: Chionomys nivalis (assembly GCF_950005125.1). Taxonomy (NCBI): domain Eukaryota; kingdom Metazoa; phylum Chordata; class Mammalia; order Rodentia; family Cricetidae; genus Chionomys; species Chionomys nivalis. The sequence goes on from NC_080103.1 coordinate 3,658,950, forward strand.
TCTGATTAGACTGCAGGACTGTCCTGGGGCCCGTCGCTATCAACAGGGCACAGGTCTAGTGGTGGGTCATAGCTGGATATGAGTCACACACGGCCAAGGGTCAGAAACCCAAAGGGTAGAAAGGCATTTTTTTTTCAATGAAGAAGGTCACTATGATACCACAGTTTCTAATCCACAAAGCAGTGTTTATAAACACTCACAAGGTGCTAGAGTTAAAGAAAATCTCATGAGAAATGCAAATCAAAACAACTCTGAGATTCCATCTTACATCTGTAAGAATGGCCAAAATCAAAAACACTGATGACAACTTATGCTGGAGAGGTTGTGGGGGAAAGGGAACACTCCTGCATTGCTGGTGGGAATGCAAGCTGTTACAGCCCCTTTGGATATCAGTATGGTGATTTCTCAGAAAATAGGAAACAACCTTCCTCAAGACCCAGCAGTATCACTTTTGGGTATATATCCAAAGGATGCTCAACAGTGCCACAAGGACATGTGCTCAACTAGGTTCATAGCAGCTTTGTTTGTCATAGCCAGAACCTGGAAACAACCTAAGTGCCCCTCGACCAGAGAATGGATAAGGAAAATGTGGTACATTTACACAATGAAGTACTACACAGCAGAAAAAATAATGACATCTTGAATTTTGCAGGAAAATGGATGGAGCTAGAAAACATTATTTTGAGTGAAGTAACCCAGACACAGAAAGACAATTATCACATGTACTCACTCATAGGTGGTTTTAAAACATAAAGCAAAGAAAGCCAGCCTACAAATCACAATCCCAGAGAACCTAGACAACAATGAGGACCCTATGAGAGACATACATAGATCTAATCTACATGGGAAGTAGAAAGTAGAAAAAGACAAGATCTCCTGAGTAAACTGGGAGCATGGGGACCTTGGGGGAGGGCTGAAGGGGGGAGGGGAGAGGCAGGGAGGGAGGAGCAGAGGAAAATGTAAAGCTCAATAAATATCAATAAAAACTGTATAAAAAATCTCATGAAGCGCTTAGCAATGGGAAGTTTTCAAAAAAATAATGGGCCGGGCGGTGGTGGCGCACGCCTTTAATCCCAGCACTTGGGAGGCAGAGACAGGTGGATCTCTGTGAGTTCGAGACCAGCCTGGTCTACAAGAGCTAGTTCCAGGACAGGCTCCAAAACCACAGAGAAACCCTGTCTCGAAAAAACAAAAAAAAAATAAAAAAATAAAAAATAATGGTTTGGAGCTGGACCTGATGGTGCTGGGGGTGCCGGCAGGAAGACAAGGGGTTTGAAGTCAGCTTAGGATACTTGAAACTCGGCCATAATAAAACTAAACTAAAAATGATGAGTTCAGCTAAGCTTAACAATGCACAGCTGAGTTCCTGGTGTATGGGACACTAAGGCAGAAGTAATGACTCCAAGACAGAGGCCACCCTGCTCTACATAGGGAAACTTGGCTCAAAAACACTGGAAAAGAAAAAAAGGTCAGGCATGTTGGTCTACACCTTTAATCCCAATGCTTAGAGGCAGGGACAGGTTGACCTCTGTGAGTTCAAGGCCAGTAGTCTACATAGGGAATTCCAGGACAGCCAGGGCTACACAGAACGACTCTGTCTCAAAAACGTTCCAAAACAAAAAAGGCTAATGAGAAAGCTCAACAGGTGAAAACAATCGTCACGAAGACTTGGCAACCTGAGTTTGGTCCCTGGAACCCACAGTGGAAGAACCAACTTCTGAATGTTGTCCTCTGACATTGTGTGCCATGGGATGCTCAAACCTTGCTCACACCACACACTAATAAATACACAAAACACTGCTCTTTTGGCTAACTCATACACTAACACTGAATGAAGCATATCATATTTTTCAGAACATCAAAAGAGGGGGTTTCTACTTCTCTGATTCACTCTGCATAATTCTATGGAAATCTTCAAAATGTTATTATTTTAGCAAGGGGTTGGGTGGATGCAGGTCGGCAACAGAGCACATATTCAGTATGTACAAAGCCTAGGTTTCCATCACCAACATTCCAAAACCAGAAACAAATCAGACTAAATAAAACAATCATTACCGTAGCTACCTCTTCATGTCCAAAAGGAAATATAAGCTGGTATTAGGTGACCTTTAAGTGGCCCTTACCCTTTCTGCATTCAGCTCCTTCAAGAAGGCTTGTAATGTTATCCACCTGTAGTCCCTCTGTGTGTCTCCCTAGCTTGAGTCTGGGTAGTGCGACAGCCTTCTTCTCAGTTGGTATTGTCATTTTAATCTCCATTGCTTCCTTTCCTAGAAGGTCAGGGTGATTTGGGGCCAGGTACAGGCTTTGAAAGGGGCTTTGGGTATTTGACTTGGCTCCTAGGAGGAATTGGAGGTTAGAGAAATGGAAGAGCCTGGTGCAATGTTTGGGCCCAAGGTAGAGAAAAGTATGGTAGAGAATGTGGATTCTCTCTGCAGATGGGATGAATTGGAGAGACATGTTTACTGAGGATGGCCTTGGGACACCTGTCTTTCGTGTTTCCCCAAATTGAAAGAAAATTCTGTTGAGAACTGGCTGCAAAAAGAATCTTTCTCTCCCAGCACTCAGATGCAGGGGAATCTCTGTGAGCTCGAGGCCAGCTTGGTCTACAGAGTGAGTTCCAGGAGAGCCAGGACTGTACAGAGAAACCCTGCCTCAAAAACCAACCAAACCAACCAACCAACCAAACAAACAAACAAACAAACAAACAAATAAATAGGGTCCTTCTCCCTCTGGCTTCTTGCTGGAGTTCACAGCTCAGCTCCAAGCTTTAGTTTCTTTCTTTCTTCCTACCTTGTCCTCAGCCTTCAACATGGCCTCTCCTCTGCCTGTCATTGTTTCTGGGGTCTGGAGCTCAGTGGTCTGATTATAGGCTCCTCAGGGTCATGCACTTCCTGAGAGCTATGCAGTTTGTTCCTCTGGCCCCGTCCCTGGGCTCTGTCACAGCTAGGGACACAGGGACGTGACAGTCCTGGTTAGGGTGTCCCCTGATGCTCCAGCTTCCTGCCCTGCTGCAGCTGCAGAGCCTCTTTTCCCCACCTTACCTGGGTAAGTCTTCCTTACTCAACAGAGTTGCTGGGAACAAGGCCCTCAAAGGGGCCCTCCACTACCACATCCCTGAGATGAGATTCTGGTAGGGCCTTTTCTCTCTGAAACCCAAATTTCCAAGACTTTAACCATAGGAGGACCAAGATAGCAGAGTGCCTCAAACAAAATGGCATCCAGAAAGCCAGTAAGAGAAAGGACAGAGACAAGGGAAGGGGAAGAGGCCTGTGTGAGGAGATGGCAGGGATACTGCCGGGCACTGGTAGTCAGGCGAGAAGTGGAGCCAAACCCTTCTTGTTTCTGCCCTCCAAGAGACAGGAGCTTGAAATTAAGGAAGGGCTCCATTAATGGCAAAACTTAAAGATCGTGGGCACAGATGAAGAGCCCAGAGAAGATCCAGAACAGGGCTTGGTGGACCTCTTAGGTCCCCAGCACCATACAACACCAGACAGCAATGTCACGTGTGATGTTGATGACCAAGGTAGATGAGCCCGCAGGCAGGAAAGCGTAGCTAGAGTCAGGGAGTCATGAGAAATAAAGAGTGGCAGGCTGCCGGGCGGTGGTGGCGCACGCCTTTAATCACAGCTCTTGGGAGGCAGAGGCAGGCGGATCTCTGTGAGTTCGAGACCAGCCTGGTCTACAAGAGCTAGTTCCAGGACAGGCTCCAAAGCTACAGAGAAACCCTGTCTCGAAAAACAGGAAAAAAAAAAAAGTGGTAGGGTGGGGGAAGTATGGGAAGAATAGTGCGCGTGCGCGCGCACACACACATGCACACACACACACATGCACACATACACATGCACACACACACACACATATGCACACATACGCATGCACATATACACACACATACATGTACACATGACCTAGAAGGAGAGGGAGAAAAAGCCAAAGAATAAGAGAGAAAACTTGACAGGAAGATGAGGGTAAGAGAAAGTAAGGGGATCTGGCCTGCAGAGGACTGAGATTTTTCAGAGGGGCAAGCGGGGGAAGGAAGGGCCAGGTCCTCTGACCCCAGGGCCTGACAAAGAGCTTATGGCCCTTATTGGCCAAGATGGATGGGACTGGATGTCAGAGTCTTTGTGGTATAGAAGAAAGGGCACTGCTCTCAGGAGGTCCAGGAGGGGTGGAGGTGGAGGTGTTCTTTCCTTCTCTGAAGGCGCTTTAGTGTTGGTGAGAACTGGGGAATGGGCTGAGTCCAACCAGGTGTTTCTCCAGGCTGGGCCATCTGTCCTGCTCAAGCAGGACAGGGGACAGGGTGGGGGTGTGGCTACAGAGAAAGTGTTCAGTTATAGGAAGCAGGGGCCAGTAAGGCAGAGAGAAGCCCCTGCAGAGGCTACTGGAAAGGGTGCCCTGTGCAGGTCTTCTCAGCCTCCTTTGGGCCTGGCACTGCCCTTCTGACCTCCTGGCTTCCTCTTGCTTTTTCCCTGTTGGCGCTGCTAGTCGAGAAACCAGTTCTGTTCCTGCCTGGATAAGGATCTTAGGCTCTTTCCAGGCCACCACAGAAACCAGTCAGGTCAACTGCACCTGTGACAGCACCCTACAGCTGTGAGAACTGAACTCCCACCGCACTCCACCCAACAGTGGCCTTACTTACTTCACCTTACCCATAGTGCCCTGCTCAGGGTAAGCCCTTTTCTCTACTACCGAAGTACCTCCTGGTGTCTACCTAGCCTCTCCCTGGAACTCATATGGTGGGAAAAGGCAGTGCCTCACTTGGCTTTCCCTTGAATGGCCAGAAGCTGCTTCTGGCTCTGCTTCTGGCTACCCCCTTCCTCATTAGCTGCTTGACCTCCTTATAGCCCCTTCCCAGCTCCGCACAGCTGCTCCAATCAACTGCTCCTCTGAGCAGGCAGGGCGCCCTTGCACAGCCGCTGGCCTGAAGAGCTGACCTCACTTAACCCCAGCCCCCTTGGTCTCTTCATGAGCCATTCATTTCCCATGACACCCTGGCCTCTTTCTTAGCCTTTGGAACACCACCCCTCACTCCTCAGGGAAAAGACTAAAGGTCAGCTCCGGGTTTTCTTCTTCCTCGTCAAAAATCTCTCCAGCCCCTGACTTTGTCAGGCACCTGAAACTTCAGGACCCCCCTCCTTGTTCCTCTCCCAACTTCCTCTAGGGATCTGGCCATCATGGGGGGGGGTACTAGAGCAGCACACAGAGGATGCTCTGGAAGCATCTGGGGGTGTTAGGTGTTGAGCAGTGACTAGCCAGGTCCCAACTCCACCCCTTGAGGTAAGCCAGTGTGTCAGGCTAGGCTGGGGCTCCAGCTGGTGACTCAGATCCCAGCAGCCCACAGTTGGGCTGACCTGGGTCGATCCTGTTCCCAGCAGTGGGGTCATAGAACCAGAGAACAGAGTCCCAGAAGAAAGGGATCCCAGGATTCTGCTTTTCCTTTATGTTGAAAAAAAAAAAAAAGAGTAAGGACATAAGGACACAGCCAGTGTGTGGTGGGGTCACGTGGGTGATATTACACAGTTCAGAACAAACCAGCTTGGTTCCAAAGATGTAGCAGACACCCTCTCCATCTCCTTCCTTCCAACAAGGGGAGGACTTTTTTGGGGGTGGAAAGGCATGTTGGTCATTCCCAGGTCCTTTCCATTCTCAGCAAGTCCCTGACTGTGGACGCCACACCCGTGCAATCCTGTACTGAAGTGGGAATCACCCAGCTGATGATTCAGGAGGAATCTGAAGCTGGCACTGACTTCTGCTAAGCAAAAGCCACCTTTCCCTGGCCTTGTCTGAGAGGGGCGACTAGGGAAGACTAGCCTGATGCTCTGGGGTCAGAGCGGGCACTTGCTGACTCGACTTCCCCTCTACCCTGTGAAATAGTGGCTCCCGAGGGCCTGGCAAAGACGTTCACCAAGAGTTTCTGCCCTCTCCTCTCCCGGGGGCCTGGTGCTGCTGAAGGGAGAGCCCCCTCTCTGCTCTGCCAGCCTCTGATAAGTTCCCCGTGCCATGCTTGCCTGACTCTGGTTCTGCCCCTTCCTCACAGCGGCGGATAGAGGCTAAGTCTTTCACTGACACCATTCTTCAGGCATCTTTCTCATTAACAGACCCCGACTCTCCGAGATCAGCAAGAACTGTGGAAACAGACGGAAAGGCCCAGTCAGGCCTAGCACTCCATCTTGGGGCAAGAACAAGCCCCATAGCTCATGCCTAGGACTTTCCACCGCCTTCCAATGTTTTTGAAATTTTCAAAACTTTCTAAAGGCTAACTTTAGTTCAAAGGTTCAGCTCCTCAGCGGGATGAAACAGGGAGGACCGGGTAGAAAGGCGTGTAGACGATTAGATATTTTCTCCACTTTCCCTTTTCTCTTTGTCTTCTCTTTCCCAGCCCTACTCTTTACTTAATCCCCATTCAATTCACTGCTCCTGGCAGGGAGCCAGCATTGTTCCTGCCGACTCCGGTCTTCCCTCCTTCTTCCCACCCCGCGGTGGGGACCCACAACAGCCCCTGCGGGTTAGGGCACAGTCCCCACTGCTGGCCCCGCCCAGGCCTGGAAAGTCGTGAGTTTAGGTTTCTCATGGCCCCACTTATTCCGAATGCCATTAGCTCGGGAAGTAACTCGGACGCCCCCTCTCCTCAGCTGCTAGGCACCCAGCGGCCCTCGGGTCTCCCCGCGAGTTGAGCGAGGCCCGGGCTTGGCTGCAGCCCTCGGCTTATCCCTCGCTATCCGCCCGCTTTTTTTCTGCAGCTTCCAGTCTTCTGGGGTCTAAAGCCCGCTCTGAGGATTGCTCAGGGCGGGACCAGGACGGAGAGAGAATAGAGTATCTCCAGTCTCTATGCCTGCTCTCTGAACCGATTCCCAAACAGGCTTCTCCCTCCCTCTGGTGGCAGCACTCTAAAACACAGTTGGTTTTGTTTTGTTTTGTTTTGTTTTTAATTTATTAGTATACAAAGAAATAGGTTTCATTGAGAATTTTGACACAGATATTCCGTTATACTTTGTTCTCATTTGTCGTGCTCCCCACCTCCACTGCTCCCTCTTGCCAGCCCAATTCCTTAACTTCATTACCTCGAGAGACCTTGGGAGTTAACTAAAGCACACTTCCAGGCACGTCTGTCTGGAAGGAGTCACTATCCAAAAAGCTGGGAGCTAGATGTAGTCTGGCTGCCCTGGAACTCAAAGAAATCCTGTCTCAAAATACAAACAAACAAACAAGTCTAAGAACAAACAAAAACCAGTAAGAGGGCTGGAGAGATGGCTCAGCGGTTAAGAGCATTGCCTGCTCTTCCAAAGGTCCTGAGTTCAATTCCCGGCAACCACATGGTGGCTCACAACCATCTGTAATGAGGTCTGGTGCCCTCTTCTGGACTTCAGGCATACACGCAGAAAGAATATTGTATACATAATAAATAAATATTTAAAAAAAAAAACAGTAAGAGAGGGCCTGCATCAATGCCTCATTGGTTAAGAGCACTTGCTGCTCTTTGGGAAGACTTGAGTTTCAAAACCATCTGTAACTCCACTTCCAGCGGATTTAATGCCTTCTTCTGGCCTCTTCAGACATTAGGCGTGCTTACAGTTTACAGACATACATACAGGCAAAACACTCATACACATGAAAAAGTCACACACACACACAATGGTAGGTATAGGTTCAGTCCAGGTTGAAAGGGAGAAGGAGCTAGGCTGATGTACTTGAGTGACAGCTGTAGCCAAGGCACCCACACAGAAAGGATAGAATTTAGAGCTCAGTAGGCTTCCTTCTCCTTCCCATTTTGTCCCATCTAGCCCCCAGTCTTTTTGTTTTGTCTTTTGTTTTTCAAGACAGCTTTGTTTCTCTGTAGCTTTGGAGCCTGTCCTGGAACTAGCTCTTGTAGATGAGGCTGGCCTTGAACTCACAGAGATCCACCCGCCTCTGCCTCCCTAGTGCTTGGTTTAAAGGTGTGTGCCACCATTACCTGGCCCCAGTCCTTGTACGATGCTCCTTCCCAGACACACCTGGAAGAGTGCTTTAGTTAACTCCCAAGCATCTATCAAGCTAATGAAGTTAGCACTGGCAAGAGGGAGAAGAAAACAGTGTGTGTGTGTGTATGTGTGTGTGTATCACACAAATGAGAACAAAATATAATAATATATATTTTTCAAACTCTCTCAACAAAACCTATGTCTTTGTATACTAACAAATTAAAAAAGATCAGCGGGGATGGAGCAATCAAGAGCCCTGGCTGCTCTTCCTGGTTCTGCTCCCAGCACCCCATACAGTGACTGGCTCACAATTACCTGCAAGTCAAATTCTAGGGGCACTGGAGTTACAGGTAGTTGTAAATTACATGGGTGCTGAGAACTGAATCCAAGCAGCAAGTGCTCTTACGAACCAGCCACCTCTCCTGAGCCCCCAGCCCTATAATCTAGGTGAATAGACTGGGCACTGGGGAGGGGATAAGGTCATACCCGGTTCAGACATCTCTGCCCACTGCCTGCAATAATGCTCTGTTATTTTGCCTTCTCTTGTCTCATGATATCATTCTTGGCATTTTTCAGAACGTTCTGGACACTTTGGGATATAGAAAAGTAAGGTAGTGGTTTAGCATGTGTGCGCCCCGGCACTACAAATGTAGAGAACACCCTTGTCTCCAGTCCCATTCAGAAGCACTTTCCCAAGAGTCAGGTGTGATGTGCGCCCTTGTAATTCCAGCCCTAGGGACGCTGAGGCAGGAGGACAGTGAGTTAGAGGTTAGTTTGTCTCAAAAATAAAACAAATAAAAGAAAGTTCTTTATTTGCTAGTCAAGGCCTGGGCCCCGAGAGAGAGACGGTAGAGTGAATGTTGCCTTCACTCTGTGAAAGGGTTCTCCTGCCTTTGGACTACCCTTTGGTGGTCCCCCTCCTGACACTGTGGTTGGTCTCTCTTGACCGCAGTCCTCCTGGGGTGAGGCCCAGGGGGCAGGGAAGCAAGCCTGTGCCTTTGAGTCCTCCAGACCAGCCTGCCCCAGCCATAGGAGATTGCCCACTCGCTTTGGAGGGCACCCCTATGGGCAGGTGTGGAAAGCAGTAGCTGGCCGACCCTTGACCCAGCAGTCACTCTGTGCCCCAGCACCACCTCTGTGCCCCCTTCACGCTTCCAGTCTTCCCTCGTGTGCCTGGTGGGGGAAGCCTGGAAACTTCTTTGAGATGTTCTGTTGTTATGATACACACCCATGACCGTCTTAGTTAGGGTCTCTGTTGCTGTGACGAGACACCATGACCACAGCAGCTCTTATAAAGGAAAACATTTATTGGGGCTGGCTTACAGTTCAGAGGTTTAGTCCATTGTTTTCATGGTGGCATGCAGGCAGACATGGTGCTGGAGAAGGAACTGAGAGTTCTATATCTTGACCCACAGCAACAGAAGCGATTGTGTTCTGGATGTAGCTTGAGCAGGTAAGAGGCCTCAAAGCCCACCCCCACAGTGACACACTTCTTCCAACAAGGTCACACCTCCTGATAATGCCACTCCCTTTGGGGGCCATTTGCTTTCAAACCATCACAGCGACCAAAAGCAACTTGGAAAGGAAAGGGTTATTTTATCTTATAACTCCCAGGTCTCGCTCCATCACTGAGGAAAGTCAGGGCAGAAATTCAAAGCAGGAATTGAAGCAGAGGCCATGGAGGACCACTGCTTACTGGCTTGCCTCCTCGTGGCTCACTTAGCTGCCTTTTTATAGAACGTAGATCACCTGCCCAGGTGTGGCACTCTCCTCTGTGGGCTGACCTCCCCCACATCGATCATTAATCAAGAAAATGTGGCCTGGGCATGGGGGCCACACTTTAAATCCTAGCACTTGGCAGAGGCAGTTGGATCCTGGACTACATGGTGAGTTCCAGCTCAAACATGGCTCTATAGCAAGATCTGCCTCAAAAGTAAAAAAAAAGGAAAGAAGAGAAACTGCCCTCACAGACTAAAGGCCAATCCGATGGAGGTAATTCCTCGGTCCTTCTCACTAGATGATCCTTAGCTTGTGTCAACCTAGCCTAATAAAACCAACAATAAAAACAAACAAACAACCCCCAAACAAACGAACAATCTAATCAGGACAGTATATGTGGTACTCGGTGGCCACCATATTCAGGTCTAGAGTTTGGCCGCAGCCTTGACACACTTGATTCAGCCACTGAACATTATTCCCCGCCGGTCATCTTCATCTGGGATGCAACCTTCCCGTTCAGACCTTTCCTTAGTGTCTGGAGCCGAACTCAGCAGGAAGACAATGTCAGCATCTCTATGTGGTTATCTTGTATGATTTATCCTCTTTCTTCAGCTGAGAGAGCGATTTTCCTATATGAGGTTGGACTGTCTCCTACAATCCTAGCTCCCCTCCTCTTTACTTTTCCTCTCTTTTTCGAGTGACTTTTAAAAACTAAAGCAAAATTTTACATTTTGTCTCAATTAAATACCATCTGGGAGTCTGCAAGATGTTTCAGGGAGGACAGGCACCTGCTACCAAGCCGGTCAACCCGAGTTTAAACCCTGGAACCCATGGTGGGAGGAGGGCCCATCCTGAAAATGTCCTCTGACCTCCACATGCACTCTCTAACCACGCATCCACAGCATAAGTTACGATGTGATGCAGACGTCAAGTTTAACTACCTTCTGTTGCTATTTATCGACTTGTCGACCTAGCGGCCTGGTTGGCTCTGAACTCTCTGTCACTACGCAACCCAGGTTGCCCTTAAACTATATTTTTTTTTATTTTAATAGTTTTTCAAGACAGGGTTTCTCTGTGTAGCCCTGGCTGTTCTGGAAATCACTCTGTAGACCAGGGTGACATCAAATCCAGAGAGATCCACCTGCCTCGGCTGAGTGCTGGAATTCAAGATGTGCACCACAAGCACAGCAGATCCCAGCACTCTGGAGGCAGAGGCAGGCAGATCTCTGAGTTCAAGGCCCACTTGGTACAAAGACAGCCAGGGCTACACAGAGAAACCCTGTCTTGAAACACCCAACCCTCCCAAAAAAGAGATGTTCACCCCCAAGCCTGGCTAAAAGTGTGGGGTTTTACTGTGTTTGGTGTATTGATTTATTTTATATGTATAAGTATTTTGCCTGTCTATATGTACCATGTGCCTGTATGGCCTCCTTGGAGGTCAGAAAAGGGTGCTGGAACTGGGTTCTGGAAACTGAACCTGGGTCCTCTAGAATAATATTCAATGTTTTTAACTGCTGAGCCATCTCTCCAGCCATGTTTTTGAGGTCTTGACCTCCTGACCGAACTCTTTGTATACCTGGGATTGCAGATGTATTACTGGACCTGGCTCATTTCCCTCCTTCTCTATCAAGATCTCTCAGTGTTTTCATGATATATAAATCTTATAAACATGGTTTCTACTTTACTCAAGGCTGAAATAAAAACATTTAGCATGGGTGAGTGCTTGCCTAGCAAGCATGAAACACTAGGTTTAGGCCCCTACAAAATTAAACACCCAAGAACTGAGCCAGTGACCTGGTCCAGAGCAGACAGGAGACAGCATATAGGTACAGGGGAGTAACTGCTGAGCGAGTGAGCAGATCCAGAGACTGCTGAGGGTCCTGACGTGAATCTGGGACCTTCAAGGGAGTAGACCTAAGCCAGAACCCCTGTGGGTCTGGGGTTGAGTCTAGGACCTCCCAGGAACAAGGCCTGAGCCAGGACTTCTGCCAGTCTGGCCATGAATCTGGGACCTCTGAGGGAAAGGCAGGAACCAGAGATCTCTGCGGGGCTAGGCATGAGTCTGGGACCACAGAGGGAGTAGGCCTGAGCCAGGACCTCTGTGGGTCCAGGCATTGGTCTGGGACATCAAAGGGAATAGGCAGGAACCAGAAACCTCTGTGGATCTGAGCATGAGTCTGAGACCTCTGAGGGAGTGAGGCTACGCCAGGTCCTCTGCAGTTCTGGGTGCACCGAGCCTGGGAACTCCGAAGCAGTAGACCAGAGCAAGAGACATTTGCAGTACCAACTCCAAGCCAGGGATCTCTGCAGAAGGGGATCCAGACCAGGAATTAAAGAAACAGGGCAAAGCCTGTAACCTAGAACAAAGTAGGCCTGAGACAGCAAACTCCAAGGAGTGGAGCAAAGCCCAGGAGCACTGGGCTACCTCCAGGAACATGGAGTAACCAACAGGGTAACTAGAACTGTGACACTGACTGTACCATGAGAAACAACCATCTGAGCTTTGGATTCACTGGCACCTAGATGATTATTCAACAGAACCTCAGACAGCCCAGCCACACCTATTAGAGGAAAAGATGAGTAGAAAAGTTAAGAATACATGCAACACTGCAAAGAGTAACACAACACCAGTAAAATCTAAAGACCCTACAACAGTAAGACCCGAAAAACCAAATATAGATCAAGCAGAAGAAATTGACCTAAAAAATAACTTCAGGAGTATGTTTGAAACTTTTAAAGAGGAAATGAGAAATTCCCTCAAAGAAATGGAAGAAAAGACAAACAAAAAATTGGAAGACATCAGCAAATCCCTTAAAGAAAACCAAGAAAAGGGGGCTGGAGAGATGGCTCAGCGGTTAAGAGCACTGACTGCTCTTCCAAAGGTCCTGAGTTCAATTCCCAGCAACCACATGGTGGCTCACAACCATCTGTAATGAGGTCTGCTGCCCTCTTCTGGCCTACAGACATACACACAGACAGAATATTGTGTACATAATAAATAAAAAAAAAGAAAAAAAGAAAAAAAGAAAACCAAGAAAAAAAAGTCAAACATTTGAAAGAAACTATTCAAGACTTGAAAACTGAAATATAGACAATAAAGAAAAATAAGCCAAAAGAATCATAAAAGCAGAAATCATGAGAAAATGATCAGGAACCACAAACACAAGCATAAACAGCAGAATACAAGAGATAGAAGGCAGAATCTCAAGTGCTGAAGAGACAATACAGGAAATAGATTCATCAGGTAAAGAAAACATTAAATCTAACAAAAACTTAACCCAAAATATCCAGGAAATATGGGACACCATGAAAAGGCCAAATCTTAGAATAGGTATAAAAGAAGGAGAATAAGTTCAACTCAAAAGCACAGAAAATATATTTAGTGAAATCATAGAAGAAAACTTTTCCAACCTAAAGAAAGATATGCTTATGAAGATACAAGAAGCTTACAGAACACCAAATAGACTGGATGCAAAAAAAGTCCCCTAATAATAATAATAATATAATAATAATAATAATCAAAATACTAAACATAGAGGATAAAGAAAGAATGTTAAGAGCTGCAAAGGAAAAAGGCCAAGTAACATATAAAGGTAGACCTATCAGAATTACATCTGACTTCTCATTGGAGACAATGAAAGCCAGAAGGTTCTGGTCAAGTGTTAATGCAGACAGACATGAAGAGACCACGATGCCAGTCTAGACTACTATACCCAGTAAAACTTTCAATCACCATTGAAGGACAAAACAAGATATTCCATGACAAAACTAGATTTAACCAATACCTAGCCACAAACCCAGACCTACACAAAATACTAGAAGGAAAACTCCAACCCAAGAAAGCTGGCTACACCAACAAACACACAGACAACTGATGGTCTCATAGCAGCAAATCCCAAAGAAGGGAAAAATACACAAATTAACACCACCAACATTGAAAACTAAATTAACAGGAGACAGTAATCACTGGTCATTAACATCCCTTAATGTAAATGGACTAAACTCACCTATAAAAAGGCACAGGCTAACAGACTGGATACAAAAACAGAATCCATCCTTCTGCATACAAGAAACACACCTCAACCTCAAAGGCAGACATCATCTCAGAGTAAAGGGTAGAGAAAAAATATTCCAATCAAAGGACCTAAGAAAAATGTGGGTGTAGCTATCCTAATATCTAACAAAATAGACTTCAAGCTAAAATCAATCAAAAGAGACAAAGAAGGTCATTTCATATTAGTCACAGGAAAAATCCATCAAGAAGAAATCTCAATACTGAACATCTATGCCCCAAATACAAGGGCACCCTCATATGTCAAAGAAACACTTCTAAAGCTTAAATCATACATTAAACCCCACACACTAATAGTGGGAGACTTCAACACTCCCCTCTCACCACTGGACAGATCAGTCAGACAAAAAATGAACAGAGAGCCGGGCGGTGGTGGCGCACGCCTTTAATCCCAGCACTCGGGAGGCAGAGGCAGGCGGATCTCTGTGAGTTCGAGACCAGCCTGGTCTACAAGAGCTAGTTCCAGGACAGGCTCCAAAACCACAGAGAAACCCTGTCTCGAAAAACAAACAAACAAACAAAAAAATGAACAGAGAAATAAGGGAACTAACTGATGGAGGTGGGTCTTGTATCTTATCTGTTGCTTTCATTGGTTAACTAATAAAGAAAACTGCTTGGCCTGATAGGACAGAAAATTAGGTAGGCGGAGTAAACAGAACAGAATGCTGGGAGAAAGAAGCTGAGTCAGTCAGTCGCCATGATTCTCTCACTCCAGACAGACGCAGGTTAAGATCTTTCCTGGTAAGCCAGCTCGTGGTGCTACACAGAATATTAGAAATGGGTTAGATCAAAATGTAAGAGCTAGCCAATAAGAGGCTGGAACTAATGGGCCAGGCAGTGTTTAAAAGAATACAGTTTCCGGGCTGGAGAGATGGCTCAGAGGTTAAGAGCATTGCCTGCTCTTCCAAAGGTCCTGAGTTCAATTCCCAGCAACCACATGGTGGCTCACAACCATCTGTAATGAGGTCTGGTGCCCTCTTCTGGCCTGCAGGCATACATACAGACAGAATATTGTATACATAATAAATAAATAAATATTTAAAAAAAAAAAAGAATACAGTTTCCGTGTAATTATTTCGGGTAACGCCATGCGGGCAGCCGGGTGCTGGGGACGCAGCCCCACCACTCCTATTACAACAGAGTGGCGCCCAACGTGGGGCCAGAACCCACGACCCTGAGATTAACAGTCTCATGCTCTACCGACTGAGAGTGGCACCCAACGTGTTAATGAACTCCACGTAAAACCTGAGAGGGCTTGAAAAGGAGAAAGAGAGAATTTAATACAACCTTTTGCTGTTTGTGGGTTGCATGCTGCAAAGAAATTTTCCTGACTCAGCAGCAGGAAAAAACTGGCTGTTTTAAAATGCACGGCTTCCTGGGGCTGTACCGCCACTGCAAACTCTGGCTTTAAAACATTTCAATGGTTTTTATGGGAGTTGATGTTTGTGTTCCCGCTTGGGATCGGAAGGAGAGTGCTCTGAGATCATGCCTATGGCTCAGCGCTCCCCGCCTGCACCTGGGCAGACAGCAGAATCAGGCTTAGGCAGGCGGAAGAGCATGGCGGATTCCTGCCGCCATACAGAGACGTGTTTTCAGACTGCGCAGTGCTCTGCGTATCAGATTTGGCTGTAACTTGGATGAAAAGAGTTTCTGTGCTGCACGCTCAGTCTCAGACTTAAAGTGCTGAGTGCTTAGAGTGCTACCTGGTGGCCCCTGAGCTAATAGAAAATGGTACATCCTCCATTTTGAAATTGGAGAGAAGTGGAGCCGACATCCAGAGCAGCCCTTCGCCCTGCAGCTCAGAGGCACAACTGATTCAGTCACAAGTGGCTCCGCCATGTTGGACTGGGCGGGGCAAGCTGGCAGTACCTGTTTTTGACCTAGGAATGTCACAGTTTAGATTCTTTTTTGTTGTTGTTTTTGTTTTTGTTTTTGTTTTTCGAGACAGGGTTTCTCTGTGGTTTTGGAGCCTGTCCTGGAACTAGCTCTTGTAGACCATACAGCTTAGATTCTTAAACGCTTAACGATTTAAAAACTCAGAACAAAGTGCTCCTGGATAATAAAAAAAAAATTACAGATTCACAATAGGACAGATTCAGACCACTAAATGAATCACAAAGTTGGATGAGTGTACATAGGCTTGAGAGAGAGAAGAAAAATAATAATAATAATATATTTAATGCCTTTAAAAAAAGGGTAAAGTCTTTAAAGAGACAGAGTACAGATAGTTATAGATTAAAAGAAATAAGGAAAAATAAGCCACGTAACAATGGAAAATTCACAGAGAGTCTGGATTATGTACATTGTGTTTTCTTTAAATTTTTTGACTGTACAGGAGCTAAGTACAGAGAGACATGTCATTATATGGGCTGCAAAGCAGAACCAGAATGGATATAAGGGTATTATGACTTCAGGATTTGGGTCTAAGGATATGATGCTTTGGAGAGGGTCTTCTTTTGTTTTCACAGAAGACGAGACCCTGTGGATTGCTTCTATCCCAATATGGTATGATAGACCACGCCCTCCTGAAAGGTTGCTTTGAACACCCTCAAAAAATTACTTCACTCAACTGCCAACTAAGATGAACCTAGCAGACAGGTTATACCATGAAAGACCTAATTAAACGAAGCCCCCATTCAGCAGGAAGCAGTTTGGAGAGAAATAACTGCGCCCATGTTCCCAAATATTGTTTATAAATGTTCTTTTACATTTAAACAGGGATATGATATAGGTATGAATAATTTGCATTGGTATGGATATTAAGGTCAATTTTGTTATATGCATATGTATTTCTGATCTTGATTAAGGTATTGTGATTGTACACATTTTTAATATGTAATGTATAATTAGGAAGTATAGGTTGTTGATGGATAATCATCAATAATAGTCAAGCTTGTAGTCATGTTAGATTTTCTGGATATATAGAGATATATTTCAGTTAGATAGGCATTCTTTACTAAATGCACTGCAGAATATGGTATTTAAAATGTTTTAATAACTTAGGGCTTTTCATGACAATGAGACATGTCTGCTCCTGGCAGCACCAATCTACTTTGAGAGGAAGATGGGCATCGAAGAGGCTCCTTATGGAGTTGGTTAGCCATTTGGGCAAGAAACTGCTCTTGCCTGGACTGTTGCATAAACTGGACACAAAGAACCCGCAGAGAGAGGACTACTGAACTTGCCTAAAGGTAAGATGATCTTTCAGGGTTCCTGACTCATGAAAGAGTCTGAGAGACACTCTGCAGAACACAGCAGATAGTGACTGAACTGTCTTTGAAATTTCCTGCTTCATGGAAATGTCTGCTGGATACTATGAGCCTGAAGGCCGGAGATGGATGCCCCAACAGTACAGAGGAACTTTGGGTGACTGTCCAGGCAGTGAGATGACTCTGTCATTTCTAGAGTTTGGGATTTCTTGTTTACTTAGGTAATATTATATCCTTCTGGAGTCTTTGATGGAGTTGAAGAATAAATAGATAGTTATAGTTTTCCTTAGTTATGATAAAAGATAAAGTAGATATAAATATTGTAACTGAAATTCTTGCTGGGATAACTGTTTTGTTATATATAATCTTACTATGTTAAAGGGAAAGCCTTTCTTTTTTGTTTAAACAGAAAAAGGGGAAATGATGGAGGTGGGTCTTGTATCTTATCTGTTGCTTTCATTGGTTAACTAATAAAGAAAACTGCTTGGCCTGATAGGACAGAAAATTAGGTAGGCGGAGTAGACAGAACAGAATTCTGGGAGAAAGAAGCCGAGTCAGTCAGTCGCCATGATTCTCTCACTCCAGACAAATGCAAGTTAAGATCTTTCCTGGTAAGCCAGTTCGTGGTGCTACACAGAATATTAGAAATGGGTTAGATCAATATGTAAGAGCTAGCCAATAAGAGGCTGGAACTAATGGGCCAGGCAGTGTTTAAAAGAATACAGTTTCCGTGTAATTATTTCGGGTAACGCCATGTGGGCAGCCGGGTGCTGGGGACGCAGCCCCGCCGCTCCTATTACACCACTAACAGATGTTATGACTCAAATGGACTTAACAGACATCTATAGAATATTCCATCCAAACAAAAAAGAATATACCTTCTTCTCAGCACCTCATGGAACCTTCTCAAAAATTGACCACATACTCGGTAACAAAACAAACCTCAACAAATACAAAAAACTTGGAATAATCCAATGTACCTTATCAGATCACCATGCTTTAAAACTACAAATCAATAGCAATACTATTTCCAGAAAACCCACAATCACATGGAAACTAAACAATGCTCACCTGAATCATCAACGGGTCAAGGAAGAAATAAAGGGGGAAATTAAAGTCTTCCTAAAATTCAATGAAAATGACCACACAAAATACCCAAATTTATGGGACACAATGAAAACAGTGTTAAGAGAAAAGCTCATAGCATTAAATGCCTACATAAGAAAGCTGGAAGAATCCCACACTAGTGAATTAACAGAACATCTGAAAACTTTAGGACAAAAAAAAAGTAAACTCACTAAGAGAACTAGATAGAAGGAAATAATCAAATTGAGAGCTAAAATCAACAAAATAGAAACAAAGAAAACAATACAAAGAATCAATGAGACAAAGAGTTGGTTCTTCACAAAAATCAACAAAATAGACAAACCTTTATACAAACTAACCAAAAGGCAGAGAGAGAATATCCAAATTCTGAGTGAGGTTAGCCAGACCCAAAAAGAGGAACATGGGATGTACTCACTCATATTTGGTTTCTAGCCTTAAATAAAGGACATTGAGCATATAATTTGTGATCCTAGAGAAACTAAATAAGAAGGTGAACCCAAAGAAAAACATATAGGCATCCTCCTGAATATTAACCTTCATCAGGCAATGAAAGGAGACAGAGGCAGAGACCCACATTGGAGCACCGGACAGAAATCTCAAGGTCCAAATCAGGAGCAGAAGGAGAGAGAGCACGAGCAAGGAACTCATGACCGCGAGGGGTGCATGCACACACTGAGACAATGGGGATGTTCTATCGGGAACTCACCAAGGCCAGCTGGACTGGGTCTGAAAAAGCATGGCATAAAACCGGACTCACTGAACATAGCAGACAATGAGGACTACTGAGAACTCAAGAACAATGGCAATGGGTTTTTGATCCTACTGCACGTACTGGCTTGGTGGGAGCCTAGGCAGTTTGGATGCTCACCTTAATAGACCTGGATGGAGGTGGGGGGTCCTTGGACTTCCCACAGGGCAAGGAACCCTGATTGCTCTTTGGGCTGACGAGGGAGGGGGACTTGATTGGGGGAGGGGGAGGGAAATGGGAGGCGGTGGCGGGGAGGAGGCAGAAATCTTTAAGAAAGAAAGAAAGAAAGAAAGAAAGAAAGAAAGAAAGAAAGAAAGAAAGAAAGAAACAAAGAAAGAAAGAAACAAAGAAACAAAGAAAGAAACAAAGAAAGAAAGAAAATCCAAATTAACAAAATCAGACATGAAAAGGAGGACATAACAACAGATACAAAGGAAATACAGAGGATAATCAGGTCATATTTTGAAAACCTGTACTCCACAAAATTGGAAAACTTAAAGGAAATGGACAACTTTCTGGATAAATATCATTTACCAAAATTAAATCAAGACTAGATAAGCAAATTAAACAGACATATAACTGCTGAAGAAATAGAAACAGTCATCAAAAGTCTCCCGACAAAAAAAGCCCAGGACCAGATGGTTTCAGCTCAGAATTCTATAGGACTTTCAAAGAAGAACTAATACCAATGCTCCTCAAATTATTCCACACAATAGAAACAGAAGGAACATTGCCAAACTCTTTTTCTGAGGCTACAATTACCCACTACTCAAACCACAGAAAGACATTACTAAGAAAGAGAATTATAGACTAATCTCATCATGAACATTGATGCAAAAAATACTCAATAAAATACTGACAAATCGAATCCAAGAACACATCAGAACCATCATCCACCATGATCAAGTCGGCTTCATCCCACAGATGCAGGGATGGTTCAACATACGAAAATCCACCATAAACAGGCTGAAAAATAAAAACTACATGATCATCTCACTAGATGCCAAAAAAGCATTTAACAAAATACAACATCCCTTCATGATAAAGGTCTTGGAAAGAGCAGGGATACAAGGAACATACCTAAACATAATAAAGGCAATATACAGCAAACCAACAGCCAACATCAAACCAAATGGAGAGAAACTCCCAGTGATTCCACTGAAATCAGAAACAAGACAAGGTTTCCCACTCTCTCTATATCTATTCAATATAGTTCTTGAGGTCCTAGCTAGAGCAATAAGACACCAAGGGAAGATCAAGGGGATAAATTGTAAAAGAAGTGAAACTCTCACTGTTTGCTGATGATATGATAGTTTACATAAGTGATCCCAAAAATTCTACCAAGGAACTTCTACAACTCATAAACACTTTCAGTAATGTAGCAGGATACAAGATTAACTTGAAAAAAAATCAGGAGCCCTCCTGTACACAGATGATAAAAGGGCTGAGGAAGGAATCAGAGAATCTACACCCTTCACAATAGCCACAAATAGCATAAAATATCTCAGAATAATTCTAACCAAACAAGTGAAAGATTTCTTTGATAAGAACTTTAAATCTTTGAAAAAAGAAATTGAAGAAGACAGCAGAAAGTGGAAAGACCTCCCATGCTCTTGGGTAGGCAGAATTAACATAGTAAAAATGGCAATCTTACCAAAAGGAATCTACTGATTCAACGCAATGCCCATCAAAATCCCAGCAAAATTCTTCACAGACTTCGAAGAATGGAACTCAGCTTCATTTGGAAAAGCAAAAACCCAGGATAGCCAAAACAATCCTGTACAATAAAAGAACTTCTGGAGGCATCACAATCCCTGACTTCAAACTCTACTACAGAGCTACAGTACTGAAAACAGCCTAGTATTGGCATAAGAACAGACAAAAGGACCAATGGAACTGAATTGATGACCCAGATATTAATCCATACGCCTTTGAACACCTGATTTTTGACAAAGAAACAAAAAATACAAATGGAAAAAAGAAAGCATATTTAACAAGTGGTGCTGGCATAACTGGATATCAACATGTAGAAGAATGAAAATAGACCCATATCTGTCAGCATGCATAAAACTCAAGTCCAAATGGATCAAAGACTCTTGATGGAGCTTCGGGCTGTGTTCCTGCCACCCAACTCCCGGCCACCTGGCTAGCTTATGCCCTAAAATAATTACACGGAAACTGTATTCTTTTAAACACTGCTTGGCCCATTAGTTATAGCCTCTTAATGGCTAATTTTCACATCTTGCCTAACCCATATTTAGTAATCTGTGTAGCACCAGTCTTATTGGGAAAGATTCAGCATGTCTGACCTGGCGGCTTGCTTCATCGCATCTGCTCTGGAGAGGAGTGGCATGGCATCTGCCTCACTTCCTCTCAGCATTCTGTTCTGTTTATTCCACCCATCTATGTTATAACCTATCAGGCCAAGCAGTTTCTTTATTAACCAATGACCTTCCTCCATCAAAAGACCTCAACATAAAGCCAGCCACACTGAATCTTATAGAATAAAAAGTAGGAAGTACACTTGAACGCATTGGCACAGGGAACCACTTCCTAAGTATAACCCCAGCAGCACAGACACTGAGAGGAACAATTAATAAATGGGACCTCCTGGAACTGAAAAGCTTCTGTAAAGCAAAGGACACGGTCAACAAGACAAAACGACAGCCTACAGAAAGGAAAAAGATCTTCATTAACCCCACATCAGACAGAGGTCTAATCTCCAATATATAAAAAGAACTCAAGAAATTGGACACCAAAAGATCACATAATCCAATATAAAAAAATGGAGTACAGACCTAAACAGAGAACTCTCAACAGAGGAATCTAAAATGGCTGAAAGACAATTAAAGAAATGTTCACCATCCTTAGGCATCAGAGAATACAAATCAAAACAACTCTGAGATTCCATCTTACACCTGTAAGAATGGCCAAGATCAAAAACTGATGACAACTTATGCTGGAGAGGTTGTAGGGGAAAGGGAACACTTCTGTATTGCTGGTGGGAATGCAAGCTGATGAAACCCCTTTGGATGTCAGTGTAGCGATTTCTCAGAAAAGTAGGAAACAACCTTCCTCAAGACCCAGTAATACCACGTTTAGGTATATATCCAAAGGATGCTCAATCGTGCCACAAGGACATGTGTTCAACTATGTTCATAGCAGCCTTGTTTGTCATAGCCAGAATCTGGAAACAACCTAAATGCCCCTCGACTGCAGAATGGATAAGGGGGTTGGGGAGACAGCTCAGTGGTTAAGAGCATTGCCTGCTCTTCCAAATGTCCTGAGTTCAATTCCCAGCAACCACATGGTGGCTCACAAACATCTGTAATGAGATCTGCTGCTGTCTTCTGGCCTGCAGGCACACACACAGACAGAATATTGTATATATAATAAATAAATAAATATTTTTAAAAAAGAATGGATAAGGAAAATGTAGTATATTTACACAATGGAGTACTACACAGCAGAAAAAATAATGACATATTGAATTTTGCAGGAAAATGAATGGAACTAGAAAACATTATTTTGAGTGAGGTGACCCAGACACAGAAAAACAATTATCACTTGTACTCACTCATAAGTGGTTTTTAAACATAAAGCAAAGTAAACCAGCCTACGAATCACAATATCAGAGAACCTAGACAACAATGAGGACCCTATGAGAGACATACATAGATCTATTCTACATGGGAAGTAGAAAAAGACAAGATCTCCTGAGTAAATTGGGAGAATGGGAACCTTGGGGGGAGGGCGGAAGGGGGGAAGGGAGAGACAGGGAGGGGAGCAGAGAAAAATGTAGAGCTCAATAAATATCAATTTAAAAAAAGCAACACCCTACCCTGCCCATTTTAATAGTCAGGAACAAGGGCAGGCCCCTTTCTGGGTTGCCCATCGAGCCCTTGACTTGCTTAGGAATATCTGTCTCTATCGATTGCTGCTTTTCCCTATCCCTGTTTTCACGCCTCTGCCTCTCTCTTCCTGTCTTTGATTCCGTGTCCCTGTCTTTCTTGATCTCTGTTTCTCTTTGTTGTCTGTCTCTGCCTCTCTCTCTTACTGTCTTAGATTCTCTGTGTCCCTGTCTTTCTTGATCTCTATTCCTCTCTGTTGTCTCTGTCTCTGTCTTTCTCTCTCAATGGCTGCTGACCTGTTTTGTACTTAGCTACTGTAGTGGTATGTGGTCCATATTCTGTGGTCTCAGCCCCCGGGCCACTGGGTCCATGGAGGATTGGTGTCCCTGACAGTCCTTACTTCTGTAAGGAGCTGGAGGGCCTCCAAGAGGTTGGCTATAAGGGGTCCGTTAAGTATGAGAGTGCCCTTGGTAGTAAGGAAGCCCTTTCCTTCCAGAGTGCAGAATGGTTTTGGGCTATTAAGAAGGCATATTTAGAGTCAGTGTAGATATTAGCCCGTTGGCCCTTGGTTATTTGAAGTGCTGTAGTCAAGGCAATTAATTCGGCCTTTTGTGAGGAGGTTCCCAATGGCAGGCGGGTTGCTTCAATGAGTTATTGGAAGTGACCACTGCATGCACTGTCTGGAGGTTTTCTGATTTGTCTTTAAGGGAACTTCCATCAACAAACAGAGTGAGTTGGAGATTTGTAAATGGCTGGTCTTCTAGAGGTGAACTTAAGGCCTCTACAGCCTCTGGGCAAGAGTGAGAGGAGGTACAGGGAGGGGGAGGGGAGTTGTAGGGGGAGGACAGAAAGGAGAGTTGTTCTGGGGTTTAGGGAGGGACTGGAGGCCTAAGTAATTTGGGGTTTTCTAAAACAGTAAGTGAAAAACGTAGATTTGTGAAGGCCCAAGGAGAGAGAGAGAGAGGAATGACTCAGAAGAGCTGAGAGGTGGAATATACCGTGACTGGCCTGGACAGGGTGATCTCCAGAGTCTCCCGAGCGAGTTCAGCTGCCAGGGCTCTTAAGCATGGTTGCCATCCACAGACAGTGGGGTCCAGCTGTTGGGATAAAAAGGCGACAGTCTGATACGAAGGCCCAGCCTGTTGGGTTAGAACTCCCGTGGCCACTCCTGACCTCTCATCTGTATAGAGATGGTAAGGTTTTGTGGGGTCTGGAAGAGCAAGGGCAGGGTCTGGTAGAAGGGCATCTCGCAGTTGAGAGAAGAGGCAGTGGATGATAGCCGAGTGGGTGACAGGCCCCGTGGGAGTCTCTCTGGCTGCCTGGTACACAGGCTTAGCTGTAATGGCAAAGTCAGGGATCCAATGATGGAAGAATCCTGGTGGGCCCAAAAAGGAGAGGATCTGAGCCCTGTGGTTAGGGGCTGTAAATCCCGCAGGGCCTGGACCCTGTCAGAGGTGAAAATCTTAGACCCTGGGCTGAGTTGAACACCCAGATATACCACTGTGGGAGAGCACAGCTGAGTCTTAGCTGGTGAGACTCGATATCCCAGGGATCCGAGGAAGTTCAGGAGTGCAGAGGTGGCCTTTTGGGACAGAGACAATGTAGGATGTCAGAGAAGGAGATCGTCAATGCACTGGAGGGGGTGCTAGGACCTGGGTCAAAGTTTGAGAGATCTCAAGCCAGAGCTTGGCCAAAGAAATGGGGGCTGTCCTGAAAACCCTGAGGGAGAATAGTCAACATAAGCTGTCTGGAGGACTGGGACTCAGGGTCGTCCCAGGTGAAGGCAAAGAGGAAGTAGAGTCAGGGTGTAAAGGGACAGTGAAGAAGGCTTCTTTTAGGTCCAGAACTGTAGAGTAGGGGTTGGCAAAAGGGATGTTAGACAGGAGATTTTATGGTCGTTAACCCGTGGGTGAATTGGAATAACCGGAACCAAGGGTAAGCGGGAAGGTTGGGAGTGTTGCAGGGGCTAGTCGATAGGGATTTAAAGTCCTTGAGATAGGAGGTGGGTGGTAATAGGCTTAAGACCTTGGTGGTGGGTTTCAAGAATGGGAATCTGGGGTCTGGAAGGGAAGGATGAAGGGTTGTTAAGGTGAACTAGCACTGGCTGGTGGTCAGTAGCAACCACAGGAGTGGAAGTGTCCCATACTTGGGGATCTGCTGGATCAGGGAGGGTAGGGACAGGACGGTCTGGGGTAGGAACCTGTGAGACTGTTAAAAGTGAGAAGAAAGTGTGACTCAGGTGAGTGTGTGGGGGCCAAAGTGAGTGTGGCCCTGAATGGCTGAGAATATCTCAACCAAGTAGAGGTGCAGGGCAAGCAGGTATGACTAGAAAAGAATGAGAGAAGAATCGCCTACAAGAATGCAGGCCAGTGATGGGAACGTAGGTCCGAGTGAGATGTTAAAACACAGTAGGTAGCTCCCGGGTCCAAAGGAAAGGCAATGGACTTACCAGATACCTGCAGTGTTACCCTAGGCTTGGAGAGGGTGATGGGGTCACCACGTCTGGGCCGCGTCAATCCTCTGCAAGGCGAGTAGTTCGAAGGCTGCACAGTCTCACTTGCCGATGTTGGTGAGGCTGGTATAGAGGATGAGCCCACACGGGGACATTGTGATTTCCAGTGTCCAGGTTGCTGGAAGATAGGGCATGGCCTTGTAGGAGGCCCAGGGCAATATCGTGCCAAATGGTCATTGAGGAGGATGGAAAAGCCAAGAGTTCCCTCTTGTGGCCACTGTGCCCCATCGTCAAGGTCATACTGAGGTCAACTCAGAGCACAGAGAAAGCCATTTGGGACAGACTGTACGGGACAGTCCCAATTTATAAAGATTCTGTAAAAGGCAGCCCAGGGTGATAGAGGATCTGCCTTTGAATTGCAGAAGCCCATTTTAGAAGTCTATGCCAAATCTTGGGACTCAAGCCTGTCACGATGCATCCACTGGGACAGGGTTCTTGATTCAAAAACGGGGGGGGGGGGGCGGGGGGGTGTCATGAGAAGTGAGTGGCAGACGTCCGTGTCCCCTCAGTCCCATCTCGGGGCGGGGGTCGTGAGAAGTGAGTGGCAGACGTCCGTGTCCCCTCAGTCCCATCTCGGGGCGGGGGTCGTGAGAAGTGAGTGGCAGACGTCTGTGTCCCCTCGATACCACCTCAGCGAGATCTGACTCGCTGCTTGAATCAGGCACCTGGCATGATCCTGACTCTCGACAAAGATAAATAAACGTAAATGGGTCCCGGGCCCTAGAGGCAAGTACTCAAAGGGGGAACACACCCACCGAGTCGAAGCTGATCTTAGCCTGGCGAAGAGCTGGCTCAAGAAGGGTGTTTTCCAACACGTGGCCCTGGGCCCGTGGGAAAAACAGCGCCCACCCACCGTCGGACCTCCAAATGTTAAGTAAGGTTTTTCCAACAAACCTCCCCACTGACACAAATAATCCCAATCAGACCAAATCAAACCGAATTAAAAGATACCCAGGTTAATTGGGTGCCTGAGCTCTAAGGTGGTCTCCCCTTTTCCTCTCTGGTAGTTGTTTTGGCTTCTCCCCCACCCCATGTTTTCCTGGGACCATTTAACAATGGAGAAGGACATAAAGAATGAACAGTAAGTAAAAAAAACCTGAGGCAAAATGTAGATGAAGAAAAACAGGTTAACTTAAGTTAAAGAAAAAAAAAACTAGCCAGAAACAAGCATAAACTGAGGCTGGGCATTCACACCTAAGGTCATGATTTGGGAGCTGGTTGGTGGTACTTCAGGACCATGACGGAACATCTTCAGCATTTTCAGAGTTGATCCATACTTTGATTTGGAAAATGTTTATCATTGTTTCTTATGTGTACATGTCTGTGCGTGGGTATGCACACCTTTGTGTGGACGCGTGCAGACGTCAGAGGCTTTGATGTGAGTCTTTTAACTACTAAGCCATCTCTCCAGCCCAGATATTTTGATTTTGTAATTGTCCATGCTGAGAATGCCAATTTGTATGAATGACTCTGCCCATAGCAGAAGTAAGCTTAGGACCATTTCAGAAATTGTTGGCAATTTTGTCCTAAGCTAAAATTCACTGAAGGAATTTTTCTTTTGCTACAGGGTCTATGTAATCCTGGTTGGCCTAAAACTTGCTCGCTAAGTAGATCAGGCTGGCCTCAAATCCAGAGACAGGTCCTGCTCTGTCTCTTAAGTGCCAGGATTAAAGGCATGTGCCCCCAACTGGCCTCGCTGAAAATGAGTTTTTATAAAAATCACGTCAATAACTCAAACAGCTATTTAAAAAATTACATTTCTTATTCTGTGTGTGTATGTGCAGGTACATGTATGTCACAGTATGCATATGGAGGCCAGAGGACAACTGTGTGGGTCCTGACCGTCATGGCAGGAGACATGACCAGGGCGCTGGAGCAGTAGCTGAGGGTACACATCTCAATTACAAGCACAAGGCAGAGAGAGGGGGCTAACCTCAATCTCTCGCCTGTTCCCAGTGACTCTCCCTCTCCAAAAAGGCCGTACCTCCCAATCCTTCTCAAACAGGTCCATCAACTAGGGCAGAAGTTCAAACATTTGAGCCTAAGGGTCCCTTGTAATTAAGTTCGTTATCTTTATTTCCTTTGTCTCTAGACTTCATTGTTAGCCACCAGGGGGCACCTCTGAGAGCTTCGTAACTTCCTAATCGAGCAATGACAACCGTAGGATCGACATAAGAGAAAAACTTTCTTGAGCCTATAGTGTCCCTTCCCATTCTCCTTTTCCTGATTCAGGGGGAGGCAACAGGACATCCCTGTGTCCCTGTGAGGGTACGAACTGGACACTCTGTCTGTTAACATCAGCTGGCCTGGCTGGGCAGGGGTTGCTGGCGCAGGCAGCTGCAGCGGCTAAGGCAGGAGGATTTCCATGATTTCCAGACCAGCCTGATCTACAGAGCGAGACCGACCATCTTAAAAAACTGTGGGGAGAGGGGTGTCGTAGCCCAGGCTAGCCTCGATTCCCACCTCCACCTTCGGACCACAGGGAGGCTACTCCTCGTAGTGGGTTCTTTCTGCGTTGGGCAGTGTATCTTGCAGTGTTGCCTCTATGGGGGTGAGTGTTCACTGTTTTACACAGAACACTGCACTGTCCGTTTTTCAACAGCTCACGAAGTTTCCAACACTAAAGTCATTTTGTAGAAGAGAAGTTGTGTCTCAGAGGATTTGAGTGTGTGTGGAGAAAGGAAGTCCGCAAGCCCAGTTCTGTCTATCCAGGGTGTTCAAGTGGAGTCTGGAGTTCCTTCTCAAGCCTCCCTCAGAAAATCACCCACATCGGACGGGATCTCTCAGGGCCGGGCGGCTTCCTTGGTTCCATTCTCATGTACCCCAGTGAAGCAAGGGCTTGGTCTGCATGTCGCACTGAACCCTAAAGGGTTAAGACCCGGGTGCCGCCCCCTTTCCCGCCCGACTGGCGGGAGTATGAATACCCTCGCTCCAGCTCCCTCCCGGAGTCCTCCACTTCCGCTGGGTCACTGTTGTCGCCACTCTCTCCCGCCTAAAAGCTCCGAAGGCCGCTCCCTTCTCCATTGCTGCGCGTCCGCCCGCACTCGGTGGGTCAGACCAGCGACATGGAGGGTTGTGTCGGGGAGGAATCTTTCCAGCTGTGGGAGCTCAATCGCCGCCTGGAGGCCTACCTGACCCGGGTAAAGACGCTGGAGGAGCAGAACCAGCTGCTCAGCGCGGAGCTTGGGGGACTCCGGGCGCAGTCCGGGGATGCCTCCTGGCGGGCCCGAGCCGACGACGAGCTGGCAGCGCTGCGGGTCCTCGTCGATCAGCGCTGGCGGGAGAAGCACGAGGCCGAGGTGCAACGCGACAACCTGGCTGAAGAGCTGGAGGGCGTGGCGGGCCGGTGCCAGCAAGTGCGGCTCGCCCGGGACCGGACCAGTGAGGAGGTCGCCTGCAGCCGGCGCGCACTCGAGGCGGAGAAGAGTGCGCAGGGCTGGCTGAGCTCCCGGGTTGCGGAGCTGGAGCGAGAGTTAGAGGCTGTGCGGGCGGCGCACGAGGAAGAGCGCGCGCACCTGAACGCGCAGGCTGCCTGTGCGCCACTCCGGCTCGCCGCGCCGCCCCACGGACCGCCGGCTCGGGCCCCCGAGGTGGAGGAGCTGGCCCGAAGGCTAGGCGAAGCGTGGCGCGGGGCGGTGCGCGACTACCAGGAACGCGTGGCTCACATGGAGAGCTCCCTGGGCCAAGCCCGCGAGCGACTGGCCCGAGCTATGCAGGGTGCTCGGGAGGGTCGCCTTGAGCTGCTGCAGCTGCAGGCTGAACGCGACGGCCTCCAGGAGCGCAGAGAGGCTCTGGAACAGAGGTTGGAGGGCCGCTGGCAGGACCGGCTGCAAGCCACTGAAAAGTTCCAGGTGAGGAGGTGACCAACCCGAGTAAGACTAAGCTGTAGGAAGTGCTTACGATGCTAAGAAACTTTCAGGAAGGGAGTGGAGCAAGGGCAGTTGTATTCAGGAGCCCCTGCCCAGAACACATAGACCCTAGACTTTCCTGTCCAGGCAGGGAGGATGGAATTCTGAGACCTTCTGGCACAACCCACTTGTAAGGCCTAGAGGGCAAGACCCACTGTAGCGGCTCATCACTCTTTGAACGGCAACTCCCCTATAGGATGGCTCCATGCACTCTTCCCTATGCTATTGTCAATCAGAAGGTTTCAAACACATGCTCCCTCAACTCCAGAAGGTTCCTAGCAACCAAGGTGTTATGACTTCTCAGCTGCCTGGAACACGTCCCAGAGGCCTGGGGCCCCCTCCCCCTCATACTGCACAGATGTGACCAACAGCTGAGAAAACAGCCTCTTGCCTGGCCCAGACAGAAGTCCCAACAGTGGCCACCTTCCCCCTCCTCTTGGAGGAGAGAGATTCCAGAACACGTGGGAAGTAGAGGAACCAGGGCTGCTCTGAGAAGCTGGGGACAGTGAGGGCCCAACTGCTTTCCTTGCAAGCCCTTCCAAGCCGACTCTTGATAAATTGTTTTTCCTTCTGTTTCCACTTTATCTGCTTTCTTCCTCTGTAACCATCTCCTCTCCCATGGGAACTGGATTCTCAACATGTGCTACCATTTAGGCAACATTCTCAAGAGAAGCCTAGTGCAGGAGAGGCTCGAGTGTCCCCTGCCCTTGTCTGGGGTACCCAGTCTAGTGCTCTGGGAGGGAGGATGTAGGCAGAGGAACAGGAGAGTCCCTCTGAGCGGAGGCCCCTTCACTCACCCTGGCTTGTTTTACAGCTGGCTGTGGATGCCCTGGAGCAGGAGAAGCAGGGCCTACAGAGCCAAATTGCTCAGATCCTGGAAGGTGGGCAGCAACTGGCACACCTCAAGATGTCACTTAGTCTGGAGGTGGCTACATACAGGTACACGGATGCACACACAGCTCTGACTCCTTGCCTGGAGGGCCCAGGGACTTGGCTTTGTCCTTTCTGTGAATCTCAGCTGCTGCTTTATAAAAATATCTATCTATGTGTATTTATTTATGCAGCATTGGGCAGGCGTCCTAAGAGGCCAGAAGACAGCAGTGGGCCTCCTGGAGCTGGAGCTACAGGGGTTGTGAGCAGCTCCACATCGCTGCTGTGAGCAGTTCTCTGCGAGAGAACTTACCACTGGCACCACTGCCCAGTCCTCAGATTCACTTGCAGTTTTGTATTGCATTTATTTATGTATGCATTTTCTGTGATGGGGGCCTCTGAGTCCCAGGGATCAAACAGGTTGTTGTCGAACTTGGCGGGTACTTTAGCCCGCTGAACCATCTCAGCAGGGGGGCTCAGCTGTCACTTTCACACTTAGACTTCCACCTGAGCCCCCCTGCTGCCCCTTCAGCTCAGTCTTCAGGGAGGAAACTGGGGGGCACAGGCATCTGCATCTGACCTCACTCTCTGCAGTCTCTGTGCACGCATCCTGGAGATACCTGGGCAGTCTCAGAAAAGAGACCTTGCAGGTGGGCCTGTTCATGCTGACCTGCTGTCTGAGCTAGGCTCAACTGTGTCCGGGTAAGCGCTAGCTTCCTAGCCTTCCTTTAAGCCCTAGAGTCCCTGACCCTGCCCAGTTCCTTACCCCCCCTCCCTTTTCTTTTTGCTTGCCTGGGAGAGGCTGAGCGGATTGGCTCTGTGGGTATAGACTCTATATATGTATCTTGCATGGAAAGACCCCATCTGGGAGCCCCACAGCTGAGGGCTGGGGATATCACTCACTCTAGAGTACCAGGCCAGGGCAGTGTCCCACTTCTCCAGAATCCATCGGTAAAGTGGTAGGACTGAGACAGGTGTAGGAGTGGAGGTGGAAGTGGGGCCCAGAGGAGAGCCAGTGAGGATTTCAGGACCTCATACAAGGCAGAAGGCAGGATGCTGTGTGAGGACAGAACCAAGTGTCGTAGGTCATGGACAGAAACAAGAGAATAGCTCGAAATCCCCTGTGAATTCTCCTCCAATCAGCTCCACAGACCACTGAGACAGGGGCATGAATGTAAAGACTTCTGCCCTGAAGAGTTTGAAGTCCTTAACCCTAGTCAGCGCTCTGAGGGAAGGGTCTAGGCAGCACAGAGGAATGTGACCGCCGGTGTTTGAAGTCTGAAAAGGATTTGGAGAGGGGGAGCTGAATTCATTTGCTCTTGTCTGTCACCAGCTCTGGGGGCACAGCAGAGAAGGGAGCCATCCCACGGGAACAGCCTGAGAATTCCCATTTCCCCTGAGGAGCCCCCTTCTCAGGCCCTCCAGATGGTGGTGTGGACAAAAGGCAGTAATTAGCATGAGAATCGGCCTCCCTCGCAGAGGATGAGGTCATCATTCTTGGCCTTGGGTGGGGAGCCGGAGACTGGTCTGAGGAGGGTGATCTGAGCATTAGCCATTCAGTGGCCAGTGTCTGACTGTGGGAATCTGCATGTGGGGTCTTCCTGTGACCAAATCTATGCTATCTATCCTGACTGTGCAGCTTTTGTATGGTAATAGTCATAGAGAGTGAGCCTGCTGTATCAGGACGTGGCACCTCAGCTGAAACTGACCCCATACCCTCCTCTCCCCGCAAGGACTCTGCTGGAGGCTGAGAATTCCCGGTTGCAAACACCTGCCCGAAGTTCCCAGGCTTCCCGTGGCTTTCACGGTAAGAGGCGGAGCCAACTGCTCCTGGAAGCTCTACTTCCGCTTACTTAGGAAGATCCTTCCTAAGCCACCAGTCTAAGTCTTCACTGGGTGACCTCAGCTGTGCTGTTCCCATCCTCTAGCCAGCGGGGGTCAGGCAATGGTGTGAGGGCTGCTCCATGGTGAGGTCGGGGCATACTTAAAACAATTCTTACTCTGCTTTCCAGACCCCAAGCTGAAGCTGCATTTCCTTGGGACACCAGAGGATCAGCACCTGGGATCTGTGCTTCCTGTCCTCACTCCGACACCCCTCCCTTCCCCCATGCCCAATACCCTTGAGACTCCAGTGACAGCCTTTCTGAAGACCCAGGAATTCCTTCAGGCCCAAACCCCCACCTTGGCCAGCACACCCATCCCACCCATGCCTGAGGCTCCCTGTCCTACAAAAGCAGAAGTCAGAGCCCAGGATGCCCCTCTTTCCCTGCTCCAGACACAGGGTGGGAGGCAACAGGGTCCAGAGCCTCTCTGGACCGAAGCCACAGTGTCTGTTTCCACCAGTGAGGAGCCTGGGGGCAAGCAGCCCAGCCACTTACCCAAGGATCTGACCTCCTCAGCCCACTCCGTGTTAGAGACTAAAGATGAAGAATCCAGTGAGTCTAGAGTTTCTAGCATATTCCAGGAAGATGAAGGGCAAATCTGGGAGCTAGTAGAGAAAGAAGCTGCCATAGAGGTAAAAGTAGAGAGGAGCTCTGCACAGGAGACACAAGAAGATGGTCTGGACATGGAAGAAATCCAGGATTCCCAGGGTCCTTTGCAAAAGGAAACCCTAGAGGCTCCAGAAGAGGAGCCACTGATGTCTCTGAAAATCCAGAGCCACGAGACACCAGGGAAGGAGAATTGGAATTCTCTGCGGTCTATAGACCAGACCCTGGGAACTCTAAAAAGCTCAGAAGAAAAACAAACACTGCTGAAGTCTTTAGAAGAAAAGGATGTAGAATCAGAGAAAACTCTAGAAAGGGGGCTTCCTGAGCTGTCTAAGCCTTTAGGAAAAGAAGACCCAGGAATTGAGGATGATCAAGAATTAATATCTCCTGAAGGTACACTAGAGACAGTTTCATCTATAGGAAAGGAAAATCAAGAAGTAGTGAGATCTTCAGAAGAGAACTTAGAGCCATTGACAGCTTTTGAAAAGGAAAGCCAGCATCCACTGGGATGTCCAGAAGAAGAGAACCAGATAGTTGAGAGGCTGATAGAAAAGGAGGGTCAGGAGTCCCTGAGGTCTCTGGAAGAGGAGGACCAGAGTATTGTGAAGCCTCTAGAAAGAGAGAGTCAGGAATCTCTGAAGTCTCTTGATGAAATCCAGGAGACCATTATACCACCAGGAAGCAAGAATCAGAAGCAACTGAAATCTCTAGAAGTAGAAGAGGAGCAGAGAATCGTGAAACCTCTGGAAAAAGAAGTGGAGCTCCTGAGGTCTCTAGAAGACAACGGCCAGATGACTGCGGGCCTGGTACAGAACGAGACTCAGGAGTCCCTGCGGTCTCATAAAGACAGAGACCAGGAGACCCAGGATCCACAGAGGTCTCTCGAAGACAACGGCCAGATGACTGGGGGCCTGGTACAGAACGAGACTCAGGAATTCCTGTGGTCTCATAAAGACAGAGACCAGGAGACCCAGGATCCACAGAGGTCTCTAGAAGAAGAGGACCAGATGACTGCGGGCCTGGTACAGAACGAGACTCAGGAGTCCCTGCGGTCTCATAAAGACAGAGACCAGGAGACCCAGGATCCACAGAGGTCTCTCGAAGACAATGACCTGATGACTGCGGGCCTGGTACAGAACGAGACTCAGGAGTCCCTGCGGTCTCATAAAGATAGAGACCAGGAGACCCAGGACCCACAGAGGTCTCTAGAAGAAGAGGGCCAGGGGATTGTGAACTATCTAGAAAAAGAAGATCAAGAGTTCCTGGGGTCTTTAGAAGAAGAGCAGGTGGTCAAGCAATCTCTAGAAAGGGAGAGCCATAAACCACTGAGTTCTGTTGAAAAAAAGGACTGGGTGACTGAGAACCTGCTAGACACAGAGAGTCAGGACTCGGGGAAGTCTTTTGAAGAGGAGAACCAGCAGATCTTTAGATCTCTGGGAAAAGAGACTCCAGAGTCCCTGTGGTCTCCCGAAGAGCAGGACCAAGAGATACAGAGATCTCTTCAACAAGAGACTGGACAGATAGTCAGGGATGTAGGGGATGAACAGCTGGCGGTGAGACAACCAGACGTAGAGACGCCTTTTGGAAGACAGAGCCCAGTGTCACTGGAAGGAAGAGCGGAGACAGTGAAGTCTTCAGACACAGAGAACATAGAACCACTGAAGAGTGCTGAGGCGGGTCTGCAGACAGTGAACTCTGTGCAAGTGCAAGAGCCATTGTGGTCTCCAGAAGTGACTAGAGAGACAGCGAAACCTCTAGAAAATGAAATTCAGGAATCACTGGGGTATGTGTATGGGAACCAAGAGACCCTGAGACCCCTTGAAAGGGAGAATCAAGAATTGAGATCTCTGGGCAAGTGGAACCTAGAGACTGTGGACTCTCTAGAAGGGATGGGGGCGGCTGGGCAGCAGCTGGAAGCGGAAGGCTGCCTAGATAAGAATGAGCAGCAAGAATCAGCGAGGTCTCTGGCAGAGGTGGGGCAGGAGCTGCCTGGCTCTAGAAATCAACAAAAGTGGGAAGACATGGTGGAGGACGGAGCAGTGAATCAGGACCCAGTCCTAGGGAGAACAGGCATGGAAAGCGAGGAAGAGGCAGAGCTGCCCCTGACTGGGCAAAGTGGGAAGGAAGAAGCTGCTGAGGACAGGGAGCTGCGGCTACAAGTCAAGGGGGAGGCCTGTAGCCTGGGGAGCTCTGAGCCCAAGGAGCAGAGGGTCCCCAGTGAGGAAGACAACAGGAAGGGGAGCGCTGAGGCCTTCCAGGACATGGAGGGACCACCAGAGCAGGTGGAGACCTTAGAGGTCCCAGTTGCCCAGGGAATGCCAGAAGTGACAGAGCCCCTGTTGCAAGATGAGGCTATAGCACTAACAGGTGAACAAGACTCCAAAGAGCTTACCCTGGGCTCAGAGGCTGCTACCAGAGATGGACTGGAGCAGGAAGTGTTAGGGTTAGGGAAACCAGAGCATCTGGCCAGGGAGGAGGCCATTCACCCATCCCTGGAGGAGCAAAGTGTGGAGGTAAAGAGAGCTCAGGACTTGGAAGGGCCTGAAAAAGAACCATCCGAGACAGGCGCTCTGGAGTCAGAGATCTTTGAACTGCACAAGACTAGCAGTGATGCTCTAGAACCCAAGAGCTTCAAGAAGTCAGAGCCTGCGGTGGGCTGGGGAATAGAGGAGGCCTCAGTGGAGACCTCAGACCATGAGGGCAGTGCTGTCCCTCAGCCCAGGCTCTCAGAGACAGAGGAAGATGAGGGCACACAGGCTGTACCGGCACTCCCTGGTCCCAAGTTCATGGAACCTTCTTCATACATCCCAGCCCTGGAAGATGCCTGTGAGCTGCAGCCCCGGGCTGAGGGGATTCAGGAAGCTGGGTGGCAGCTAGAAGGTGGGTCTGAAGCTCTGAGGAAAGTAGGAGATGAGCAAGAGTTTGGTCTGGGGGAGACCCCCGAGGGCCTCCAGGATTGGGAGGAGAGCAGAGAAGAGAGTGAGGCGGATGAGTTAGGGGAAACTCTCCCGGACTCTACTCCCCTGGGTCTCTACCTGAGGTCCCCTACCTCCCCAAAGTGGGACCTAGCTGGAGAGAAGAGGCTCTCCCCTCAAGGAGAGGCCAGGGAGGAAGGCTGGGGTCCTCCTGTCCTCAGCAACCCACCCGGGGAGGAGGAACAAGGTCCTGACTCTGACCTGTCATCTGAGGAATTTGAGGACCTGGGGACTGAGGCCTCTTTTCTTCCAGGGGTTCCCAAGGGGGCGGCAGATCATCTGGGCCAGGTTCCTTCAGTACTGGAGCCTGAAAGCTGGGATCAGGGCGGGGAGTCTGATGGCTTTGCTGATGAAGAGGAGAGTGGGGAGGAGGGAGAAGAACATGAAGAGGCTGAGTCAGGGGCTCAGTGGTGGGGGCCAGGGCCCTCTGGTGGGGGTTTCAAGGTCCAGGATATCACCCAAAGAGGGGACCTCCTGGAACAGGGATCTGTGGGTGTCAGTGGTCCTTGGGATGATGGCTTGAGAGGTGCTGCAGCTAATAGCGCTGTGACTGCCCTGGACACTGAGTCTCAGGACAGCGCTGAACCTTCTGGGTCAGAGGGGTCTGAGTCTGTTTCCTTGGAGGGAGAGGACCATTTGGATGCCCCCCAAGAGGTGACTAGCACGGTCCCAGGGGTTGGAGATACCCAGAGCCCCAACTCGGAGTTAGAGCACATGAATGGGAGGGTGGAGACTGGATTAGAGCAGTCTGAGGGGAAGGAAGGTCTGGATGGGGACCAGGACCAGGGACGCCTTTTACAGGAACAGGAAGTGGGTGCCCTAAAGGCCTCCTTGGTAGTTTCTCCTATGCACCTAGGCCCAAGTCAGTCCCTGGAATTCCCTCTGAGTGGAGTAGATGGAGATTCCTGGTCCTCAGAGGAAGACTAGAGAAAGCTTCTCTGGCTCTGAAGACTTAATGGTAGAGGGGATGTCCTTCCTGATCTGGGCCAGCACCCTTCGCTTTGATAGCTTGACCTGTGGTGTCCTGAAGAGGTGGCTGGCTGAGGGAGATGAGGTCCTGTCAGGGCCTCCTGAAGGCTCAAGCCAGGTGAGCCCCTGTAGTTCTAGACCGCCTTTCTTCTGCATCTCACCTGCTGGAAGAAGCCTGGGCTCAGAGCTTTCGCACGGGGCTGTTCTGGCCAGGTCTTGTGAGCCCCGCCTGTCTACAGTAGTGCCATCCCCACAAGGTGAGGCTTGGCCTATGCCCAGAGGAGCTGAGGGCAACAATTCTGACTGACCTTTCACCTCATCTCAGCCTGCTGAGACTTTGTTCTGCTCTTTCTTGATTAAATAAAGTTGCATCCCTCCCTATACAGTCTGGTGGCTTCCATCTAGGTTTCAGGGGGGTCCTTCTGGTTGAGAAGCAATGGAATAGAGGGGCTGCCTCTGGGGGAGGCCTGGTTGTCCTCTCCACCAGCAGCACTGATTACAAGGTCCTCCCCACTGGATGTCCTCCTAACCCCTCAGTGTCTCTTGCATAATTAGCCCCCTGGTTTCCAACAACCTAAACAGTTGTCTAGCCTGTGATGACTGACTGGGTTGGAGTTGGGGAGGGAGGAGAGAGGCCTGAGAGAGGCCTGGCCTGCTCTAGTCTGGCTGTACAGCCTCAGGTCAACAGTTTCTCTGAACTCCAGACCCGGCCACTCATTAGGGGAAGCTGAATTGCCCTATGCCCTGGGTGGTCTCCTGAGGCTGGGAGAACAGGGGAGAGGCCAGGGGAAGCCTCTGCAGTCCTCAACGGAGCTCTCCTGGCATGTGCCGCAGCAGGAGGCCAAGAGGAAAGGCTAGCAGGCCCAGAGGAACATAAGGGAGCTGTCCAGGTGACAGCATGAGGGGCGTGGCACACTGTGCAATGTTAGCAGTGGCACAGAACCAGGTTCTGCTAGTGGGCTCTTTCTCAACATCTGTGCAGGGCAAGATGTACCCACAGGCCTCAAAGGTGGGATAGCCAGATAGAAAGTACCTGCCAGTTACGTTCTGCAGGGAGGAAGCCCAGTACCCAGATGTTCATTTAGATGCCATGATGGAGAAGGTACTGGCTGCCCACACTGATGCCATCACAACCCCAGAGCAGGCTCCTTCTCCCCTTGGGAGGGTAGACAAAGACTGTGCTAGCCAACTGGCACTGTGGGCTCCTCTGTGGGCTCTTCTTCCTCCAAACTGCTCTGGTTCCAGCCCATTTCATCCACACCCTTGCCCTGGGGGTCCAGGATCCTGATTCTCCTACCCCACCCTCCTGGCAGCCCAAGCATCCGCTCTCTCCTTTCTGTACACTAATAACAAGGTTCTCCTGTCTGGTTTGCCAGCTGATGGGCAGAGACCAGCATGTTGGCATCAGGCAAGCAAAACCTGCCTCTCTAATTGGACAAGACATCCTGTGCTTCCTCTTTCCAGGCCTTTGGGTACCACTGCTTGGATGAACACCAAGGACAGAACTAAGTCAACTAGCCCTGCCCTGTACCAGATCCCCATCCTGTACCCCCACAAGCTTATTGTCCTCTACAGTTATCACAGCTGGGCACTGATGCTAGAACTACGCACAGGGCTCAGGATGAAGTGAGGAGGCACAGTCTCTATGGAAATGGTTCTATGTCCAAACAGCAAGAGAGGCAGGAGCTAGACAATGCCAGGGACACCCCTGGTTGTGATGATCAGTGTGGTTGCCATCCACGCAGTGCGGGCTCTGAGAACACAAGCTCTTTGTACAGGAAGCTTTAGCAGCTCCTGAACAAAGGTTAGCAAGTGGAAATTGTGTCTGAAGACAGACACATGCTGGGTAGGGACATAGGGCAGGGCAGGCCCTGAGTGGCCAGTGCTGGGGAGAATACTGGGGGTGAGGGTGGGGAGGACAGAAGAGGCCTGGAACAGTGGAAGACAAAACAGGCAGTGGTGGGAAGGGGGCGGGGAGAAGGCCTTAGGGAGATTACAGGAAGTCCTGGCAGTGGGCAAAGCCTTCACCAAGAAGCCAGGAAGCATGGGCTCTTCCTGAGACATGGATCTTCTGAAAGGCCTGTGCACAGGTGCCACCACCAGGACTTCCGTTTCCTGAGAACAGGCTGAGCAGGAACAGGCAGGAGCCTGCCAGTAGTGGAGGTGCAGGCCAAGGTGCAGTAGGGGACAGTAAGACTTGGGGGCACAAAGTGAGGTCTCAGGAGCTGTGGGGGAGATGAGGAGCACAGGACGGCATGGCCCAGGGCTGCTGCAAACAGTGGACGGGTGAGTGGTGTCATTTTGCCTTGGGACTCAGGAGAGAGGACCAAGTAGGGACAAGGGTTGGAATCTCAGCAGAGCATGTATAGAGTGAGGAGAGGCCCGCAGAGGCCCTGAAACTCCCAGATGAGGAGGGGACCCTGTAGAAGGCTGACACAAACAGGGCAAGGGATCACAGTGCTTCAGGGAACTGGTTGGTGCCGGAAGTCTCTGAGTACAGGGTGAATGAGGGATAGCAGGACACACTTCTAAGGGTGGAGTCCCCACAGAAGGGAATGAGGAGGGGGCAAGAGAAGAAACATTCCCCAACATACAAACAGCATGAGGCAGTGGGAGGTGATTCTGGGGCCTCCTCGGGTAAATATAGCCTCTGAGCTAGCCGGAGACAGGCTTGGGGGTGGGGGGTGTCGGGCGGAGGTGGCTTCCTCAGTTTGTTTGGGGCACTTCCTTATAAGGCAGTGCAGGCTGAGGCGCCTCCAAGGGTGAGGTCAGGGGCAGAGGCTCCCTGCAGTCCAGCCTGATGCTGTCCCTGTAGCTGCTGGAGTCTCAGAGGAAATCAAAGTCTAGGCTTTGTGTGACAGCCAATCTGCGTGGGGCTCTCAGAAGGTGACCTCGAGCCATTGCACCCACAGAGCCTAAGCTTTCCCTCTGTAAGGTACTGGGTGAACTGAATCCTTCCTCCAAATAGTTCCGACGTGAATGACATCACCCTCGACCTCCAGGGCTCAGCCCTGGGTCGAAGAATCAGCAATCATTCATTGTCTGAAAGAAACCCCCTCCATTCCTCTGCCGCCCGCAGTCCACACCCAGCCTCGCCCTGGGACACCAGCTGCTGCCACTTGAGCTGCCCGTCATGCCGTCCTCTCTGGTGGGGGTGTGTGTGAAGGAATGTGATTTCATTTTGTCTGGAATGTGCGGTCTCTACTTCTCCAGGGAGGGGTGCCCACCAGCCCAGACAACCCAATTAGACTCTGACTTAGGGAAGACCCCCCCCCCAGTTCCTATTGCACCCGGCTCACCTCTTAGGGGAGGAAGGGCAGGCAACAGAGTCTCCCTGGTATAGCAGTGGAGAAAGGTTGCCAGCAGCTGTCCCTGAACATCGCAGGAGAGCCATGGGCACAGCCTGTCTCAAGAGCAGAGGGGCCGCACGGTGAAGACCCCATCAGTCTGCCTTCTAGGGTCCTTGCTTCCTTCATGCTGAACCCCTCCATCCCACTTCTAACTCAACAATCGGGGTTGCTGGCCCGCCTCTTGTCTCAACTCTCTCTAGGCCTGCTGCCCAGGTGCTCCAATGCCAATGTCCATCTTGGAACTTAACTGCCATTCTGCATGCCCTGCCTCAAAATGATAGGTCCCAGGTCCTGGCATCTTCTCCTTGAGCTTCCTCCTTCGGCCATAATGCACTCCTTTCCCCAGTTCCATCCTCCCTCCCCACCCTTAGGACTCAGCTGTGGTTCCATAAATAACTGAGGCAGGTGCTAGGAGGCCTCTGTCTAGGAACCCCCACCCTGCAGCTGTGGGCTCAGCTGCTCACAGTCTGTCGGCCCTGGGCCCCAGGAAGGGTGCCTCCTCCTGGGTTCTCCATTAGTGGAGGCCTCAGTCCCCACTCTTCTCCCTCCTCCCAGCCAGAGAACTTGGACTCACTGCACCTGGGAAACTGAGGTACAGAGTGGTGCATCTTGTCCTTGATGTCTCCAGAGGCCACTTGGGGTCAGCAGAACATGGGCCAGGGAGCTTTGGGTGCCTCACACTAAGCATCAAATATGAGTAGTATTTAATTCCAGCCTTAAGTGGCCAACAGTCTTCTTTCTGTTAGCAATTAACCTAAACACCAAGACAAAGTCATCCGGGTGCCCACAGGCTCGGGATCCATCCACTTAGCCTTTCACCTGGGCTTAGTGGGACAGTGTCCTCACATCCTACCTGCTTCTCTTTCCCAGTCTTTCCTTAGGCTCTGTTCCTGAACTTATCAGTTACTCTGCCCAGGAGGAAACTGGCTATTTTGCAGCAAGCCAAATAGAAGCCAGCCCTCAAGAAGGGAAGGGAACGCTGCTTGCACCGTGCCCTGAGAGGGGCAGGCACTGTAGGCCAGGATCTAACTGCAGTGCCTGAAAAAGCTCTCTGACAGACAGACTGGGCATTTTTTAGTCTTCGGGAACTGCTAAGTCACTGTGAACACCAGGACAATGGGACCCTTTCTCTCCCTATGCAGGAGTGAGGCCCACAGACAGGGTCTCAGAGCTGTGACAAAGGCCTCCAGTGAGGTTGAGGCAGAGCTGTAGGAGGCCAGGGTGTGGTGAGCAACGGGGAGGGGGGATGTGAGACAGCATTCAGAGGCTCCAGGAACCTGGCAGAGGCCCTGGGCAATGCTCAAGCCTCTACCTGTGGTCCAGGGTGGGATTCTTTTCCAATACCTCCTAAACCCAAGGACAAGACACCTCGCTGGGTCCTGATAGTGTGACAGAGGTGACAGGCGCTGCGACCCTACTCCATTTCTCCAAAGAGGTGCGCAGCGCTCGATACAGGACCTCTTTCTGACGCACAGACTAAGTACCTTCTGTGCAGGGCACTGCTGAGTCACTCCAGAACAGCCCCCCCCCTTCCCCAGGAAGCCCAGCCTAGCCAGGACTGAGCTTCCTGTTTGCTGCTTTGCCAGGGAAGCCCTGCAGGTGGTGGAGGATTCCTGTTCTAGCCCTCTATCTGCTTCTGGAACTCTCCTCATCCACAGAGCAGAGAAGATGGTAGAACTCTGCCATGGGAGACTTGACGAGAACCTTGGGGAGAGGGTTGGAAAGCCCAGGGTGCCACAAACCACCATAGTATCTAGACTTTGCCTCAGTGAGTTCTGAACCCGAAGGACAGACACTGCTTCCTCTCCTGCCTTCTCCTTTTCAGGATCTCCTCAAAGGTCACCTGGGTCTTCATCCTCACACAGTTCCAGCTAAATTCCCTGACAGCCTCCATCATGCATTGCAAGGGCAACCACGGGCCATACCGGATAAAGCATGGTCCACGCTGGCCCCAGCTTCTCTTCCCTGTAGTGCCTCAACCAGTTTGTACTCTAGGGCCATTCTGGCTTGGCTGTGTGGGCAGGTAGATGAGCCCAGCCCTGGAGGAAGAAGGCGGTGGTGAAGGTGGTGAAGTCCGAGAGAAATAGGTGCTTTCTTAGAGAAGGGCCAGGAGAGCCCCAGGTCCTCAGCGCCGCCTTCCCGAGCCCCTGTCTGGGACTCCTAGCATTCTGTCTCCTTGCCTCTTGTTTTTCACCGGGTCGGCGGCTGGCTTTTAGAAAAGAACCAAGAATCGCCAGGTAGGTTAATGGGCATAAGGACTGTGTCCACATGCACTCAGTGCTGAGTGAGTCAGGTGTGAGGATCTGCAGTCACAATCTGTCTTGTCAGGACGGGCACCCCAGCCAAGGCAAGGCTGCAACTGAGGAGTCCGTGGAGCTCTGACTGGTGCAGGCACCGTTAAGTGGTGCAGGCACCGTTAATCCACTTCCTTGCTTGCAGTGACCTCATCACTTCAGCCTCCGTTGACTCAACCCGGGCAAGCTCAGTTTGACCGGCCGGAAGGCCTGCTCTCCCCGCACCTAACTGCCCCGCACTTCTAATAGTCTCCGCAAGTCGGAAAGGCTGCGACGCCCCCTGGTGGCCTCTTGGCTTCTCTCCCTCGTCCCGGGCCACCACGCAATCTAGTCACATGCCTGTATCCGCTGCGCCCTCTACTGGTCACTCCTCCTTTCCTGTTCCTTGCCCAGCCTTCCCTTCAGCAGGGCAGTTTTTTTGTTTTTTGTTTTTTAAAATATTTATTTATTTATTATGTATACAATATTTTGTCTGTGTGTATGCCTGCAGGCCAGAAGAGGGCACCAGACCCCATTACAGATGATTGTGAGCCACATTGTGGTTGCTGGGAGTTGAACTCTGGACCTTTGGAAGAGCAGGCAATGCTCTTAAACTCTGAGCCATCTCTCCAGCCCAGCATGGCAGTTTTTGGAGGCACTCCGGGAAGCTCAAAATGAAGCCGCCAGTCGGTCCCCCTCCTCAAACCGGCCCCCCCCTTTTTAAATTGTTTTTATTGAGCTATATGTTTTTCTCCACTCCACTCCCCTACTACCCTCTCCCATCGTTCCCCAGGCTCCCAATTTACTCAGGAGATCTTGTCTTCTTCTACTTCCCATGTACATTAGATCCATGTATGTCTCTCTTGGGCCCTCTTTGTTGTCCCTGGGATTGTGAAATGTAGGCTGTTTGTTCTTTGTTTTATGTCTAAAAGCCATTTATGAGTGAGTACATATGATAGTTGTCTGTCTGGGTCTGAGTTACCTCACTCAATATGATGTTTTCTAGATCCATCCATTTGCCCACAAATCTCAAAATATTATTAATTTTTCTCCATTGTGTAAATGTACCACTTTTTTCTTATCCATTCTTTGGTTGAGGGGCATTTAGGTTGTTTCCAGGTTCTGGCTATGACAAAGCTGCTATGAACATAGATGAACACATGTACTTGTGGTATGATTGAGCATCCTTTGGATATGTACCCAAAAGTGGTATTGCAGGGTCTTGAGGAAGGTTGTTTCCTAATTTTATGAGAAATCGCCATACTGACATCCAAAGCAGCCAAACTAGTTTGCATTCCCACCAACAATAGAGGAGTGTTCCCTTTACACCACATCCTCTCCAGCATAAGTTATCATCAGTGTTTTTTATCTTGCCCATACTTTTTTATATTTATCACTTAATTTTGTATCATCTCTTTTTCTTTTTTTAAAAGCATTTATTTATTTATCTATTTATTTATTTATCTATTTATTATGTATACAATATTCTGTGTGTGCCTGCAGGCCAGAAGCGGGCACCAGACCTAATTACAGGTGTTTGTGAGCCATGATGTGGTTGCTGGGAATTGAACTCAGAACCTCTGGAAGAGCAGGCAATGCTCTTAATCTCTGAGCCATCTCTCTGGCTCTCATTTCTTTTTTATATTGATTTTTATTGAGCTCTACATTTTTCTCTGTTCCCCTCCTTGCCTCACCCCTTCCCTTCAATCCTCCCCCAAGGTCCCCATGCTCCCAGTTTACTCAGGAGATCTTGTCTTTTTCTACTTTCTACTTCCCATGTAGATTAGATCTATGTAACTCTCAGTCTCCGCATGGTTGTCTAAGTTCTCTGGGATTGTGGTTTGTAGGCTGGCTTTCTTTGCTTTATGTTTAAAAACCACCTATGAGTGAGTATATGTGATAATTGTCTTTCTGTGTCTGAGTTACCTCACTCAAAATAATGTTTTCTAGCTCCATCCATTTTTCTGCAAAATTCAAGATGCCAT
This sequence comes from Chionomys nivalis, assembly GCF_950005125.1. NCBI lineage: Eukaryota > Metazoa > Chordata > Mammalia > Rodentia > Cricetidae > Chionomys > Chionomys nivalis. Next base: position 3,702,945 of record NC_080103.1, read on the forward strand.
TATTTTTTTCTGCTGTGTAGTACTTCGTTGTGTAAATGTACCACTTTTTTTTTTTTATCCATTCTCTGATCGAGGGGCATTTAGGTTGTTTCCAGGTTCTGGCTATGACAAACAAAGCTGCTATGAACATAGTTGAGCACATGTCCTTGTGGTACGATTGAGCATCCTTTGGATATCTACCCAAAAGTGGGATTATTAGATCTTGAGGAAGGTTGTTTCCTACTTTTCTGAGAAACCGCCACACTGACATCCAAAGGGGCTGTACCAGCTTGCATTCCCACCAGCAATGCAGAAGTGTTCCCTTTTCCCCACAACCTCTCCAGCATAAGTTGTCATCACTGTTTTTGACCTTAGCCAATCTTATAGGTGTTAGATGGAATTTCAGAGTTGTTTTAATTTGCATTTCTCTGATGACTAAGGATGTTGGACATTTCTTTAAGTATCTTTCAGCCATTTTAGATCCTTGAGAGTTCTCTGTTTAGGTCTGTACTCCATTTTTTTATATTGGATTATGTGATCTTTTGGTGTCCAATTTCTTGAGTTCTCTGTCTGATGTGGGGTTAGTGAAGATCTTTTCCCATTCTGTAAGCTGTCGTTTTGTCTTGTTGATCATGTCCTTTGCTTTACAGAAGCTTTTCAGTTTCAGGAGGTCCCATTTATTAATTGTTTCTCTCAGTGTCTGTGTTGCTGGGGTTATACTTAGGAAGTGGTCTCCTGTGCCAATGCGTTCAACTGTACTTCCCACTTTCTCTTCTATAAGGTTCAGTGTGGCTGGCTTTATGTTGAGGTCTTTGATCCATTTGGACTTGAGTTTTGTGCATGGTGATAGATATGGGTCTATTTTCATTTTTCTGCATGTTGATATACAGTTATGCCAGCACCACTTGTTAAATATGCTTTTTTTCCATTTGATATTTTTTGCTTCTTTGTCAAATATCAGGTGTTTGAAGGTGTGTGGATTGATATCCGGGTCTTCTATTTAGTTCCATTGGTCCTCCTGTCTGTTCTTATGCCAATACCAGTCTGTTTTCAGTACTGTAGCTCTGTAGTAGAGTTTGAAGTCAGGGATTGTGATGCCTCCAGAAGTTCTTTTATTGCACGGGATTTTTTTGGCTATCCTGGGTTTTTTGCTTTTCCAAATGAAATTGAGTGCCGTTCTTTTGAGGTCTTTGAAGAATTTTGCTGGGATTTTGATGGGCATTGCGTTTAATCTGTAGATTGCTTTTGGTAAGATTGCCATTTTTGCTATGTTAATTCTGCCTATCCAAGATCATGTGAGGTCTTTCCACTTTCTGGTGTCTTCTTCAATTTCCTTCTCCAAAGATTTAAAGTTTTTGTCATACAAGTCTTCCACTTGTTTGGTTAGAGTTACTTTGAGATATTTTATGCTATTTGTGGCTATTGTGAAGGGTGTTGATTCTCTGATTTCTTCCTCAGCCCTTTTATCATCTGTGTACAGGAGGGCTACTAATTTTTTGGAGTTAATCTTGTATCCTGCTACATTGCTGAAAGTGTTTATGAGTTGTAGAAGTTCCTTGGTAGAATTTTTGGGATCACTTATGTAATAGCATCAGCAAACAGTGAGAGTCTGACTTCTTTTTTTCCAATTTGTATCCTCTTGATCTCCCCTTGGTGTCTTATTGCTCTAGCTAGAACCTCAAGAACTATATTGAATAGATACGGAGAGGGTGAACAACCTTGTCTTGTTCCTGATTTCAGAGGAATCACTGTGAGTTTCTCTCCATTTAGTTTGATGTTGGCTGTTTGCTTGCTGTATATTGCCTTCATTATGTTTAGGAATGTTCCTTGTATCCCTGCTCTTTCCAAGACCTTTATCATGAAGGGATGTTGTATTTTGTTAAATGCTTTTTTTGCATCTAGTGAGATGATCATGTAGTTTTTATTTTTCAGCCTGTTTATGGTGGATTACGTTGACAGATTTTTGTATGTTGAACAATCCCTGCATCTGTGGGATGAAGCTGACTTGGCCATGGTGGATGATGGTTCTGATGTGTTCTTGGATTCCATTTGTCAGTATTTTATTGAGTATTTCTTTTGCATCAATGTTCTTAGTGAGATTAGTCTATAATTCTCTTTCTTAGTAATGTCTTTCTGTGGTTTGAGTAGTGGGTAATTGTAGCCTTATAAAAAGAGTTTGAGCCTGGCGGTGGTGGCGCACGCCTTTAATCCCAGCACTTGGGAGGCAGAGGTAGGCGGATCTCTGTGAGTTCGAGACCAGCCTGGTCTACAAGAGCTAGTTCCAGGACAGGCTCCAAAACTACAGAGAAACCCTGTCTCGAAAACCAAAAAAAAAAAAAAAAAAAAAAAAAAAAAGAGAGAGAGAGAGAGTTTGGCAATGTTCCTTCTGTTTTTATTGTGTGGAATAATTTGAGGCGTATTGATATTAGTTCCTCTTTGAAAGTTTTGTAGAATTCTGAGCTGAAACCATCTGGTCCTGGGCTTTTTTTGGTTGGGAGACTTTTGATGACTGTTTCTATTTCTTCAGCAATTATAGTCTGTTTAATTTGCTTATCTGGTCTTGAATTAATTTTGGTAAATGATATTTATCCAGAAAGTTGTCCATTTCCTTTAAGTTTTGCAATTTTGTGGAGTACAGGTTTTCAAAATATGACCTGATTATCCTCTGTATTTCCTTTGTGTCTGTTGTTATGTACCCCTTTTCATGTCTGATTTTGTTCATTTGGATATTCTCTCTCTGCCTTTTGGTTAGTTTGTATAAAGGTTTGTCTATTTTGTTGATTTTCTCGAAGAACCAACTCTTTGTCTCATTGATTCTTTGTATTGTTTTCTTTGTTTCTATTTTGTTGATTTTAGCTCTCAATTTGATTATTTCCTTCCATCTAGTTCTCTTAGGTGAGTTTGCTTCTTTTTGTTCTAAAATTTTCAAATGTTCTGTTAATTCACTAGTGCAGGATTTTTCCAACTTCTTTATGTAGGCATTTAGTGCTGTGAACTTCCTCTTAACACTGCTTTCATTGTGTCCCATAAATTTGAGTATGTTGTGCAGTCATTGATGAGTCAGGTGAGCATTGTTTAATTTCCATGTGTTTTTGGTTTTCTGAAATTAGTATTGCTGTTGACTTCTAGTTTTAAACCATGATGATCTGATAAGGTACATTGGATTATTCCAAGTTTTTGTATTTGTTGAGGTTTGTTTTGTTACCGAGTATGGGGTCAGTTTTTGAGAAGGTTCCATGAGGTGCTGAGAAGAAGGTATATTCTTTTCTGTTTGGATGGAATATTCTATAGATGTCTGTTAAGTCCATTTGAGTCATAACATCTGTTCATTTTTTGTCGGAATGACCTGTCCAGTGGTGAGAGGGAAGTGTCAAAGTCTCCCACTATTAGTGTGTGGGGTTTAATGTATGATTTTAGCTTTAGAAGTGTTTCTTTGACATATGAGGGTGCCTTGTATTTGAGGCATAGATGTTCAGTATTGAGATTTCCTCTTGATGAATTTTTCCTGTGACTAATATGAAATGATCTTCTTGTCTCTTCTGACTGATTTTAGCTTGAAGTCTATTTTGCTAGATATTAGGATAGATATGCCCACTTGTTTCTTAGATCCATTTGATTGGTATATTTTATCCAAACCTTTACTGTAAGACAATATCTGTCTTTGAGGTTGAGATGTGTTTCCTGTATGCAGAAGAAGGATGGATTCTGTTTTTGTATCTATTCTGTGCCTTTTTATAGGTGAGTTTAGTCCATTTATATTAATGGATATTAATGACCAGTGATTGCTATCTCCTGTTAATTTAGTTGTCATTGTTGGTGATGTTAATTTGTGCATTTTCCCCTTCTTTGGGATTTGCTGCTATGAGACCATCAGTTGTCTGTGTTTTTGTTGGTGTAGCCAGCTTTCTTGGGTTGGAGTTTTCCTTCTAATATTTTGTGTAGGGCTTGGTTTGTGGCTAGGTATTCGTGAAATCTTGTTTTGTCATGGAATATCTTGTTTTGTCTTTCTATGGTGATTGAAAGTTTTGCTGGGTATAGTAGTCTGGGCTGGCATCCGTGGCCTCTTTATGTCTGCATAATGCTTGACCACAACCTTCTGGCTTCCATTGTTTCCAGGGAGAAATCAGATGTAATTCTGATAGGTCTACCTTTATATGTTACTTGGCCTTTTTCCTTTGCAGCTCCTAATATTCTTTCTTTACTCTGTATGTTTAGTGTTTTGATTATTATGTGGTGAGAGGACTTTTTATTTGGATCCAGTCTATTTGGTGTTCTGTAAGCTTCTTGTATCTTCATAAGCATATCTTTCTTTAGGTTGGAAAAGTTTTCTTCTATGATTTTGTTAAATATATTTTCTGTTATTGAGTTGAATTTCTTCTCCTTCTTCTATCCCTATTATTCTTAGATTTGGCCTTTTCATGGTGTCCCATATTTCCTGCATACTTTGGGTTAAGCTTGTATCTTCAGTGCTTGAGATTCTCCCTTCCATCTCTTGTATTCAGCTGTTGATGCTTGTGTTTGTGGTTCCTGATCATTTTCTTATGGTTTCTGTATCTATAATTCCCTTGGCTTGTGTTTTCTTTATTTTCTCTATTTTCGTTTTCAAGTCTTGAATAGTTTCTTTCATATGTTTGATTTCTTTTTATTGGTTTTCTTTAATTGATTTGCTGATGTCTCCTAATTTTTTGTTTTTCTTTTTCTCCATTTCTTTAAGGGAATTTCTCATTTTTCCTCTTTAAAAGTTTCAAACATATTCCTGAAATTATTTTTTAGGTCAATTTCTTCTGCTTCATCTATATTTGGTTGTTCAGGTCTTACTGTTGTAGAGTTTTTAGATTTTACTGGTGCTGCATGTGTTCTTATCTTTTCTACTCATCTTTTCCTCTGATAGGTGTGGTTGGGGCTGTCTGAGATTCTGTTGAATAATCTTCTAGGTGCCAGCGAATCCAAAGCTCAGATGATTGTTCCTCATGGTACAGTCATTGTCACGGTTCTAGTTACCCCGTTTGTTACTCCGTGTTCCTGGAGATTGCTCAGCGATCCTGTGTTTTACTCTGCTCTCTTGGAGTTTGCTGTGTCAGGCTTACTTTGGCCTAGGTTGCTGGCTTGTCTTGTTTCTCTAAATCCTGGTCTGGATCCCCTCCTGGAGAAGTCCCTGGGTTGGAGTGGGACCTGGAAAGGTTTCTGGCTCCGGTCTACTGCCTAGGATGTCCCAGGCTTGGGTGCACCCAGATCCACAGAGGATCTGCTTATTTCCTCAAAGGTCCCAGACTCAAGCTTGACCCACAGAGGTTCCAGGTTCCTGCCTATTCCCTTTGATGTCCCAGACCAACGCCCAAACCCACAGAGGTCCTGGCTCAGGCCTACTCCCTCTGTGGTCCCAGACACATGCCTGGCCCTGCAGAGATCTCTGGTTCCTCGGAGGTCCCAGATTCACGCCCAGACTGGCAGAGGTCCTAGCTCAGGCCTAGTTCCTGGGAGGTCCTAGACTCATGCCCGGACCCACAGGGGTCCTGACTTAGGTCTACTCCCTTGAAGGTCCCAGAATCATGTCTGGACCCTCAGTGGTCTCTGGCTTTGGCTCACTTGCTCAGTGGTTATGGCCCTGTACCTGTTCTGGTGGAGATTACAGACTCTGGATCAGGTTGCTGCCTCAATCCTTACCTGTCAGTGTCCCAGGACTGGGTTGGCTCCTGGGACTGGATTTGCTCCTGGCTTCAGCTCCTGGAGGAGCTTGTTTCCTCAGGCCCTCTCTATCCTGTGGAATTTGTTGCCCAAGGTGGAGTTCCTTGCCTCAGGGCAACTTTGGCCTAGGTTACTGGCTTCAACCTGTATCTGTAAGTCCTGTTCTGGATCCCCTCATGCAGAAGTCCCTGGGTTGGAGTTGGACCTGGAAAGGTTTCTGGCTCCTGTCTACTGCCTGGGAGGTCCCAGACTCGGGTATTCCTGGACCCACAGAGGATCTGCTTACTTCCTCAGAGGTCCCAGACTCAAGCTTGAACCCGCAGAAGTTCTAGGCTCCAGTCTATTCCCTTTGATGTCCCAGACTAATGCCCAGACCCACAGAGGTCCTGGTTCAAGCCTACTCCCTCTGAGATCCAGACTCACGCCTGGCCCGGATCTTGGCCATTCTTACAGGTGTAAGATGGAATCTCAGAGTTGTTTTGATTTGCATTTCTCTGATGGCTAAGGATGTTGAACATTTCCTTAAAAGTCTTTCAGCCGTTTTAGATTCCTCTGTTGAGAGTTCTCTGTTTAGGTCTGTACTCCATTTTTTTTATTGGATTATGTGATCTTTTGGTGTTCAATTTCTTGAGTTCTTTGCATATTTTAGAGATCAGCCCTCTGTCTGATGTGGGGCTGGTGAAGATCTTTTCCCTTTCTGTCAGCTGCTGCCAAACCAGACTCTTCATTTGGTTGGAGTCCCATAAAGGCAGCAATGAATCCTTAACCAGCTGGGCAACTCTTTTGCACCACGCACTATATCCACCAACTTCTTGGTGACTTCTCTGATCTTTTTGCAAGCTAATAATCGCAGCAGACCTACTTACACCTACCTTCAGAGGTTCTAACCCTGTCTGACTGTCCACACTCACACAGAAACATCAAATTTGTTTGGGTTCAAACAACTTTATTTCCATCTGGTTTTGCTGGCATGCCACCCTGCTAATCCTTTCAAAATCAGGAATGAGTAGCAAAGGAGGCAGCTGATATAAGAGAGAAGTTGAGGCACTTAGGGACTTACCCATTGTCCTGAGGGTAAAACCTGAGGGCCAGGTATGAGAGAGAGGGCCCAGGCTGGGTGGAGCCATCGAAGTGTTTCCCAGAAACCCCTTCTGGCACTGTCCAGTCCCACCCCTCTCAGGCCACCCCCTGTTAAGGGAAGAGAGCAGTCCTGGGGACAGCAGTATTCCAGGCTGGCTCCTTAGAGACTGGATGGAGGGGTCAGCAGTGCCTTCCTGGGCCTTGGGAGCTGTCCCAGTGGTCTTTCTGGGGTGTCCCCTGAGCGCAGAGCACGAGCCTAGGAAGACACACGTACTCACCCTCCACACTGGATGCCCTTGGTCTCCTCAGCACCTTGGTCCTTGCTATTTAGCTCCTGATCTTATCAAAATACTTGCCCTGCCTTTAGGAGCCCAAGTGTAGTTGCCTGTTCTCAGCCATTAGCACCTAAGGTGTCTCCAGAACTCCAACCCACTTACTTCTATGAACCTTGGAGAGAGGCAGTGGTCACCCCAAGCTCACACAGTCAGTGAATGACAGACAGAATGGGTCTTGAGCCCAAGGCTTCCAAGTAACTGCAGGCCCCCACCTGTTTCCTCTTGTCACTCACAGGCCTTCGGGGCACACAGGAGATCTGAGGGGCCTCCCAAAGCCCATTTTCCTGGCAGCGGATCAAAGGCAGGTTGCGCTGGGCCAGCCCCTCCCGGCACCGGTATCGTAGTACAGTGTCCACTGCATAGCGCAGCCGAAGGCGACCAAATATTTGAGCCAGGGGCAGCTGTGGTGGAGGCCCACAGGACACTGCAAGGGGAATACAGTTAGAAACTGGGGGTCTGGTTTGTGGATGATGGTTCACAGAAACTTGATGGGAAGGAAACGAGTGGCCACAACTGACAAAAAAAAAATCAGATTTTCTGAGTAGGCCAATGTAATGCGTCACCCTCCCACAGTCTGTGGTACACCCTGACGGGTTCTTCTGGGTAGCTTAGCTCTCCTTTTGTAAGTGGCAGCCCCAACCAGCCTTCTGCTGTCAGCCCTCACCAAGCCCCATCTTGCAGGTGTAGGAGAGGTGGTAGTTGCAGGGTACGTCACTCCACCGGCCCTGGTCATGCCACACCATGACCACACAGTTCTCCCCGGACAGGAAGTAGCTGTCAGGCTGCCCAGGGTTCCAGTTTTCATAGAGCTGGGAAGGGGGAGGAGAGGAGGTGGTGAACTCAAACCCCATAAATACCAGAAGGAACGCCCTGAGGAAACTGGAGGGAGGACTTGGGGGCACCCAGGATATGGAGGGGCTTTGCAGGAATGAGGCAAGAGCCCAAGGAGACAGGGACAAGGAAAGAAGGGGTCCAGGGGAAAGACCGGAATGAAGGAAGCAACAGTTCCTGGGGGCGGAAGGGCATCCAGAAAGTGACCTAGACTGCACTGCAGTGGGAGTTCTCACCACAGGGGCACCGTCTGACCACAAGAAGTCCCCCTCAATGGTCCTGTCATTGAGTCCAATCCACTGGTACTCCCGATAGCGATCTGGGGAGAACAAAAAGAGGTGCAGTGAGCAGGAAGCCCTGTGTTCCTGGGCCAGTGACTGACCTTTTGGAGAGTCCATCCAAAAACCTGCTTCCTAGGCAGTTTCTAGGCAGTTGGCTAGGCCTGTGACTGCTGGCTCTACCAGGAAAGCAGCGCCACCAGCGACTGTCTCCATCCCTCCTTTCTCTTTATCCCCCAGGTAAGATAATTATATTTAATATCATAAAGACTCTCCCTAAATTCTTTTCTTTCGAAAGCTTTTAATTTTTTAATTTTATGTGTATGGGTATTTCATCAGCATAAATGTCGTGTCTCACTTGTGTACAGTGTCCTCAGAGGCCAGAGGCCTTCCGATTCCCAGGAACTGGAGTTATAGATGGTTGTGAGCTGTCATGTGGGTGCTGGGAACGGAACCCTGGATCTTTCAAAAAAGCAGCTAGTGCTCTTAACCCGTGAGTCATCTCTCTAGCCTGTCTCCTGATTTTCTTAAGGAACCTCCACATCCCATGGAAGGTTAGGGAGGGAAGGAAGAAGAGCAAACCTTGTTACCACAGAGTTAGGGAAGCAGATGCACCTGGGAAAACAGGGAGCCCGGCACTCTAGGCCGCCCTGCATATGTAGGACGTGGAGCCCAACCGCCCTACAGCAGGCTTTCCGGTGAAAGGCAGGAGGAGTGAAGGAGGGGAAAGGCAGAGTGAGGAGAGAGAGAGGAGAAAGGGAGGAAGAAGTGGGGACGGAGTGGGGAAGAAGAGGATGAGGAAGCAATGAGTGGGCTTGGTGTGGAGCACGCGCAGTAAGCCAGGCTCCACCCACCGTTGACGAAGTCCTGCTCCTCCGGAGTGCAGATGCTGGTCAGATGCGCACCTAGTGCTCGGCACTGGCTTTCTGCGTCCTCCCAGCTCCTCCGCGTGGAAAAGTGTTTGTAGCAGGCACCCTGGAAAGCTTCCCAGCCGGGGCTGCAGAACTGGAGGCCTGGAGCACAGGGGAGGGCCTGGTTTAGGTTGCCAGGTCGCAGATTGGCTTCTTCAACAGCCGGCAGCAGGAGGGAGGGCTCGGAGCCGCTTTAGAGCAGCCCGGGAGCCCTCAGCGCTTGGGCAGTGGCTAGGACAGCTGGCTCTCCCGCCCTGCTCTGTTCAGCCCTGCCCGCTGGAGAAGCGGCTACCCTCCTCCCTGCTCTGAAGACTGGACAGAGAGAGCGAGGTTCAGACCAGCCATGTAACTTGTCTGAAGAGCAAGGCCCAAATCAGTGACCTCCCTCCACCTTTGGAACTAGCTTATTGGGGTTAAGGTCCAGTCTTTCGACCTGCCTCCCTGCCCCTCCACACTCACCAACATCGCACAGGTCCCCCCCATAGCCTGGCAAACACAGGCAGCGGAAACCCTCCTTCTCTTCCAAGCATGTCCCACCATTGTGGCAAGGGCTGGGGATACAGTCACCTGACAGGGAAGAGAGTGAGTGGGAGGAGCTGTAAGGGGAGCGGTGCAGACTGAGCTCTCCAGGGGAGGGTTCCTGATCCCTCACCCAGACACTTTCCAGATCAGGGAGGTAACTGTTCTGCCTAGATCTGGCCCTTGCTACAGCCCATCCCCGAATTATGGGCTTCTCTTCTCACCCTAACCTCCCAGTTCTTCACTGACACCCTTGCACAAGGCCTCCATGCTCCCACCACTGTGAGCCCTGATCAGCCAATGGGAAGAGGCCAAGAAAGCCCTGGACTATCAATCACGAGACCTGGATTCCTGTCAGTCTCAGGCTGGGCCACCCGCCTTTTCCAGCCTGCTGGCTGGGCCCTGCCTAGGCGCTGGAGTTGTCAACATCTGGTCCCTTCTGGTCTAGCTGACCAGAGAAAGAGGCTTCTTCAACCAGCAGTGCAGACCAGGTTTCTTAGAACTACTCCCGCCAGCGTCGGACAGGGGAGGGGGAAGGAGAAGCTGGGCTTCCTTTCTTCTCCCTCCCCAGTGAGGTGAAGCCTGATCTCAGGTCGTGAAGGTAACAGTCCTGAGATCCTCATATTTGTTTTCTCCAGTCCTTGGGAGAAAGACTTTTTTGTTATTGCTGTTGTTTTTGTTTTTCGAGACAGGGTTTCTCTGTGTATCTTTGGCTGTCCTGGAACTAGCTCTGTAAACCAGGCTGTCCTCGAACTCACAGAGATCCACCTGCCTCTGCCTGCCAAGAGCTGGAATTAAATGTGTGTGACCACACCTGACGGGAGACAGACTTTTAAACCCAGTCTTTGGCCTCCCGCTCTCTAAGGCGTTTAAATCCCACCCTGGCTGTGAGCTACAGGGCCTGCACCTTGGCGGGGTAGTAGACTTGACTCCCTTTGGGTTTTCCTTCCTCCTTTTCTTTCCCACCTCCTGACACAGCAGGCAGGCGGCCTCTGACATCCTCAGCAGGCGACGGGCTGATACTGCAGCAGTTCCCCTTTTCCACTACACCCACTGCAAGGCCAGTGGGCAGAAAGGCTGCAGCTGCAATGGGCGAGCTGATGACATCATAGGGGCTACTCCACCTGGGCCATGGAGGAGAGGTGAGAACCAGGAGGGCTCAGCCTTTCCTGAGGGCTTCTGATGGGAACCTTAGGCTCCTCTCAGATGGTGGAAACCAGTTCATTTTCTTCTCCCATCCCACCTCACCCTTTGCATGAGACAGATTCTTGTTAAAGAGCATAAACCCATGTCTCCGGGGGTTGGTCATTAGTGCAGGGTTAGTGCAGGAGGGGACACTGGGCACAGGGCTCTTCCTGGGTGCATGGAGGAAGATGGCGTACATAAACCTGGAAAGGCCAGAGAACTAGCTCCATGCGGGAACGACCTGGGTAGGTCACACACCACACCCTGGCTGTGCGAGTTTCTCCTGTAGGTAACGGGACTCCCTTGGGTGATGTGTACAGTCAAGTCTGGGAACTCAGTAGTATGAAGGGGAAGTGTAGATGGCCCAAGGAGAAACAGAGGGGACAGCAAGGGACAGCAAGGGTGTTGGCGGAAGAAGAGCGGCAGAGAGACATGGAGAGACACAGAGGGTGGCGAGGGCACACGGGACCAGATTCCTGATTCACACTCAGTCATGAGCAGAGAAAGACATCTGGAGTTGGACAGGGTGTCAACACCTGGGTACAAAAGCACTTTAATAGAGATTTATTTCCAAGGCTTGTTTTCCATAAAACAGTCAAAAAATACTTCACAGAAGTAGTGGCTTAAGGCTCTTTGGGGTGAATATTCTGGTCCCCAGAGGTGAGGGGCAGGTATGGTCTCTCAGGCTTCCCTGGAATCACTGCGAAGTGATTAAAGGGATGGAACCAAGGGCAGAGGGAGGGAATAGCAGACGCTGGGCCTGGCTTCAAAGGGTGTGATAGGTATTCTGTGTGGCCAGTGAGTGTGAGCTACAGTAGAGGGCCCAGTGGTCAGTAGTGGAACTTGGGTAACAGAGAACTGGGGTAGGAGTGACAAGATGGGACCTGAGATCAGAGCTCCCTGGGAGAGACAGGTAAGGGAATGAGGGTAATGCAGCAGAGGATCTGGGGAGAAGGTGGATTAAAAGCCTACGTGTCAGGTGGTCCAGAACTGGAGAAGGAGAAAAAGGAGGAACAGGGGCATGGAGCCTTCAGCAGAATTACCTGATGAGGGGGCCACAGCCACTCCACCTCGGCTGGCACTGTCGGTGGGCAGCACTGGCTGGGCCTGCACAGGTCTTCCAGACTTCTCTCCTGAGGGGGTTTCCAGCTCTCTGGTACCCTCAGGGGCCCATGTGGTTGGAAGCAGGGAAGGGCCATCCTCCAAGCTGGAGCTCCCTGCCTCCTCACTCTCTCGAGGGACCCCAGAGAGCTCGGGGCTTCCAGTTTCTCCTGTTACCTCTCTTGCCCCATCTGGAGTGGACGTGAGACCCCCCTCCCCAGGGGGGAGGAAAGTCTCTGCAGGTGGCCCATGGGCCCTTGGAGGCCTGGGAGAAGGCGATGCACCCAGCTGCAGAACGGCCCCAGCTGGTGAGGACACCTGGGAGAGTGAGTGCTCTGTTTCCAAGTCAGTGGGGAGAGGGCTGCTGAGCTCCCTGGGCCACACCCACAGGTCCTCCTGCTCCTTCTCTTCCTCTGGAGCCTCTGTGTCTTTGTATCTTTCTTCTTCCTCCAGGGCTACCTCTTCTTCTGAGGACCGGGTAGGTGGTGCAATGGATTGGGTTTCCGATTCTGACCACAGCAAAACGGTTCAGCACCAGGGACAGCACCCCAGAGCAAGCTGGGGAGGGTAGGGGAAGGGTAGGGCCTGGGGGAGGGGACCTGGGAGAACTGGGAGAGAGGTGTCCTCGGTGTCTGTCGGGAAGAACTCTGACCATTGGCTACGCTGTGAGGCAACACTCTGGAGAGTTCTGCAAGCTGCCTCTAGCTCAGGCAGACAGGGCTGTTGCACCTCCTTCTCCCAGTCTGCCAAAATTACCTTATCTGTCTGAGGGGTAGATAAGGAATATATTTCCTTCCCAGAGAACACCCTCTAAACACCTGTTTCTCTAGTACAGAGGACTGGAGGTGGAATTTACTTGAATACCAAGTTTGGGAACGGGACAGGAGAGATGCCTTTTATGGTGGAACTGTTGATGAAGGCCAGAACTAAGCCAGCCCATAACCCTAGCACCCAGTGGGCTTGCCCTCCTGCCCCCAACTTCTCTAATGGAGTGAGAATACAAGGTATGGGTTTAAAGTTACCTAGGAGAATCCCAGGGGCCTCTGCTGGGTCTTCTGGGGAAGAGGAGCTTCCTCCTGCCCCGTCCTCCATGACGGGGATGGAGTAGATGGCCCCTCGAGACTCACTCTCCATAGCTTCCCGAGGCAACTGCAGCTCCTCCAGCTTCTCTGTCACTGTGACAATGGCCTCTAGTCCATCAGAGGCTGGGCTGGAGGCTTCCGAGGAGGCGGAGGGGTGGGCCGAGTCTGTGGTAAGAGGAAAAGGCCAATGGAGAGCTCAGGAGTCAGCTGGCCTGTGTCTGAGGCTCTAGGACAGACCTCAAAAGACCCTGGAATGTGCTTCATCCTCCCACAAGTTCTCACAGGGAGCTCAAGGGCACCCTGGAACATCACCACTCATCCCTCGAGTACTAATGCAGTGCTGGTTAGTTCTAGGCCAAGCATTCTCTGCGTATGGTATAGAGAATGCTAGGGAACTCCATCCTGAGAAAACAGACACAGGCATTAACACATTAGATACATGATAGAAAGAACTCTTTGTTATAAGGCAAAGTGGGGGCTCATTTTCCTTCGGAGGGATCTGGAACGTCTGAATGAGCTGCCCCCTGAAGAGATGGAACACAGAGTGGGGGGATAGGCCGAGTTTGGGTTGAGAAGGGGACGGATTCCATCTCCCCAGGTACAGTATTCAGTCAGTGTCTGGAGCGCTTGGAGCTCAACTAAGGCAACAGAGAAGGGGCTACTCGGTGGCTCAGGGGAAGGAACACAGGACAGAGACTCGAGAATTGGGGTGAGAGGAGCCCAGAGGGCTGTCTCCAGCCAGGACAGATGGACTATACGGTCCTGTTCCAGTGAGCCTTGCTCCATCCCACTGCAGACCAACAAACCGGCATCTGTGCTGCCTCTGTCCTCCATCTCTTCTCCCTGCCCATTCATGCTAATGCCCCTTATGTTCCTTTCAGGACAAGGCACTGGGCTCAGAATCTGCACCCAGCTGACTTCCAGGTACCACCCTCTGTCCACTCATCAGCACTCAGTGTCGAAAGACTTGACACTTGTAAGCACACTAAGGAGTTCCTGGGTGTGTGTGAGGACAGAGTGTCAGTCACCTGTGCTGGCCAATACGCTGACAGAGATGTGGGGATTGAGGCAACCTTGGAACCGGTGGAAACTGGTACAGACTACTGAGCAGGAGGGAGGTGAAGTGATGCAGAGGGCACAGTGAACATGACAAGCTGGGCACCAATAAGACCCCTGTGGGTGAATGGCCAAGAAGATGGTGAAGCTGAGGCTAGACTCCCAGGTCTGGCACTGCTTCTGAGGTTACTCACCTCGGAAACAGTAGACATTGAAGCGGTTCTGCTTGCTGGGGAAGCCAGTCTGATTGGGAAAGAGGAAGAGGGTCTTGACTCCTGGCAGACCTCCACCACAGCGTTGGCTGGGAGTGATGATGGGGTAGCGCACACTGCCGTCAGCCAGCCAACCGGGGCTGCACCGGTCCAGGCCGCCATTCCAGGCTGCATATAGCTGGCCCGTGCTGGCAATCTGTGCACCCCGTTCCAGACAGTAGTCCCGAGCCTCCTCCCACGTCAGCTTGCCGGGAGGGGCGCCTAGAAACAGTTCTCCTGAGTGAGAAGAAGAGCTGGGTCATCCTTCCACCCTGGACTCTTATAGGTCCCTAGGCAAACTCATTCCTGACATGGGATCATCTTGCCCACCTGATAGTATCAAGGATGGCATGAAACCCAAGATGAAGATTAGTGCATAGAGAAGCCTGGCCCCAATTCCTCACGCTATAGTGCTGCGAATCAGCCCCATTGGCAGCTACCTGTTGCCTCCAGAACAGTATTTGGAGGAGTACATCAATCGCCTGCCTATTTTGCCCTTAGACACATGAAGTCTACTGAGGCCCCAGAAGAAGCCCCAGGCCTTGTTGCAGGAGGGCTTGTCACTTGCAATCACCATTTAGCTCTTCTGCGTAGCAGTAGACATCATAGAGGTCCTCAGGACCCACCACTCCATAGTTCCGGACTCCAGGGTAACCATCCATGTCTCCATAGCAGGCCTCCCTTGGGTTCTGGATGGGATACCTAAGAGAGAAGAAGAGGTGAAGGACTGGTGCCTTGCCTCAGGAGGCTGCCCTATCAACTTTTCTGCTGTGTGACAAGTGGGGCAGGGATGTCGGGGTGCAGAAAAGTGCGCTCTAGGCAGGGGCTTGTCCACTTTCCTTAGGCCAGTTTTCTTCCCAGAGACAGGGAGCCCTAGGGAACCTCGATGGAGGGTGACAGCAGCAAACAACCCAGACATGACCAAGAGTCTCTGGGCCACACATTCAACCCACCTTACAGTCTGGTCGGACAGCCAGCCGGCATCACACTGCTCATAACCGCCGAGGTAGGCAGCATAGAGCTGCTCAGGGGTGGCGATTCTGGCACCTATGCGAGCACAGGCTTCCTGGGCTCCAGCAAAAGAGAAAGCATAGCGGGCAGAGCCCTCTCGGTAGAGAAAGACGACCCCTGAGGAGCAAAGAGAACTCCTGAGCCTGGCCATCACCAGCGCACAGACTTCCCCTCCCTGTCACTCTGTTCACAAAAGGCAAAGTCCGACTGAGCTCTCTAGGGCTCGTAGGACTGTTTCCCCGCTCTACTTTTCCAATTCAGCTTAGGCCTTTTGCACATGCAAGGTTTGCTAAGCCTCCTCACACTCAGCTCCCTGGGGGCCAGAGTCCTTTCCTCCCTCTTTCTAGGGACCTCACTCTACTCGCTCTTCTCACCTTTGACCTTGACTTCCACAGCATCACTGCTGTCGTCGATACCATGCTGGACCTCGCAGCGATAGACCCCGGAATCATTGGGCCGCAGCTCGCTCAACACCAGAGACACATCCGTGAGCGATGCAGGGTAGGCGGGCAGGGCTACTCGGAACCTGTAGGCTTCGTTTACCTTGACCCGCAGCCCGCGAGCCACCAGCACCTCAGCCTCCCGATCCCCCGCCAGAAAGGTCCACTTGACCCGGGGAAAGCCCGGCACTGCTCGGCGGCTGGTCAGCGGCCGCAGGTGGTGGACGTGGCATGGGATGGTCAGGGCGCCGCCCAGCACGCCCCGCAGCTGCGTGGCGCCAATGCGCACGCGGAAGGCTCGGTCCTCTGTGGACAGTGGTTAAAGCCCGCTGCAGCCAGACGCAGGACGCACTGCGCCTGTACGCGTGGCTCCAAGTCCCGCCCCCCAGGACTAACCCGCCTAAGGTGCCTACACCCGGCTCCGAATGCTGATCCCTGCCCAGGGTCTGAATGCGATCCTCCACCCTTAGCCTCCGGCCTTCAGCCCCTTTGCAGCACTGACTCCAAGACGTCCCCACCTTTCAAGGTCCCCAGCTCATCCCTATTCTGCAGTTGGCTCCAGCCCTTGCCCACAGAACTTCCTCATCTGTCTCCTTCCCGGTACCCGGGCTGGAAGCAGATGACTGGGATTGAATGGAGGCAGCTTTCTGCCATAGGGGAGATGCAGCAGAGACATGGGTCCTCTGGAGGGTGGCTCACCTGAACTGTCCTCTTTCAGGTCGTCAGCTAGGACTGCAGGGGCCTGGGTCAGTACCAGGGCTGCCAGCAGGGACAGCAGTGGGACCATGCTGCAAACTGATGGACGAACTTGAGGAGGAAAGAGGGAAGGTGCGGTTAGACTTGGGGGTGGACTTCCTCTGCCTCTCTGCACATTCCAGAATAACCACTAACTCTGTTTCTAATCCCAGCTCCTCAGCACCAAGAGGAATCCCCAGCCTCTGTGTGACCTAGCCAAGGCTCTTACCATCTCTGAGTCTCTGTTTTCTTAATTATAAAGAAAAAAAAGCACCATTATTACTACCTTGTGCATGTGGGGTCATGTGCTTTGAGTGTCTGTCTCTATCTGCCTATCTAGCTGTTATCTATACATTGTTATCGTTGTATATCTATTATCTACTTGCCTAACTATAATCTACAGCAGAAAGCACCCTGTGCACGTGCCAGCACCAGACAGAGTAGATGTTCAATGAACATTTATAACCCATGATGGGTGGCACTGTGCTATAACCCAGTGTGCAGTCGGCTGTCCCTGCACTTGGGTTCTACATCTGTGCGCCCAACCAGTCAGAAAAAAGGAGGCGGTACTGAACACATACAGATTTTTTTGTCACTGTTCCCTCAACAGCATGCATACGCTTGGAAATTGTAAGTCACCCAGAGACAGGTTCCCGAGTAAGAAAGACACGCGTGGGTAAGATGCAAAGACAGAATTCCATGCGAGGGGCTTGAGCACCTTCAGGTTCCGGCAGCCACATAGATCCATGGGTGGGGGTGGGTGCCCAACTGTGGGCCCACTTTCCCCTGCCCTCAGGTGTCAACCCTGAGCCTCCTTCCACAGCGGTAAAGCCCAGTCTTCTCTTTCTAGCCACTCCTCTTCCAGGAGGGCCTCCTAGACTGAACCCGGGCACTGTAGCCACTCCTGCTTCCTCTCCCCACAAGGACTTGTAAGGAAGCTGCCCCTGGTGCCCAACATCCTCTGCCCCCTCCATCCCTCCTACTTTGCTCTCAGTCATTCCTCTCTGCCTGGCACGGGCTTTTCCACCGGATCTCCTGGCTCAGAAGCCAGCCAGGACAAAGACCCTGTCCCTGCCAGTCTGGCCTCTATCCAGTTGCTCCTTCCCCCACCCATCTTTTGTGAAAGCTTACACTTGGAGAGTACTAGAGAAGGGTGCGGCGGGGGGGGGGGGGGGGGGGAGGGGGGGCACCGCCTGGCCATCAGCTCTGGAAACTCTCTCTTTTTGAGGACCGCAGTGCACTTACACTCTGGGAAAATGCGTGTGGGTGCCCAGAGAAGGCTAGAGAGAACTCTGGGCCACCAGCAGAGCTAAATCAGGAGCCAGGGCATTTGCCCTCAGGAGGGAAAGCTGAAGAGCTAATAAACACAGTCTTTAAGAGCCAGGCCAGAGCCGGGCGATGGTGGCGCACGCCTTTAATCCTAGCACTCGGGAGGCAGAGGCAGGCGGATCTCTGTGAGTTCGAGACCAGCCTGGTCTACAGAGCTAGTTCCAGGACAGGCTCCAAAGCCACAGAGAAACCCTGTCTCGAAAAACCAAAAAAAAAAAAAAAAAAAAAAAAGAGCCAGGCCAGAGTCGGAAGACTATGGGGACCCAGGTCTACGGATCAGGTAACCTGATGATGCAGCAGGGTACCAAGGTTAGGACGCCAGGCAATTCTTCTCGCTGGCTCCCTCTCTCACTCCTAGTCCTCACTCTGTGTTCACAGCTGGCAATCGCTGGAGCTTAAGTGATGGGGAATTTCCTTCTCTCAGGACCTGCCATGTCCTTCCAGGCCAGACTCCTCTGCTAACCAGAGCTATGGCCTTCACTCTTGGCTGGGTTATCGCTTGGAAGTAAGCAGGGAGTCAGGTTCTGAGGAGAAGGGTTGCTGGAGAGGCCAGGCTGAGCCACTCTCCGTGGGAGCAGTAGCTGCTCACACTCGTCCTCCCTTTTGCTCATTTCGGGACAGCAGGGGACTAGAGAGGAAGCCTGAGTCAGGGGATCCGATTGTCCTGGGACAAGAGTGGCTCCTGTTCGAGACTCAAGCGCTCTGACCCTTCCCGGAGGCACCGGGCTGCTCCGCACAGCTCCTTCGCTCAATCGCGCACTGGCTCCAGCAGGCTGCGCGGCGGAGGCAGGGAGCTAGCGGCCGTACAGTACGCTGTGCGCCTGCCCTAGGAGAGGCGCCGCCGACCGCGCTCTCGGGTGCGCGGGGACCCCAGGAAGCTACGGCGGGCGACCATCCCCGTCGTCCATAGCAGCCAGGCCAGCTGCGCACCCTTACCCACGCCCGAATTCTCAAGCTCAGAGAGGTCAAGAAACTTGCCCAAGGTCACACAGCAAGTAAGCGACTGGCAGGGCCCGGCCTCCGCACTCACCTTGTGAGGTCCCCTCCGTACACCGTGCGTCCCGCAGCCGCGGCCGAGACTGCGGCGCAATGCGCGGGCGCGAGCAGGGCCGGGTGCGCGGGACGCAGACGGGGGCGCCAGCCCGCCGGGCGCCGCACAAAACCCCCTTTCTTCCCACGCGCTCCGCCTTCCGCGCCGTCCCCACTCTAGCAGCCCCCGCGGGGGGCTCTGCGCGGTCACGGGACCCGTAGTCTTCTCTGCGAGGGTTCCGGGCTACAGCAGCCAGAGCGAGGGAGGACAAGCGAAGTAGGACAAGGTTCCGCGGACGGGAGCCCAGGACTTGCAGCGGGGAGGGCAGAAGGGGTGGAGAGGGAGCGGTGGAGGGCGCCGTGGCTACGCAAAAAGGCGAGTTAGAACACGGGAGAGACTTCTCATTGGTTAAAGGGGGGGAGGACTGACTCAAACTTCGTAGCTCAGAGGATGAAGGGATGATGGGAGCTTTGCCCAGAGAAAGAGGGCACTGGCGGGTGAAAATGGAAAGCCGTATTCTGAGGTCAGAGAAGGTGCAAACGACCACAGCCTCCCCTTTGAGGAAGCTTTGATTGGTTTATACTCCCTCGGTGCTTCCTCTCCCTCCACAGAAGAGGAGCTGGCTTTGCAGTCGTTGGCTAGGCAGAAGTACAGGATAGCCAACGCAAGTCAACAAAGTCTAGGGTATTGATGGAGCAGACGTCACAGGTTGCAGAAGCCCGCGTGCAGAGCGAGAGCCTGCTAGCCTGGTGCCCGGGGTGGGCCTGAGGACTGCCAGTTGCCTGCCCCCACTTTGCCCATTGCTTCTCCCTTCTTTCCCAGGCTCTCCATCCTCTCCCGCCTGGGACTCTAGGCAAAGCCTTGGCACCAGCTCTAGGCGACTCAGCCAGATCCCTGCCCCTCATTCCTCTGGATGCCAGCAAGGTCAGTGTGGGAGCCCCGGCCTCATCATCTCCAGATCCCCAAATGCACCCTGCCCACCTGTGACACCTTAACCCCCAACCCAGGGGATGTTGGGACAATTCCCTAACCATGCCCCACCCCCATGCTGTGGACTTAGTTCCAAAACGCCTTCAGAACCTCTTAAAAAACAAAGTCCTCTCCAAACTCTTAAAAGTTTAAAGAAAGAGTTCCAGCTCCTGCCGCCCACTGTAGGCACAGAAGGACCTTGGAACCGGAGCAGAATCACGCAGGGAGACAAAGGCCAAAAGCAAGGCAACAAAGCAGGGTTCCAGACGACACCGGCCAGGAGGCCTTCGTTTATTCATTCCAAAGGCAGCCAGGACCCGGCGGTTGGAGGTCCTAAGACTAGAGCAGCCGTCAGCCGGGACGGACTCTGGCTCGGGGTCCAGGTGTCTGGATTGCATCTGTGCGGCTCAGCAACACATGGGCTGCAGGTCCACCAGGTGGGGCCAGGAAACCAAGGGATTGAAATTCAGTCCAGTTGGCGTCTCAGACGTAACCCAACTTTTGCCTGGAAGTTTTGTGGCCAGAGAAGACAGGAAAAGAGGCATTCCTCAACGTCCCCTCGCCCCCACCCTCGAGCTCATAGTTACCGGTGCATACATCTTGGTGCCTGGGGGAGAGCTGCTCCTGAGGCAGGCTGGAGACTGCTGTGGGCAGATTCCTGAGACCAGGGGAAGCCAGAAGAGCAGATTGTTAGGAACACCCTGGCCTGGGGAACCCTCTTCTGCTTCTGTCTGGGCTGTAAACCCACCCACATCCAGCAGGGCCTCCAGCACACATGTGGAATCTTTTCCTACATTATCCACACCCTTACCAAGGTCTGTCCCTAGGGTTCTGTCTAGGGGCTCAGCAACCCACTGTGGGCTGGGCCTTCATGAGGGAGCCCTTTCCAGAAGGTTGGCATTATGAAGGCCTCCTTTGTTGCCAGCTCAGGACACTTACACTGAAGTCTACCCAGACTCAACTCTAACCGTTGCCGACAAGTACCTCCCTCCAGTTTTGAAGTCTTGACTCATAGCCAAAGGACGCTGTCCATTTCTATCCTCCATCTGAGGGGCGATTGGACCCCTGCCTGCGGCTCTGTGCAGCCCTT
The DNA here is from genome assembly GCF_950005125.1 of Chionomys nivalis. Lineage (NCBI taxonomy): Eukaryota > Metazoa > Chordata > Mammalia > Rodentia > Cricetidae > Chionomys > Chionomys nivalis. Next base: position 3,723,842 of record NC_080103.1, read on the forward strand.
TAGGTCTTAGACATGGTCCTGGCACTGGCAGCAACAGAGCCAGTTTTCCTGCACACACCGGTGTCCTAGCAACAGGGAGTGATATGTCACAGAACCTCAGAGGTCTTCTGGGAGAGACTGTGAAGTGCAGTGTTACAGGGGTCGGCTGGTTGAACCAGAAGATGCCCGCCCTGGACTACTGACCAAGGACTCAGGAAAAGAGCAAGGAGGAGGAGGCCAGGCCTCCTTCATACCCACGTGGTGCAGCTGGCTGTCTCCTAGCCTGCCTGGAGACTTTTTCAGGCTCTCTTGAAGAACCTGTGATCTCCTGCCGCTTTAGCTTCCATATCGGCCAAAGCTGTGGCCTGAGGTGTGAACAAGCTGTCCCCAAAGTTCTTGCCTTCCAGGCACCTCTTCAGCGCTGGCTGTCACTGGGTGCCCATCTGAAGTGGCCACCAGGAGGGCTGTGCAGACTTGCACCCTCCCCTGCCTTCAGGCAGCCCCCCCTATGGGCCCCAACACCTGGCTTCTTGGCAGGGAGGGGCTGAGGGCTGGCACGGCTGTGCTCAGAGAATGGGGGCTTTGATAGCCTTAGAAGGGGGCCAGGAAGTACAGAACCAGCTTAGAAATGCAGGGGGGTGGCTCTGAGATGCCACGGCTGTCCGCTGTTGGGGGAGCTGGAGCTTGGGGCTGCATCTGCCAGGGTCAGGCTCAGATAGGACCACCAGCAGCACTTTCCCTGCAACCTCCCTCCTCTGTGATGCTGGGGCATGCACCTTCTCCCTGAGCCTCAGTGTCTCCTCCTGTAAGACGATGCCAGCACCTTGTTGAGTGGTCTTTTTTTAAAAAAAATTTACTTATTATTTATACAATATTCTGTCTGTGTGTATGCCTGCAGGCCAGAAGAGGGCACTAGACCTCATTACAGATGGTTGTGAGCCTCCATGTGGTTGCGGGGAATTGAACTCAGGACCTTTGGAAGAGCAGGCAGTGCTCCTAACCACTGAGCCATTTCTCTTGCCCCCATGTTGAGTGGTCTTGATGTTTGAATATAGCAGACTTTCTTGGACCACTGGCCCCCAAATCATGGCGCAGAGACTTATTGTTAGTTATGAATGTTCAACCTTATCTTATGCTTGTCCCACTGGCTCTTATAACTTAATTTAACTTGTTTCTCTTCATCTACATTTTACCTTGGGGCTTTTTACCTTTCTTTCATGTTGGAGACTGCAGATCACCAGACCCTGAATTTCTTGTAAACAACTTGTTCTCCTCTGCTCTGAGCAGCCTGCACACAAGCAGGGGAGTGGGTTCTGGTGAGTCTGCAGCTGAAAGATCCTGAAAGCTGGGGCATGGCCAGAGCCCTCTATAAGCTGCCCCTGAGCACAATAAAGTGGGCATTCTTGTCTCAAGGATGTCCCCATGGCCCTGTTTGTCTGTCTCTGTCTGTGTGTGTATGATTTTAAATTTTCAGCCTAGTTCCTGTAGCGTAACGAGTAGGTGCAGAACGGAACGGGTGTCATTTTACACTTTCATACTGCATGTCCTACCTTCCTGCTTCCTCTGTGTCTGGCTGCCTGTCTGGCTGACCCTGGGTGTCTTCCTGTTGAGCCTAGATTTCTCTTCCTATCTATTCTTTCTTCCTTCCAGCCCCACCTATCCCTCTGCTTGCTAGCTATGACTATTCAGCTTTTTATTAGGCCAATCAGGTGCCTTAGGCAGGCAAGGTAAAACGAATGCAATACATCTTTATATATGCAGCATAAACAAATGTAACACAACCTTTACATAGTTAAACAAATATTCTGTTCCGCAACATTGGAGCATGTATGTGTTTTTATTTTAATTTTATCCTGCGTGTGTTCACGTTTCTGTAAAGGTCCCCATGGAGCCCAGAAAAGGGTATTGGATCCCTCTGAAGCTGGAATCATAGGTGTTTGTGATTTACATGGTGTGGGTGCCGGAAAACGAACTTAGTCCTCTGGAAGGACAGTGCATGCTTTTGTTTGACTTCTGACTTTTTTTTTTTTTTTGAGACAAGGTCTCTATGTAGCCCTCGGTGTCCTAGAACTCATTCTGTAGACCAGGCTGGCCTTAAACTCACTGAAATCTGCCTGCCCCTGCCTCCTGAGTGCAGAGATTAAAGGTGTGTGCCACCACCCCCTGCAGCAAGCACTCTAACGGTAGAACCATGTCTCCAGGCCTGCATAGAACGGTTTTAACCCAGCACATTGACTGTGGGCAAGACGTCACATTCTTTTGTGACTGAGTAGGGAAGGAAGCAACAGTCTTAAGGCACACTGCATGCTTTGTGCCTATGTCAGGGCATGCAGTATGGGCCCATGAACAGTCACCAATGGTGGTGGTGGTTGTGGAGACCCTGACAGGGCTGCTTCTCCATAGAACGGTGGCCCTTGGCACTCACCAGCTATTTGGGGGCACGTTGATTGACAGCCCAGCACACTCTACAGCCTATCTCTCTTCCTCCTTCCCTCCCTCTTTTTTGCCCCCCTCTCTTTCATGTGTGTACATGTTCATGTGTGTGTTACTAAAATTCTTTCCCAAGGGAGACATATACAATACTTACCCCTTCTCATAAGGTCCCAATGACAAACTGAGGTTCAAGTCCACCAAATTTCATTTTGGGGAGCCAATGAGTTCACTGGGTTTACTTATAGAGCACAAGTGAGGGGCAACTTCCGGGAATGTGGGTGCTTCCTACCAAAGGTCAGGCTGGAAGTCATTACCAGCCTCATCCCGTCTGCCCCCTTCCCAGACCACTGGCAATGGTAGTCAGGTGAGGGTCTCCTGCCCCTCAACCCCCCTTACACGGGGATATAAACAGTCAACAAGCCCAGTTGGGATGATGCAAGTGGGCACAGCTGAACCTGAAGGTGTTATTCAGCTCAGAGGACAGTCGTGTGCAGCAGTGTGTATGTGTGTATATGCGTGCATATGTGTGCATGTGTGGTAGTGTGTATGTGTGTATATGCGTGCATATGTGTGCATGTGTGGTAGTGTGTATGTGTGTATATGCGTGCATATGTGTATAGGTCAATGTTGAGTGTCTTCCTCTATTTCCCTCTACCTTGTTTTTAAGATATGCTTTGTGGGGCCAGTCAGGGTGGCACACACATTTATTCCAGCACTTGTCGGGGGAAAGAGGCAAATGTGTGTCTGTGAACTGGAGGCCAGCCTGGGAGTTCCAGGACAGCCAGCTACATAATAGAAACAGCCTGTCTCAAAAACAAAACAAAACAAACAAAAGAGAGCTAGGCTTTGTCACTAAACCCAGAGGTAGGCTGGCTGCCAGTGAGCCCCAAGGGCTTTCTTGTCATCACCTCACTGACAGGATCACAGAAGCTCAGGGCTTTTCTGTAGGTGCTGAAGATCCAAATTCAAGTCCCCGCTCTTGGATGATGAGCACTTTACAGCTGAGTCACCTGCACACCCAACCCTCCCCTCCCCCTTCCATCTTTCTGCCCCTTTCTCCTTCCTTTCCCTTCCTCTGTTTTCCCCTTTTGAGGCAGGAGTTCCTCCCTATATAAACCTTCCATATGGGTCCCTATGAGTTTGGGGTGAGCCTGGTTTGCATAGAGAGAATCTGTCCCAAAAATGAATAGATAAATAAGAAATTTCACTAGGCCACTGCCTTGAAACATCAGGGACAAGACAGATGGAGTCAGCATGAAGCACAAAGGGCCCAGCAGAGCTATGACCCATGTCCTTCAACCCTCACTCGCATGAGAAGAGAAGTGTTTGATGCCATCTGGGCTCCTGGGCGGCTTAGCTCTGGTGTAGGTACTTGTCTGGGTCAAGGGCAAGGCAGCACTGCTAGATCAACACCCCAGGAAGGTGACTGCAGTCCGCAGGGGGCTGTCAGGTCATAGCTGACGTCCTTTGCTGCAGAGAAAAGATCTCTAGAGGAATTATCCAGTCTCCCCGAGTTCTCCAGTGAACCCATGCCTCTCTCCTCTGTGCCACTTTGACTGACTATCTGCCCCATGGCCTTTCTCCTATCCAAAAGTCTCTTTGTTTCTTTTTCCCAGTGAGCCTCACTTGTTCCCAGCCCAAGACCCGCTTCAGGGAGCCCTACCCAGGGCATGCACAGACGCCAGCAACGCTTCAAGGAGGGATGCGTGTTGTGAACATGGCAGCAAGAGAGTAGCACAGGTGTGTAGTCACGTGGAAGGTATGTAGTCAGTCACATGGAAGGCTGTGGGTTCTGGCTTTCCTGGTGGCCCGCTCCTTCCAGGGGGAAGCTGTGATTGACCTAGAGGAGAGGTCTTTTTGGTGGTCCTTTCTCTTTTTCTTTCTTTTCATTTTCTGAGACAGGGTTTCTCTGAGTAACAGCCCTGTCTGTCCTGGAACTCACTTTGTAGACCAGGCTGGCCTCGACGACTCAAACCCACAAAGATCCAGCTGCCTCTGCCTCACTAGTGCACCACCACACCCGGCACTTGCTGTCATTTCTTCAACAAATACATATCTTTTTAATGTGTATGGGTGTTTTGCCTGCATGCACCGTGTGTAGTACCTTCTAAGACCAGAAGAGGGTGGCAGAGGCCGTGCAAATGGAGGAGCAAAGGGTTTTTGAGCATCCTGCGGGTACTTAGACTAGAACCCATGTCCTCTAAAATGCTAAGCCAGTAGTTCTCACCTACTCTTTAATACAGTTCCTCAGTTGTGGGGACCTCCAGCTGTAAACTTACTCCTTCTCCCCCTCCTCCCCCTCCTCCTCCCCCTCCTCCTCCCCCTCCCCCTCTTCCTCCTCCTCTTCTTCTTCTTTGTTTGTTTATTATGTATACAGTGTTCGGCCTGCATGACAGAAGGGAACACCAGACCTTATTATAGATGGCTGTGAGCCACCATGTGGTTGCTGGGAATTGAACTCAGGACCTGTGGAAGAACAGTCAATGTTCTTAACCTCTGAGCCATCTCTCCAGCTCCCTTCACTGCTACTTCTTAACTGTAATTCTGCTACTGTTGTGAGTTGTAATGTAAATATCTGATATTCAGGATATCTGACATGTGACCCCCATAAAAGGGTCATGACCCATAGGCTGAGAAACCCTGTGCTGAGCAATCTCTCTAGTCCCACAAAACATGTTTAATTTCAGCTAAGGACCTTGGGACAGCAAAGTGGGCAAATCTCAGGGTGTATCCTGAGGGACAGAAAAGAGGCAGCCACCACACACAGAGGAGGAGGCAACGCTGCCCCAGAGATATGCCTCTGCACACTTTGATTGTGACTTCCGTTGTTCTAAGAAAAGTCTGTGGTCATTTGAGAAACCACAACAGAGTTCCAATGGGGCACTTCATCACCCCGGCTTACTGGGCGGTCTGAGCACCACGAAGGAGAGTTCCCACAGTGTGCCTCCCGTGCGACAGAAGAGCTCACAGTGTCGTTTATATATCAGTCCTGGGGGGACAAGGGGATTTAATCAAACTTCTAACTATAGTTACAGAGGACAGAGCAGGCTATCAAATGGCATTGTAAGGACACAAGGCTAAATCTAGAATGTGGAAACTGGAGGGGGACTGGCCCAGTTTTGTTCTGTTGTTTTTATCCCTTCCTTCTCATCTGTGGTGTGGTGTGTACATGTGTGTACACACGTGTGTGTGCACTCATGAGTGCATGTAGGGGCCAGAGATCCACGTGGGGCATCTCTTCTATTGCTCTCTCTCTTATTTTTTTGGAACAGGGCCTCTCATTAAACCAGAGCCACCACTTTGCCTAGACTGACTGGCAGGGAGCCGCAGGGAGCCACTGGGAGCCGCAGGGAGCTCATGTCTCCACTCCCACAGACGTGTGTCATCACACTCAGCTTTCGTGCAGATATTGGGGATGAAGACTCAGGTTCTCTGAGCCATCCTCACCATTTCCTGCTGCCTCTTTTGATAGGGTTGTATGCAGTCCATCCTGACTTTGAACTTGCTCTGTGACCTTGGATTCTGATCCCACCTTTCCTCTGAAGTGCTGGGATTATAAGCGTATACCACATTCAACTCTTCTTCTTTCTTCTTCCCCTTTTCTCCTCCTCCCTTTTAGAAAATTAAAACTTTAATAAAGGACTGGATGGTAGTAATACATGCCTTTAATCCTAGCACTTGGGGGGCAGGGGCAGGCAGATCTCTGTGGAGAGTTCCAGGACAGGCTCCAAAGCTACACAGAGAAACCCTGTCTCAAAAAGCCATAAATAAATAAATAAATAGTAAAATATTTTTAAAAATTAATATAGGGCCAGACAGTGGTGGCACATGCCTTTAATTCTAGTCCTTGGGAGTCAGAGGAGGTGGATCTCTGTCAGTTTGAGGCCAGTCTGGTCTCAGAGCGAGTTCCTGGACAGCCAAGGCTACCAAAGAAATCAAAACCCAAAACAAAACGAAAATATAGAATCTCACAAATATCCTTGGCTGGCCTTGGACAGAGATCTGCCTGTATCTGTCTCCCAAGTACTGAATTAAAGGCATTTGCCACCAAGCCCAGCACTTGGTAAGATCTCTTGACCAATACTGACGCAGTTGCCCTGAAGGAGGGTGGTCTCCCACTGTCTGACCTGCTGGGGTCCAGGATCTTGGTTTTCTGGGGTATAGCTTCACCATAGACCAGCACTTTGAAAGCTTAGGATATGCAGAGGAGTGGCTTTCAGTGTGCCCCAAAATCCGGACTGTTCTCCCTGGTGTGGAAGCTGGTGCTGTTTATCAGAGTTTGGGAGAAAGCTCCAGCCAAAATAAGGTTGTGCTCTCCCGCCCCCTAGTGGCCAGGAGAACCTCAGGGGACTTGGCTAGGAAACCACCCAGTGCTCTTTCCTTCCTTTCTTCTGCCCAGATGACTGATGGCATTTGACTTTGGTTATCTTTTAAATTTTTTTCCCGACACAGCACCTGGCATTGTAGTCCTGGCTAGCCCAGAAGTAATCATGCAGCCTAAGGAGGACTCTACTCCAGAAAATCCTCCTCTTCAGATTCCAGGATGCTGGGATTCCAGGCTGAGCCTACACACCACTAATTATGTTGACAACTTCGGCAGCAGCCTGAGGCCCCGATGCCCAGCGTGAGGAGCATCCCTCACTGAGGAAGCAGAAGGCCTGGGATTTAAGCACTGACTCGTCTAGCTGACCCTGAGGGGCATGGCTCTGGAAAAAGACTGTTGGAGGGAGTGAGCCGCTTGTTGGTTCCCAGCTGCTCAGCCCCGAATAACCACACAGAAACCGTATTCATTAAACCACTGCTTGGCCCATTAGGTCTAGCTTCTTATTGGCTAACTCTTACATATTAATTTAACCCATTTCTATTAATCTGTGTATTGCCATGTGACAATGGCTTACCGGCAAATTTTTGGGCAAAGTTTCAGCATGTCTGACTCTGGCAGCGGCTCCATGGCTTCACTCTGACTCCGCCCTTCTTTCTCCCAGCATTCAGCCTCACTTTCCCTGCCTACCTAAGTTCTGCCCTGCTATAGGTTTCTTTATTCATCAATGGCAATCACAGCACACAGAGGACTCCCACATCAGATGAGGATGAGGATAACTTATACTGTAATCGTTAGTAGTCATTCATTGCTACCGGCAGGTATGTGCACCAGGCATTTACTACCCAGTGCATGCAGCGTCTTAACAACCATAGCGTGTATAGCAGACCAAGCTGAGGAGTCCAAAGCCTGGCTATTCGCTGTATGATGGCTATTAGAGGTCACACAACAAGGTCTCACTAGTAGGCTGGCCTCTAATTCTTGCTTTAGCCCGGGCATTGTACCTGGTCACAGCCAAATTGATGATAAATAACCATGAGTACATTTTGAAAACAGTTGCTCTCCTTAAGAGCCTGAGTTTGAGGCCAGCCTGGTCTGCTAAGCGAATTCCAGGACAGCCAAGGCTACACAGAGAAACCTTGTCTCGAAAAACAAAACAACAACAACAAAAAGAGCCTCAGTCACTTGGGAGGCAGAAGCAGGTGGATCTCTGTGAATTTGAGGTTACCCTAGTCTACATAGAGAGCTCCAGGCCAGCCAAGGCTACATAATAAGACTCTGTCTCAAAACACAGCTTAGGAGCACCAGGCTACTCCATATAGCTGTGTGGGAGGTTTTATCATCTGGGCTGTGGAAATAAATTCTGCCATGTTCATGAAAAAACAAAATCACCCAAGACATTTCTCACAGCTTATTGGTCCTAGTTAGCTGGTGTAGGAGGTCCTTCTGTATTTGTGTTGCTTTCATTGGTTAATAAAGAAACTGCTTTGGGCCTGATAGGGCAGAACTTAGGTAGGCAGAGGAGACAGAACTGAATTCTGGGAGGAAGAAAGCAGAGTAAGAGAGAACTGCCATGGAGCTGCCAGAATCAGACATGCTGAATCTTTCCCACTAAGCCACAACCTCATGGTGATATATACAGATTAATAGAAATGGGTTAAATCAAGATGTGAGTTAGCCAATAAGAGGCTAGAAATAATGGGCCAGACAGTGATTTAATTAATACAGTTTTTGTGTGGTTATTTCAGGTATATGCTAGCTGGGCGGCCAGGACCAAAAGCAGGCCCTCTCTCCTTCAACAGTCAGCAATCAACTGTGTATAAAATCTGCACATATATATGAATTAATAATCCCACTGGAACAGATTCAACTCAATGCCCATCAAAATCCCAGCAAAATTCTTCACAGGCCTCAAAAGAACAGTACTCAACTTCATATGGAAAAGCAAAAAACCCAGGATAGCCGGGCGGTGGTGGCGCACGCCTTTAATCCCAGCACTCGGGAGGCAGAGGCAGGCGGATCTCTGTGAGTTCGAGACCAGCCTGGTCTACAAGAGCTAGTTCCAGGCCAGGCTCCAAAACCACAGAGAAACCCTGTCTCGAAAAACCAAAAAAAAAAAAAAAAAAAAAAAAAAAAAAAAAACCCAGGATAGCCAAAACAATCCTGTACAATTAAAGAACTTCTGGAGGCATCACAATCCCTGACTTCAAACTCTACTACAGAGCTACAGTACTGAAAACAGCCTGGTATTGGCATAAGAACAGACAGGAGGACCAATGGAACTGAATCAAAGATCCAGATATCAATCCACACATCTTCAAACACCTGATTTTTTTTATATTATTGATCTCTACATTTTTCTCTGCTCCCCTCTCTGCCTCCCCTACCCTTTTCAATCCTCCCCCCAAGGTCCCCATGCTCTCAATTTACTCAGGAGATCTTGTCTTTTTCTACTTTGTACTTCTCATGTAGATTAGATCTATGTAAGTCTCTCTTAGTGTCCTCATTGTTGTCTAAGTTCTCTGGGATTGTGGTTTGTAGGCTGGCTTTCTTTGCTTTATGTTTCAAAACACCTATGAGTGAGTACATGTGATAATTGTCTTCCTGTGTCTGGGTTACCTCACTCAAAAAGATGCTTTCTAGCTCCATCCATTTTCCTGCAAAATTCAAGCTGCCATTATTTTTTTCTGCTGTGTAGTGCTCCATTGTGTAAATGTACCACATTTTCCTTATCCATTCTTTGGTCAAGGGGCATTTAGGTTGTTTCCAGGTTCTGGCTATGACAAACAAAGCTGCTATGAGCATAGTTGAGCACATGTCCTTGTGGCACGACTGAGCATCCTTTGGATACATACCAAAAAGTGGGATTACTGGGCCTTGAGGAAGGTTGTTTCCTAATTTTCTGAGAAATCACCACACTGACATCCAAAGGGGTTGTACCAGCTTACATTCCCACCAGCAATGCAGAAGTGTTCCCTTTTCCCCACAACTTCTCCAGCATAAGTTGTCATCACTGTTTTTGATCTTGACCATTCTTATAGGTGTTAGATGGAATTTCAGAGTTGTTTTAATTTGCATTTCTCTGATGACTAAGGATGTTGAACATTTCCTTAAGTGTCTTTCAGTCAGTTTAGATTCCTCTGTTGAGTGTTCTCTGTTTAGGTCTGTATTCCATTTTTTTATTGGATTATGTGATCTTTTGGTGACCAATTTCTTGAGTTCTTGTCTGGTGTGGGGTTAGTAAAGATCTTTTCCCATTCTGTAGGCTGTTGTTTTGTCTTGTTGTCCATGTCCTCTGCTTTACAGAAGCTTTTCAGTTTCAGGAGGTCCCATTTATTAATTGTTTCTCTCAGTGTCTGTGCTTCTGGGGTTATATTTAGAAAGTGGTTCCCTGTGACAATATATTCAAATGTACTTCCCACTTTCTCTTCTGTAAGATTCAGTGTGGCTGGTTTTATCCATTTGGACTTGAGTTTTGTGCATGGTGATAGATATGGGTCTATTTTCATTTTTCTACATGTTGATATCCAGTTATGCCAGCACCATTTGTTAAAATTTTTCTTCCATTTGATATTTTTGTCAAAAATCAGGTGTTCAGCGGGGCAGTGGTGGCGCACGCCTTTAATCCAGCACTTGGAAGGCAGAGGCAGGCAGATCTCTGTGAGTTCAAGACCAGCCTGGTCTACAAGAGCTAGTTCCAGGACAGGCTCCAAAACCACAGAGAAACCCTGTCTCGAAAAACAAAAACAACAACAAAAAAATCAGGTGTTTAAAGATGTGTGGATTGATATCTGGGTCTTCTATTCAGTTCCATTGGTCCTCCTGTCTGTTCTTATGCCAATACCAGACTGTTCTCAGTACTGTAGCTCTGTAGTAGAGTTTGAAGCAAGGGATTGTGATGCCTCCAGAAGTTCTTTTATTGTACAGGATTGTTTTGGCTATCCTGGGTTTTTTGCTTTTCCATATGAAGTTGAGAACCATTCTTTCAAGGTCTGTGAAGAAATTTTTTAAAAAATATTTTTTATGGTTTATTTAACTTTATTTTATGAGCATTGGTGTGAAGGTGTCAGATCCCCTGCAACTGGATCTTCAGACAGTTGTGAACTGCCATGTGGGTGCTGGGAATTGAACCCAGATCCTTTGAAAGAGAAGTCAGTACTCTTAACCACTGAGCCATCTCTCCAGCTCCCATCTGTGAAGAATTTTGCTGGGATTTTGAAGGGGATTGCATTGAATCTGTCGCCCCGCCCTCCTACACCCGAAATAATCACACAGAAACTGTATTTATTTAAACACTGCTTGGTCCATTAGCTCTAACTTCTTATTGGCTAACTCTTACATATTAGTTTAACCCATCTCCATTAATCTGTGTATTGCCACGTGACTGTGGCTAACTGGCAAGATTCTAACCAGTATCCATCTCAGGCAGGAGATCCATGGTGCCTGCCACACTGCCCTTCTTCCCAGCATTCAGTTCTGTCTACTCTGCCTACCTAAGTTCTGCCCTATCAAATAGGCCAAGGAAGTTTCTTTATTCATTATCCAATGAAAGCAACACAGAAACATAAGGAACTCCCACACCAATTTATCAATAGGTAGATTTATTAGCTAAAGTATGATACCTACAGTATGATAGGACACGATCAAGGAAAAGTATATATGTCTCTATGAGAAACTTGTTTCTATGTTAACCAGTTAGTTATAATCTTAGACATCCTAGCCATGGTAAGAAGTGATCTTAAAACTGAATGCTTAGATCAACTGAAGGGAAGCAATTGATACCAGTCACTATTCAGCTGGTCCCTGTGGGCAGCAATTCCTGCTCAGTACTGCAGGATCCCTTATCCTGTTTCTCATGATTGGTCCTGCCAATAGAAAATATTAGAATACTTGAGCTCTGTTGACATTATCAGCTCTTACTATAGCTAGAAATGGAAGTATCCTATTCGACAGGGACACACAAGACAAGGTGGGTGAAATTACCTGGGCGTGAGTGAGAAGGAAACACGGAACACGCAACAAACCTGCTTAGGAGTTTATTAGATGGGTGCATACAGGCCTGGGGAATCAGTGTGCAGAGAGAGAGAGAGAGAGAAAGAGACGGGGGTAGGGAGGGAAAAGGAAAGAGACTCAGGCTACAAGCAGGAAGGAAGATCTGCCTGCCTCAGTGGATAGGGGAGGCAGTGGGCGTGGATTGTCTCTTAAAGAGACAGAACAATTGTTACATTCCCATCTCTTTTTTATAATAAAAAGGCGGGAAGTTAGGCACAACAGGTTAAAAGACTTGGGACAGTGGGTTCTCAAGACTTCTTCCTGCTCATTTGTAGGTGTCATCTTCATTGGTGGGGGGAACCTGAGAAATCTGGGTTCTGGTCACATCCTGGTGTAGCTGGTCTGTTTGTTCCTGTTCAGTGTTTGTGGTATGGAAATGTCTGGTGTCCCTTACACCTGTTTAATGTATTGACAGAACAGAGGACAAAATTAAAGAGAAAAAAAAATTTGCCGTGCGGTGGTGGCGTACGCCTTTAATCCCAGCACTTGGGAGGCAGAGGCAGGCAGATCTCTGTGAGTTCGAGACCAGCCTGGTCTATAAGAGCTAGTTCCAGGACAGGCTCCAAAACCACAGAGAAACCCTGTCTCGAAAAAACCAAAAAAAAAAAAAAATTAAGGCCAGGGAACTGAGAGGGTGTATCTGACCTGTGTAAGGTGGATCCTTCAATTTGGCTCCCTGGCACTCATGAGAATTCTTTGGGTTTGTGAAAACAGAAGTTTTAGATAAACATTGTATAAACAGTAGCATATTTATGTCAGAATGACTGTGACAGCTATTTTTGTACAATGAAAAGTATTTTTTTGGGTTGTTTTTTTTTTTTTTTTTTGGACAGGGTTTCACTGTAGTTTTGGAGCCTGTCCTGGAACTAGCTCTTATAGACCAAGCTGGCCTCGAACTCACAGAGATCCGCCTCCCTCTGCTTCCCAAGGCGTGTGCCACCACCACCCGGCTCAATGAAAAGTATATTTAAGACTATGGAAGGCAGCATGAGAGAGAAATTTGATAACCTGTATTTGTCCTCACACCTTTATAGCTTGTAGGTCTTGTATCTGCAATTTACTGAACTTTGTTTGGTGAGGCTGTCCTTTTAAACTGACAGAACCTCTCAGCTGTCAAACTGCATCAGAGATCTTTGAGAAGGATAAAATTTTATTTGAGTTACTGATAAAAAAAAGACAGAGAACTTACTTGTTGGCATTTAGAGCCCCTCCTCAGGGTCCTCCATGGTCTCTGAAGGTCATATTTGCCTTTTGCTGTGTTTAGCGCAGGGCCTGCCAGGTCCAGAAGATCCCGTGGGTTAGAAATCTGTAGGAAGACAGGCCTGCCTTGACCTGAGCAGTTAGACTGTTGATTCTGGTGATTCTGTCCACATCTGGAGATCTTCAGTTTAGATGAAAGGCAGTTTTGCCCAGTGGTCAGGGCTTGGCAGTTGAAGCAAATTGTAATGGACGTTATTCTGTACCCATTTGTCTTCTGTCTTCTTTGGAGGAAGTAGAGTGCTGCTGCTAGGAGCCAACCTGTCTCTTTTTGTTATAAAAAGTTTTTTTTTAATAATTAAATATTTAAATGCCATATTCCCCAGATCTCTGAGCAGTTGAGGGCTGTTTATTAGGTATAACTACAGTATAGAATCTACCTGTAGAGTTGGGTCTGAGCTTGACTGTACAGGCTCTCAACTTAATAAGTAAGATTTACACTCATAAAAAGACAGAAGAAAAAACTGCTTGCAATAGAAGGTTAATGGCAGAGAACGTCTTAATATATTTTACTTATTTATTTTTTTTGTTTTGTTTTGTTTTTCGAGACAGGGTTTCCCTGTAGCTTTGGAGCCTGTCCTGGAACTAGCTCTTGTAGACCAGGCTGGTCTCTAACTCACAGAGATCCGCCTGCCTCTGCCTCCTGAGTGCTGGGATTAAAGGCGTGCGCCACCACCGCCCGGCTTTTCTTTTCTTTCTTTCTTTTTTTTTGTTTTGTTTTGTGTTTTAATATATTTTAACTGAGGGTTGGATTAAATATATTTTTGTAAGAGACTTAAAAGTACATACCAGTTTGTAAAAAAAAAAAAGTACATACCAATTTAAAACATGAGACTTATTGTTTTTGTAGTTTGAAATGAGATACAATGAACAATTATAACATTTAACAGTAAACATGGATGCATTGAAGTTACATGTATGAACACACGCAGAGAGTGAACAGGAATTGGGTGAAGTGGATGCTCTTGGTGGGCCCCACCAAAGGCATGCCACTGCACAAAATACACATGCAACAGAGTCAGCAAGAGGAATTTAGAGACAAAAAACATAAGTAAACTGAGGGACCAGGCAGGGTATACCTCAGTAAAGATGTCAGGACTTGGTCACTTGACCTGGCTCTTAGTCAAGATGGTGGTAAAGTCACCTGACTTCAGTTAAGATGGTGGTAAGTATAAGTTCACACACCACTACCATGCATAAGCTGGGCAAGGGCCTGGAGATTGAAAGAACACACAAGAGACCTGGGTCATTCGAAAGGAAACCAGTGGAATGTTCTTTATTTAAGCTTCATAAAAACCTTATATACCTAGCTGCTGCACAATGGAGATCCCCTCAGGCAGGTGGGAAATTACCACACCCAAGGTGGAGTCAACAATGGCCCTATAGCTAACCACCAGGGGGGCAGAGGGAGCACAGGAACAAACAGGAAGTTTAGCTGGTTGGCCAGAAACTGTCCTCAAGATGAACCCCAGGGGCAGGGTAGACCCGTGGGCCCTGCAGGTTCCCTTTTATATAAATTACATTACTAGGCCTATCTTAGGTGGCATTGGAGTCAGGCAACACTCCTTACCCATCATGGGAAAGTGTCCAGGTCAAAGCGTATTTCCTGTCTTAGGTTGGGGCAGCCTTTCCCCGTCATTGACTCACTAGTCACCATCACCGAGTTCAGCCAGATTTGTGCTGAAGGATCCTCCAGGGCAATAGCTAAGAGGACTTGCCACGTGGCAACATTGACCTGAGCTTGCCTTTGGCTCTGGCACCATGGAAACATGAAGATGATGCTCCAGCACATATAAGCATTCCTTAAGGAGGCTGGATCTGCTCAATCCTTAATACATCTGCCCAAATTGGAGCCCTTTAAGTAAGGTCTCAGCACTGGTGGGAGGAACCCTGGTATAGTTAGCTAGAATAATCTCAAGAGCCAATTTGTAAATTGTGCACTCCAGGGTCCTTGAATAACAGCATTAAGCCTATTACTGTATAACTTAGCAGTGGTTTATAACCAAAACCAATTGCAAATTTAGCTTCAATATTCATTTGTAAATTTAGCTCAATTTGAGTGGCCAAGGCATTTGCAACCTGCCCTGAGAGGGTATCCATTGTGCTAGCAGAAGCAACTGACTGACTAATGGTAAATCCAACAGCTCTAGCCGCTCTGGCAGCCACAGCAATGACCGCCATTATCATGGGATGGGTAGATAGGTAGAGGAATAATCCTTGGGCACTCGGACCACCACAGCCAGCTCCTCAGGATTCCAGCAACTCTTCAGTTAACAAACCAGCGTGTATTTGAAATCTTGGCTCTGTCCTGTCCTCAGGCTACTGGACAGGAAAATCCACAGCACACACCAGGTACTCAGGTACCCACACTGGACTGTCAGCATCCTGCGGGAAAACACAAACAGCCCTTCTTCCCCACACCAATACAGGATCTGGACCATACCAGGTGCCACCTGCTAGATTCTTCCATTTGACATGAGGCATCCCAGAAGAAAGTGGCCACCGAAGCCGGTCGGCAGCGGTACGAGATTGAACATTAATAGTCAAAAAATTTAAAATGTATAAAATAAAAGATAAATGGTTTCTGCTGGTGGAACCATATTCCCCTTTTTTGTTTTATGCAAATAGGCTTTGAGCATACCATGTGCTAGCTCCACTGTAGCTTGTCCTTGAGGATTATAAGGTATTCCTGTTCTATGAGAAATAGAGAACTCAGAGCAAAATGTAGCAAAGCCAATGCTGGTGTAGGCTGGTCCATTGTCAGTTTTTACAGTTTATGAACTCCCATGTAGGCAAAAGCCTGGAGACAGTGACTTCTAACATCCCTTAATTTTTCTCCTGTATGAGCTGAGGCAAAAATAAGATGAGAATATGTATCCACGGTTACGTGAACATTATATGCCCAAAAGAAGGAACATGGGTAACATCCATTTGCCATAAATGATTAGGAGCAAGCCCACGAGGATTAACTCCCAAATGGGGACCAGCTAAAAGTTCTGTACACAGAGCATTTTTAAACAATATCAGTGGCTTGCACTCAAGATATCTTAAAATGAAATCTTAGAGACCCAGCACTGAGATGAAAATGATGATGAGCTTTTTCTGCAGCTTCATAAGATTCTTGACTAATTACCCAAATGGATTCCCTTCGTTCAAGGGACCAGGGAGGTCAATATGAGCCTGCAAATGCCCTACATAAATGGGAACAGATCAGGCCAAAGCAATGTTTGAATAGCCAATAATTGCATGCAGACTTGAGATACAGAGGCAATATAAGCTGCAGTTACCAAAGGTGCAAGAATTTTGCTTATATATTGACTGTCAGTAAAAGGTTAAATGGGATATCAGCATATTTCCCTAGGGCCATTTGTACAGCAACCAATTCAGTCACCTGAGCAGATTTGGCATCAACAGGCTGAGTATCAAAATCAGGCAGCTCTCCTGGTGGAAGACCCATCAGTAAACACATTCCATACCCCTGCCAGAGGTTGCGAAAAAATAACTTTAGGGAAGCATAACGGATGATTTTTGAAAAAGGTGACCAACTTATCAGAAGGATAATAATTATCAAACCTGCAGGAATTAGTGCATAAAAATAAGGTCCAATTTTCAACAAAATTTTGCAGCCAAGTTATTTCTGCCTGGGTATATGGTGTAACATTCTAAAGGTTTGCAAACTAAGTTTATACCCTTTCTGAATAACACATAGCACAGCTGATGGATATGAAAACAATTTTTACAGGTGACACATGTTCATGGACCCATAGGATGGGTCCTTGCTGTCAAAAAACTCCAGTAGTTCTATGCTAAGAGGAAAGAATTATCAACAGCAGAGACTGACTGTAGTCAATATAATGAATGTGAGCAGAGGCAAGCTTTTCTTCAATTAAAGAATACATTGCCTTGCCTGAGGTGTCAACTCACGAAAGGAGTTTGGGTCTGGATTCCCCTGCAGAATGTCAAAGAGTGGTTTTAAGTCTCCAGTAGGAATTCCCACACTGGGCCGGACCCAAATGAGGTCTCCAAGCAATTTTTGAAAATCATTCGAAGTGTGTAGTTTATCTAAGCAAAGAGTAACTTTCTGTGATTTCACTCCTGGTCTGCAACAGCTGATGCCCCAAGTATTGATACAGAAACTGTTGTTGTACCTTTTCAGAGGCAATCATCAACCCAGCATGTGCCAGGCATTCCTGAAAGTCAACAAAAGCCTCAACAACTCTATCTGGGTCCTGTCCAGCTAAAAGATTGCCATCCATATAATGAATGAATGATATACAGTTGAGAATATTTATACCTTATGGGGCAATAACCCAGGCCACAAACATTTGGCAGATGACAGGACTATTAGCCATTCCCTGGGGTAATGTTACATATTGGTAGCATCTATATGGTTCTTTGAAATTTATAAATGGTGCACTGAAAGCAAATTTATCAGAATCTTTTGGATGTAAAGGAATGGTGAAAGACAATCTTTCAGGTCAATAACTAAAAGATGGTTTCCTGCAGGAATGCCCGGAGGCTGAGGCAGCCCAGGTTGAGTAGTCCCCATTATTTCCATACAATCATTTACTGCTCTAAGATCTCACAGCAGCCCCACTTACCAGACATTGTCTTAATAACAAAGATAGGAGTATTCCAGGAAGAAGTGGATGGCACTATGCATCCTGCCTCTAGCTGTTTTTGGAACTTACTCTGTAGACCAGGTTGGCCTCGAACTCACAGAGATCTGCCTGTCTCTGCCTCCTGAGTGTTGGGATTAAAGGTGTGTGCTACCACACCTGGCTTCCCCCTAGGCTGATTAACCATCCCTTTACCCGCAGGGCAATTCCTTGTGATGTGTCCCAATCCTCTGAATTGAAAACCTTGACCTAGCTCCACCTTGACTCTTCCTAAGGGCAGAAATAATTACCTGTCCCATCAAGTGAGTGCCATCAATGACCCTGCATAACCAGATAAAGTCATTTAAACTCCTATTTCTATGGGGGCATATAGCCTCTTGACAGTATTTGTTAGCATTTTCATAGGCCAATTGCTTTATGACCGGCATAGCTGAGTCCACATCCCCAAAAATGTGGGGATTCAGCTGTAACAGGTGCTCAACAAACTCAGAATAAGGTTCTTAGACAGCTGTTCTCCTGCTCCTTTATTAGGTAAAGCTTTCCATGCTTTAACGGCCACAGCAGCTATCTGAGAATAAACAGCAGGGTCATAAGCATACTGTCCTGTACCAGTTAATGTGTCAAGGTTATGCTGGGGGAACCCGAGGTGGCATTACACAGTGCAGTATTTTTGCAATTTTCCTGCATTTTGCCTCTCCATAACAAATAATCTCCTCCTGAAAGACAAGCCCTGCAAAGCTGCATCCAGTCACTGGTGTAAGGTTGAGTTCCGTAAAGGATTCCATTAAAGCCACAGTGAAGGGGGCATGAGTTCCAGAGGCTGTAACTGCTTCTTTTAGTTGCTTAATGTCCTTAAAGGGCAGGGGGTTATGCTGCCTGGTCCTCTGTCCTTACAGATCAATAACTTCCACAACGGGATAAGTTTGCCTTTCTCTACTTAGATTATTTAGTCTATCTTGGATCTCTCAGATTTCCGCCTCTAAGTCCATAGGGGCAGAAGCAGCAGCAAAAGGATTTGAAGTGGCAAGCAATTGATTTTGCGGCAGAGGTCTCACGGAGACATCTCTGTTTGCTTCCTTCCTTTCCTCTTTTTCTAACTTCTTTTTTATCAGTGCGATCTCCTTTTCTAAAATTTCTTCTTCCTCTTCTATATCCCCACTAATCCTCTTCATAGAACTCACAGATTCTGCTTCCTGAATCTCCTCGAGGGTTCTGTTCAAATCCTCTAATTGTTCTTTTACTTTAACATCATCACTGAGAAGAGCATCTCTGACTAAGCGCCATAGTGAAAATATCGCTATGGGAAATTCTTCTGGGCCTCACTATTTCCGATGCTTTTTGAAGGTCAGCCTTTACCTGCTCTTAATCAGTAATATTAAAACCCCCTGTGTGTAATCAGGGACTAAACTCTAAAACTGTCTTAATGATCTCTTGTGCTGTCTCAATTTTAATACTGGTCTTTTCTTGCCTTGCTTCTCTAAAAGAACTATCAATTGGCCCTTCATTCAATTGATCTGTCGATACTGAATTATTAGCACCCATTTTCTTTTTTTTCTTTTTTTAAATATTTATTTATTTATTATGTATACAATATTCTGTCTGCATGTATGTCTTCAGGCCAGAAGAGGACACCAGATCTCATTAGAGATGGTTGTGAGCCACCATGTGGTCGCCGGGAATTGAACTCAGGACCTTTGGAAGAGCAGGCAATGCTCTTAACCACTGAGCCATCTCTCCAGCCCTAGCACCCATTTTCAGTTCATCCTCACCATCAATTTCTTACCTGCTGGTCAGCCTCCAAGGGCAATCTCTCAGGGGTCCCCTACTTCCCTATATTGCTGATGGGCCTGCATTACTCTCGGTACAGTTCACACACCACTGTACTGTTTGCAAGCCGGGCAAGGGTCTGGAGATTGAAAGAACACACAGAGACCTGGGTCATTCAAAAGGAGGTCAGCAGAATGCTGTTTATTCAAGCTTCATAAAAACCTTATACACCTAGCTGCTGCACAATGGAATTCCCCCCAGGCAGGTGGGAAATTACTGCGCCCAAGGTAGAGTAAACAATGCCCTATAGCTAATCACCAGGCAGGCAGAGGGAGCACAGGAACAATCAGGAAGTTTAGCTGGTTGGCCAGAAACTGTCCTCAAGATGAACCCTGGGAGCAGGGGTAGACCCATGGGCCCTACAGGTAAGGTCACCTGACCTCAGTCTAAATGGCAGAAGTCACATGTTCTATGGAAAAGTCACAATTTTGAGCTGCAGGGATTGTAAGGATTTTAAGAGAGACCTAGAGACATGATCCACCCTGTGGTTGAACTGCCATGCCACAAGCCACAGAGGGGAGCAAAAGGCTGGAAATGAAAAAAGCCACCTCATGGATCTGACCAGTCTTGTTGGCAGCAGTAGTGGTGGCAGGGAGTTTGAGGAAACTCCTTCCATTTTCCTGTGCACTAACAGTAGTTAGAAAGCTCCCGTAAAAGTGGAGCTGGCGGGACACCAGCAGAGTGAGGGCAGGAGCTGAAGAAGTAGGGCATTAAGGCCTGTGGTTTTAGGGCCTCTAAAAGGCATCCATCCCAGGGAGGTGGACATGGATGGCTTGCTACCCACAGCTGGAACTGTGAAAACCCGTGAAATGGTAATACCACAAGGCTCCAAGTGGCCTTTACCAAAACAAAAGCAAAAACAAGCAACACAGTGGGGAAAAAAAGAAAAGGAAAAAGAGAAAGAAAAACTGAGGAACCTTGGGCTCCCAATCAAATGCTAGCATGGGAGGACTGAGCCCGGGTCGGTCCGGTCATAATTTTAGCTAAGGGGAGCAATCCAGAGATGAATGTCAGCGAAGGGCTCAACTATCCAAAGTTGGGCCTGTTCCCCTGTTTCTAGGAACACCAGAAGATTGCCAGGAGCTCACCTGTCAATTCCTTGGGTTTGGAGAAATGGTTAAGCTGACCAGAATGGGGAAAACTCACCAACTGAAGCCAGTGGTGTAAGTAGAAATCACGCTGTAGAAATTGTACTCAGGCATATGGAACACATGGTTGTTGTGGAGAAAACACCTGGTTCTGGATCCCACCCCGGAAGAGGGGCTCAGGGTAGGAGACCCTCCCAGGTTTTGGCACCAATGAAGTTACCTGGACATGAGTGAGAAGGAAACACGGAACACGGAACACGCAACAAACCTGCTTAGGAGTTTATTAGAGGGGGTGCATACAGGCCTGAGGAATCGGTGTGCAGAGAGAGAGAGAGAGAGAGAGAGAGAGAGAGAGAGAGAGAGAGAGAAGGTGGTGTTGTCCAGCTTTTTTAATTTTTTATTTATTTTTTTGCTTTTTCAAGACAGGGTTTCTCTGTGGTTTTGGAGCCTGTCCTGGAACTAGCTCTTGTAGACCAGGCTGGTCTCGAACTCACAGAGATCCGCCTGCCTCTGCCTCCCAAGTGCTGGGATTAAAGGCGTGCGCCACCACTGCCCGGCCTGTCCAGCTTTTTAAAAGCTGCCTAGGGCATGTGCACAAGGTGTTGGCATGACTATGTCATACACTGATGATGAAGATGATGGGCTCATGCATGTGTGCAAGGGTTTAGCTGAATCATACATGGATGGAACCACACATGCATGCAGATGAGTCATGCGGGGCCTTTTAACATTCAGACAATTGCCTAAGGGATTCTCTGCATATGCATGGCTCTAGAACCTGGAACTGCAGCCTTATTTGTGGCTGAATAATTACATTTCACCCTTTTGTTTATTATAAAAATTTGGGAGTTTGGGGGTCTTAATGGATGGGAATGGGGCGTCGTAAGGGCTCTCGTGACTGCTTCATGCTGACTTTATGGGCATCAGGGAGTTGAGATACTTGACCACATCCTGGGTTACCTAATTACTGTTGTGTTTTTTCCGGGGTCTATGGAACAGGCTGACTGGCAGCTTGGACCACACAAGGTGCTGGAAAGGCAGAAAATTATGTCTGGAAAAAATTTTAGATCTTGGTGATTAAGAAAGGAGAGTCCTAAGATGGAAGATAGAGGGGTGTTCTTTTGGAGGGAATTTCCCAGGGATTCCTGAGACCAGGAATGATAAGGGAAGAATTAAATGATACTTATTCTGGGCGAGTCTGGTCCATTTAGGTAGGTCCAATTGACTCCCTGGAGCTTATGAAAAAGTGTTTGAAAAGAAATAACTTTTAGACATATTAAAAGTTTATGATTACTACGATATATTGTTGGAATGGAAGATGGTGGGGGGAAAGAAGGGAGAAATTGTTGAAAAGGATAATTACTAGACCCTTTAATGTTTTACCTGAAGCAAATCTTAAGGCACTTGTTTTCCTTTAGCATCATAGTATTACCTTAACATCCAGGAGACACTGCTGCAGTCAGTGATAAACCTGGTATGCTAAAGTCTGTTCTGTGAGTTTTTTGGAGTTTGGGGCTGTGAACTCATTATTGCTTCTTACAACTTGAGCTTTTGACAATCCTTGTACCTCTGTCTCTATGTTTAATGATGGTCCCTGTAATAATGGCTGAGTGGTTAACTGGAAATTTAAGCATGATGTTGGAGAAGGTGGTAAAGCATAGAGGAGGGAGAGGGAGAGTATATGGAGTTTTTGGCGCAGGAGACTTGAATAAGGATGTGCCTTTTTATTTTTCTGGAACTGGAGAAAGAGTGGCTGATCTTGGTGCCCTCTGGAACTTAAGGAAACAGGGTCCTGTCTGAGTGACTGCATATGAGGGGGAATCTGGAGCTGGAAGAGTAAAAGGTTTAAAATGTGACAGGTGAATCCAATGAGGAAGTCCCTCGAGCTGGCAGCTGTGGGGGTCACACGAATTACTTTAAAGGGGCCCTGCCATTCATGGGAAAGGGGTGAGGGGCGTTTATCTGGGGGAGAGAATAGCACCTGATCTCCTATTTTACCTGTGTGGGCATTGATTGGCACATGACTGAGGTAATGAGTAGTTGGTAAAATCTCATAATAGAAAGTGAAGATGGGATAACAGAGGAGTAAGCAGGTGATCAGGAAGGGAAGAGGTTTTAGGTGAGAGCCCGGAGGTTAAACCTGGCTGCCCATACATGAGTTCAAAGGACGACATGGAAAAGGGGCTTTTGGGGAGAGCCCTAAGCCTTAGTAAGGCCAGAGGCAAAAGTTTTAGGCAGTCGAGGTGAAGCTCCTGTGACATTTTAACAAGAACATTAAGGTAGTTTGTTCTACCTTCCCTGAAGACTGAGGGTGGTGTGGGATATGAAAATGCCAGGGAATATTAAGAGCCCTAGACAAATTTGAGAAATCTGGGAAGTAAACTCTGGGTCATTATCTGACTGAAGAGAGGTTGGGATTCCAAACTGGGGGATGATTTCTCAGAGAACATGGGAAACTGTCTGGGCCCTCTTGTTAGTGGTGGGAAATGCTTCAATCCACCCAGATATTGTGTCAACCAAAACCAGGAGATATTTAACTCTTCTGACTGTGGGCACATGAGTAAAATCCAGCTGCCAGTCAGTTCCTGGAAAGGAGCCCCCGGCCTAGTGAGTGAGAAAAGGGAAGCTATGATATTTGGTCTTAGGAGCCAACTTTTGACAGATTTTACAAAAGGCAGTGACAGCTTTTAAGAATTCTAAGTCCTCAGCCGGGCGATGGTGGCACATGCCTTTAGTCCCAGAACTCGGGAGGCAGAGGCAGGCGGATCTCTGTGAGTTCGAGACCAGCCTGGTCTACAGAGCTAGTTCCAGGACAGGCTCCAAAGCCACAGAGAAACCCTGTCTCGAAAAACCAAAAAAAAAAAAAAAAAAAAGAATTCTAAGTCCTCAGGGGTGGGTTGGAGGTGAGCCTTGACAAAATGAAACAGAGCTTTGCTATTAGGATGAAAGAGCTGATGTAGGTAGGGCAGAAGTTTCTGGGTATCGGGGGGTGTATCAGGAGATTATAAGACTGGGTAAGTTTTTGTTCTGTATGGGAGAGTTCTGCGAGTGAGAAAGGAACGTGCACCCCAATCAATCCATCTACGCCAGCCACCTCTAACAACGGGAGAACTGCAGGGGCTTGGCTTGGTCAGGATTGGGTTCCACAGCAGCACGCGAGCCTGTGAGAGGAGGGGTAAAGGTGGGTGCCAGGGCCGAGCGACTGCTGTGGCCAGGCACCAGAGTGGAAGAATGACTCACTGGGGCTGCTGGAGTGGGGTGGGGAGCAGAGCTGAGTTGAAGAGCAAGCAGAGGGAGGTGGTGAGGCAGCGGGAAGAGCGGAAGTATCTGTAGAGGCTGGGAAGGTGTGGATTCCTTAGTGGGGTCTGGAGCAGTAGCTGAAGGAACTGGGGTAGGAGTAGGAGCTAAAGGGACAGGAGTAGGAACTGGGAGAATGGGGTAGCTGCCCCCTGAGGTCAGAAAGGCAGGGGTTTGTTAGCTGGGCCCAGAACAGGAGTGGAGGATTCTTCCAGCACAGACGGCATAAGCCAAGAACATGTGAGCAGGAGAACAAATTGCAAAGACAGAGGGCTTAGGCTTAGAGCTTAAATAGTAAAAGGCTTGGATGTAAGGAAACTCCTTCCATTTGCCTGTGCCCTGACAGTAGTTAGAAAGCTCCCATAAAATATCGGGATCAAAGGTGCCATTAGGCAGCCACTTTGGATTCCCATCTAAATTGTAAAGGCCATTTTTTGAAGAAAGATGGACAAGTGTGAGAATCTGGAGGTAGGGCATTAAGGCTGGGGTTTTCAGAGCCTCTAAAAGGCATCTCAGGGGGAAGCAGGATTGATGGGCTTTGATGGCTTACTACCCACAGCCGATACCACGAAAAACCTGCGAAAAACAGCAGCTCCACAAGGCGCACAGGGAGACACCTCTCTCTCTGCTGTGGGCGGGGTGTGAACCATGGCAAGACCCATGGGAGAGCATTCCCTGGCCACAAGTAGGAGGCCAGAGGCTGCTGTGAGCAGCCTTTCATTGTAATACCCGATTCTGTGTTACACCCTCGGTAAAGTTCACACGCCATTGTACTGTATGCGAGTCAGGCAAGGGCCTGGAGAATGAAAGAACACACAAAGAGACCTGGGTCATTCGAAAGGAGATCAGTCGAATGCCATTTATTCAACCTTGAGGAAATCCTTATATACCTAGCTGCTGCACAAGGATTTCCACCCAGGCAGGTGGGAAATTACCATGCCAAAGATGGAGTCAACAATGCCCTACAGTAGTCGCACGCCTTTAATCCCAGCACTCGGGAGGCAGAGGCAGGTGGATCTCTGTGAGTTCGAGACCAGCCTGGTCTACAAGAGCTAGTTCCAGGACAGGCTCCAAAACCACAGAGAAACCCTGTCTCAAAAAACAAACAAACAAACAAACAAAAAACAAAAAGCAAAATAAAAAAAACCCAATGCCCTACATTTCATCACCAGGCAGGGCAGAGGGAGCACAGGAACAATGTTTTAGCTGGCTGACCAGAAACTGTCCTCAAGATGAACCCCAAGAACAAGGGTAGATCTGGGCCCTACATTTCATGGCAAGGGAAAGGAAAGGAAAGAAAGGAAAGGAAAGGAAAGGAAAGGAAAGGAAAGGAAAGGAAAGGAAAGGAAAGGAAAGGAAAGGAAAGGAAAGGAAAGGAAAGGAACAAAAAAGAGAAAGAAGCATTGAGGGACCCTGGGGCCCCAGTCATGGTTGAATCAACCCTGGGCTGTTCCAAACACAATTTTAGCTAAGGGAAGCAATCCAAAGATGAATGTCAGTGAAGGGCTCAACCATAGCCTTAAAGACCATGGTTGGGGGCTGTCCCCACATTTATAGAAACAACAGCAAGATTGCCGGAGCTCAACAGTCAATTCCTCAGGTTTGGGGAAACAGTTAAGCAGACCAGAACGGGGAAACTCACCAGCTGAAGCCGGTGTTGTGCAGAGAGATCACGCTCAGGCATATGGAACATGTGGTTGTTGTGAAGAAAATATCCAGTTCTGGATCCCGACCCCAGGAGAGGGGCTCAGGGCAGGAGAGCCTCCCAAGTCTCATGGCACCAACGAAATTACCTGGCCACAAGTGAAAAGGAAACACAGAACACGCAACAAACCCGCTTAGGAGTTTATTCAAGGGGTGCATACAGGCCTAGGGAATCGGTGTGCAGAGAGAGAGGAGAAAGGGAGACAGAAAAGGAAAGAGACTCAGGCTGCAAGCAGGAAGGAAGATCTGCCTGCCTCAGTGGATGGGGGAGAGAGTGGGCGTGGCTTATCTCTTAAAGAGACAGAACAATCATTACAGTGGCAGGGAGGCAAAAGAAACAAGCTGGACTCCATTATGTAATCAGGAGCCATTCTGAGTCTGCAGCTAAATTGTTTCTGTCTTCTGTAAAACTTAAGTCTCTGTTTCTCAGAACTGTGTTGTGCTCAACTCCATAACCACGAAACATTCTGTAACAAAAGCTCCAGGAAGATTTCCCTAACTGCTTTGTAAAATCCTAACTGCCTGGTTTGCTTGCAGAACCTCCACCCTGTGGTTTTGCCCTATAAAAGGAATTTGAGAGGGCTTGAGAGATGGCTCAGCAGTTGGCAGCACTGGTTGCTCTTCCAGAGGACCGGGGTTCAATTCCCAGCACCTACGTGGAAACTCACAACTTTGGTTCCGGAGGATCCAACACTCTCACTTGCATGTAGGACACCAGTAAACCTAAAATAACAAACTGGCTCATCACTGATCTCGTGAGCCCTGCCTTATGGCGAGACAGCTGCTGGCTGTCGTGCACATAATATACCTTGATTTGATTTGGCCATAATTTGTGGTTGGTGGTCTTCTTTCTTTCATCTTTGTGATTAACATTGCTTTCATTTCTATTTTTCAGTTATAAAGACATAGATGAGTTAAGTGAAGAGCTACCCAAAACCAACATTTTCTGCAACTTGATGTTTTTGTAAGTTGCAAAATACTTACTAAGCTTTTCATGTCTGCCCCATTTGTTGACACAAACAAACTGGTTATGCAAAAACAAATCAAAACAAATGCTTGTCTAAAGCCTCTCAATAACTCCAGCTGAGTTGGCTTAAAGGAATCACAGCTAGATGTAGGCCCATATTTCTACATGGTGTGGTGACAGAATCCCAGGCCACAGTTTGCAGCTGCAGCACAGGAGGTGGTCACCTAGCGTTTACAGACAGGCTGTCCCCAGGGTCAGGATGTGCTAATGTTGTTCTGCTCCTTCTTTGTAATTTGGAGGATGCCTGGGATAGAGATGCTAATTCAGCCCGTGTGACAGGGCTGGCATACAGAGCAGGAAGATGGGAAGACATGACAGAGAGGGCATAGAAAGATGTGAACATAGCTAAAGTCGTTCACCTGGTTACCTAGGAAACAGAATGCTAATGAATTTACCCTCAGTTTATGTTTTGGTATAAAAGCTGTTTGGAGAATAAACCAAAATCCTGTTGAATTTTCAGGATGTGAACTCAGGATTTCGTGAGGGATCACTGAGAATCTCCCTCCTGATTAAGCCATGTGAGTTGTCTCAATTATTCCCACGCCTCCCCTCTGGTCTGGAAAAATAATTTATGGTCCGGTCTGGCACCGGACCATGACAGCTGGTGTTGTAATATGAAGCGGCGGGGCTGCGTCCCCGGCACCCGGCCGCCCACATGGCTTATGCCCCAAAATAATTACATGGAAACTGTATTCTTTTAATCACTGCCTGGCCCATTAGTTCCATCCTCTTATTGGCTAGCTCTTACATATTGATCTAACCCATTTCTAATATTCTGTGTAGTACCACAAGCTGGCTTACCAGGAAAGATCTTAACCTGCGTCTGTCTGGAGTGGGAGAATCATGGCGACTCACTGACTTGGCTCCTTTCTCCCAGCATTCTGTTCTGTTTACTCCACCCACCTAAGGGTTGGTCTATCAAATGGGCCTAGGCAGTTTCTTTATTAATTAACCAATGAAAGCAACAGATTAATACAAGACCCACCTCCATCAAGCTGGACTTGTTAAAAGTTCATATTTTTGGAAGAAAGAGGGAGGAAGGCTGTTCCATTCTTTTATGTTGCATTTGTTTAACTCTGTGAAGCTGTGGTACTTAGCATGTCTAAAACACCTGATGGTCTAATAAAGAACTGACCAACCAATAGCAAAGCAGGTAAAAGGTTGGTGTGGCCAGCAGGATGAGCGAATAAGTAATAGGAGAAATCTGGGAGGAGAGGATCAAGGAGAGGAGGAAGCTAGGAGCCAGGCACACAGCCACACAGCCACACTGCCACACAGCCACACAGCCACACAGCCAACCATAAGAGAAAGGTAAAAATCAAGAGGCAAAGGGCAGATGGGATAATTTAAGGAAAACTGGCTAGAGACAAGCCAAGTTAAGCCTGGGCATTCATAAGAAAATAATAAACCTCCATGTATTTATTTGGGAGCTGGGTGGTGGGTCCCTCAAAAGAGTAAAGAGCAAAAAGCAACCATTGGACCTTCTCCCAGCTGGTTGTACAATTTGGCCTTAATTAATGAGGCCTCAAGGGTCTTTTGCTTTTGCTTGTTTTTGGATAAGCTAGGGGATGTGGGGTTAAAAAGTAAAAACGGACAGGAAGGGCCCTTATGCAGTAATGGAGAAACTGTGATTAATACTGGACAAAAGTCCGAGGAAAAATGGAGGTTGCCTGGTGAAAATATTCACAATAAATGATAAATTTAGTTGGTACCTTTATGTCTCATGATATTTTTATAAATAAAATTTGTATGTAAGGTTAAAATGGCTAAATATAATTACAGTAGATCTCTCAGTACTTCCTCTCATTTACAAAGATGTTCCCCATCCAAGGTCCTCACTATCTTTGAAGCTCTTGGTGAAATGTAAGCTTTCTCCCTCTCAAGATCTCAAGGGGCCAAGGGTTAGAAGCTGAAAACACTGAGCAAAGAAAAAGCTATTTTAAAACTCACAACAAAAATTAAATATAATTAATTAAGAGTCTATGTGTAGGTAATTTTAATTTGCTACAGCATACTATATATGAAACTTGAATTCAATTCTTGCTTAGGGAAATAGAGTAGAAATAAACAGTAAATAAATGTTTAAAACATGATTTAAAATGTAAAGAATGAGGTCCTTGTGGTGGTTTGAGTGAGACTGGCCCCCTCAGCTCGTACATGTGAATGTTTGGTTCCTGGTTGGTGGGCAGTTTAGGAAGGATAGGAGGTGTGGTTTTGTTGAAGGAGGTGTGTCACTGGGGGTTACTTTAAGGAATCAAAAGCCCCTGCCAGGCCCAGTTGTTTGCTCTCTCTCTGTTTTCAACTTGTAGACTGGATGTGAGCTCTCAATCATGCTTGCTACTGTACTTCCCACCATGATGATCATGGACTCGCCCTCTGAAACTGTAAGCAAGCTCTGAATTAAATTCTTTCTTTTATAAGCTTTTAAGCTGTCTTGGTTGTGGTGTCTCTTCACAGCAATAAAACAGTAACTGAGGTTTTGTGTGTGTGTGTGTTGTGTGTTTGTGCATGCATGTGGGTCTGTGTATGTCTTCTAAGTGCTGAGATTAAATGCATGTGCCACCATGCTGGAATTGATAGTTTTTTATATATACAAAGGGTTAAAATATTTTGGATAAAAATAAATTCTGTATGATGAAATGGAATTTTGTTCTAAGAATGAGAAGTGGATGACTACAAAATCATGAATGCTTAAAGCCAAGTCACAGAGGGTTTGAGTAAGTTACACCAGGCTTATAGAGAGTAGGACTTAAGAATTATGGATGTTTGATGATTAAGATTCATAAGTTCAGTTGGGTAGTGGTGGCACACATCTTTAGTTCCGGTACTAAGGAGGCAAAAGCAGACAGACCTGTGTAGGTGGAATTTTCTGTCTCACCTGTTAGTTCCCAAATAATAACAAAGAGACTTATTAAACTATAAATGATTGGCAAATAGCTTAGGAATGTTACTAACTAGCTCTTACAACGTAAATTAACCCATATTTCTTATTGATATTCTACCATGTGGCTCAGTACCTTTTCACAGTCCAGCATGTTCATCTTGCTTCTCCCTGCGCCTCCTGGAGTCTCTGCCTTTCTTCCTCCCAGTGCTCTCTCCTTGTCTGAAAGTCCTGCCAACCTCTTCCTGCCTAGCTATTAGCCATTTAGCCCTTTATTAAACCAATGAGAGCAATACATCTTCACAGTGTACAAAAAGATTATTCCACAACCTATTTTTGTGAGTTGGAGACCAGCATGGTCTGCAGAATGAATTCTAGGACAGCCAGGGCTGTACATAGGGGAACCCTGTCTTGAAAAACACAACAAAAACAAAACAAAAAGAGATTTATTAACTTTTAGGGCTATAATGAACTATTCATGCTAAAAATAAATGATTTAAAGATATGTGTCTTTCTAACTTCGCTAAGCTTTAGATTTTTTGGAGAAATTGAGTCATATAAAAGAACTGTGATATTTTATAAAAGTACACTATAGAAGGATCAGAAAAATGATGTTCTCAGTTTCTCCATAGAGTATATCTATGTTTTAAATTTATTTTGATGTCAAGGGAGCTTCAATTCAAAATTATAGTTTTTAAGGCTCAAAATCTTAGGGACAAAATTATAAAATTCCAATCTTATGAGAGTTACTAATTTATTGTAAACTGTTAAAGGTAATTAATCCTTAAAAGACAATGAATTCAGGCATGGAGATGCACACCTTTAATCCAGCATTTGGGAAGCAGAGGCAGGCAGCTCTGAGTTCAAGGTCAACCAGGTCTACAGAGCAAGTTCCAGGACTGCCAGGGCTACACAGAGAAACTTTCCAAAAGATAATGATCTTATAAATGATAAAATAACCTTTTTTTTTTCTTTTTGGTTTGTTGAGACAAGGTTTCTCTGTGTAACAGTCCATGCTGACATCGAACTCACTGACATCTGGCGTCTCCATTGCCCGCCTATGATCAAATGTCTTTAATATGCTCCAAATTGTGTTTGTAGTCCAGCTAAGTACAAATGTGATTCGTCTACAGAGAAAAGCATGGAAGGAGAGACCAGTTTTTATTTCCCATTGCATAGTCTTCTGCATATGTCAGGCCTACCACATGTAACTCAAAGCAAGTTTAAAGTAAACTTAACGGTTATTTAATATAAAGTAATATTCAAAATTAGAAATATTTTAAAAACAGGTTATGAAAACTGAATGCTTAAATAAAATAGGTTAAATTATAATACACTTGCATGGCAAAACATCCCTAGACTCAAGCAATATTCTTTTCCCTGGATGGGACACAGACTCCATCAGGGTGAACTGCAAGCTAGCGTCATAACAGAAGGATGCAGGAATTTATACCCACGTGAGTGCGCTGCTCCTGCCTCTGGCTGTGTAGGCCAGTCCTGGAAACCTTCCTCCTTCTCTTTAGGGAAGATGAATTACTCTTCATGTCTCACATGATGGGGGTGGACTCACTCCCCCTGGAGAGGACATTGGAGTCTACATTCACATCTTAAAAGTCTCCAGTAAGAGAGACAAATAGCAATAACTCTGCTCACCATGTCTCCCAAACTGACATCTGAGATACTGTGGACGAAGGAAGCTTGTACTAAGCTTGTCACCTGACTGGTGTGGGACCTGCATGCTAGTTTGATTGGCCATGCTTCCTACCCTGGCTTTCAATTTTCTTCTTAGGATTCAATTACTGAATCCTGCTTGAAGTCTCTAGTCTTCATATGACGTAATAACAAGACAAAGGCTCTGCCACAGGGCCAGTCAGCGCAGCAAGTCAGCTGTGGACACTCATTTAAGCATTAAGTTACAGGTGTCATCCGGAAGCAATCAGGAATGGGTAAAGAAAACCACACTGGCTGAGAAGAGCTGTGAAAGTCCCCCAGACCAGCCTCCCGGAGCCACTTCCCAGAGAACACCAGCGACCAGTGAGCTCTCCAGCCTGCTCCTGTTAGCAACCGGGAGCCAGGGGGCTTCCCACAGCAAAGCCTAAAAACTTCAACAGTGGACATTTGGAGACAGATATTGTTAGATTTCTGAGGCAGCATAAAGAGACAGAGGCAGAAAGAAACCAGGCTGACTTTGGCAGAAGAGACTGCTTTTTCAAACAACAATGGGTGGACTTTCTCCTGAGGGCAAGGAGGTGTATTCAAAGAGAAAAGGGAACATTTGGAGTTTATAGAGGTGGAGTTGTGGAATGGAGACATTAAATGCTACCTGCCATTCTGCAGTCTCTGTTTCTTGGAACTGTTTGTCCAGACAAGGATGTATGAGCTTCAAAATCTGCCTTGCCCGGCTGCCAGGAAGTTGGTGATAGGGGATGAATGTGTTAGACAATAGCAACGAAAGGAGGAGGGCTGGAGTTTCAACAAAGCCACAGATTTCAGCAAATACTGGGGCAACTGAGAGTTCCTTGCTCAGGGCCTAGCAGAGGCTATTAGCCTAACCCTAACCCAAACACCAACCCCAACCCTATACCTAAACCCCAACTTGACCCCTAACCCCAACACTACCCCTAACCCCAGTTCCAACACTACCCCTAACCCAACAGTAAACCTAACTCAAGACGTAAAACCAACTCAAACCCCAGCCATAACCCCAGTCCAAACCCAAAACCCAGCCATAACCCCAACCACAGTCATAACCCCAATTCTAACCCAACCCTTAACTCTAACCCCAACACCAATCCAAACCCCAATCCCAACCCTACCCCTAACCCCAACAGCAACCCCAACCCTAACCCAACACCAACCCCAATCCCAACCCTACCCCTAACCCCAACAGCAACCCCAACCCTAACCCAACACCAACCCCAACCCCAATCCTAACCCTAATAACAGCGACGTTGGGCCCATGGGTCTACTCCTGCTCCCAGGTTTCATCTTGAGGACAGTTTCCAGTCAGCCAGCTAAAACATCCTGTTTGTCCCTGTGCTCCCTCTGCCCCCTGGTGGTTAGCTTAGGGCATTGTTGACTCCACCTTGGGTGTGGTAATTTCCCACCTGCCTGAGGGGTATTCCTTGTGCAGCAGCTAGGTATTTAAGTTTCCCCTAAATTTGAATAAATGGTATTCTGCTGATCTCCTTTTGAATGACCCAGGTCTCTTGTGTGTTCTTTAAATCTCCAGGCCCTTGCCCGGTCCTTGCCCGGTCCTTGCCCGGTCCTTGCCCGGTCCTTGCCCGGCTCGCGTAGGGTACAGTGGCCCGCGAACTGTACCGGGAGTAATGCAGATTCCGGTGTTACAGTTGGAGGCCCCGCTGGGACATCAGGAATTACACAGCGGCTGTTCATTCCTTCAGGAACTATGATGCCCCTTTCTCTCTTTGAACTCGCAGTAATATTAGCCATAGTGCTTCCTGTAGGGCTAATCCTGACAGATCCCCAGGCCTGGACTCTGACAAAATTTTATTACCTCTGCTGTATCTAGAAATAATAAGTTTAGATTGTTTTTATCTGATTTCTTTAATAACTCATGCCTTGGCCCTTATAAATAATAAATAAAACAGAACAATAATCCCTGGTCCCATAGCTGGCTTCATTGGAATCGATGATCAACCACCTCACTTCTGGCCCCATGGATCTGCTTGTCCTTGCCCTCCGAGGTCTAACGATTGGGAACTGCATAATTCACTGGCTGTTCCAGCACCCACTCCTCCATCAAAGTCAATGACTGAAATGTAACCTAAGTAGAGGAATGTGTGCAGTGACAAGACTACCCTCCCTCTTGTGTTTGCTCAAACGCTTGTCAGCTCCCACCCACCACCTCCAACAGTCTTGTCTAACACACGGGATTCCCATGACTCTGGCCACGGTCCCGATGTATTAACCAAAATAATTAGTGTTTATAATAAATGAAGAAGGTACAAGTAAAAAATAATGGCTAAGTTATCCACAGAATAACTATGCTCTGCCAAAACCAGATGTTGCAAGGCCATTCTCCCTGTCACCTCAAATCGACGGCCCCCTCCAGCCCCAAGGTGCATGCACTGGGACTCAAACCCACTCTCGATCACAGGCCAGAAAGAAAGGACTCGTTTGTCTTAATCTTCATGGTTGCCTGTATCTTTCTCGAATGGATTTATTTATTTATTTATTTATTTATTTATTTATTTATTTTTGGTTTTTCGAGACAGGGTTTCTCTGTGGCTTGGAGCCTTTCCTGGAACTAGCTCTTGTAGACCAGGCTGGCCTCGAACTCACAGAGATCCGCCTGCCTCTGCCTCCCGAGTGCTGGGATTAAAGTCGAATGGATTTATTATAGAATGTATGTGAACCATGTGTCTGCCTAGTGCCGGGGGAGGTCAGAAGAGGGTGTTGGCTTCCCTGGAGCTGGGCTTACAGATTTTGTGGGTTCTGGTCCTCTGAGGGAGCAGCAAGTTCTCCTCACTGCTGAGCTATGCACTGGGCTTTACTATCTTTAATTGTACACTTTAGCTGGGTTGATCCTAGACTCAGGGGTCAGAGATAGGCCCACCTGTATGAATTCAAGGCTAGACTGGACAACCAGGGCTATGTCTCAAATTAATTAACTAATTTACTAATCAATTAATTAAAACAGGCCTTGGAAACGCTTCTAAGTACACTTAAAGGTGTGTTTAGACCCCACCGAATGTCTGTTCTGTAAGGCCTCAGCAGTTTGAGGAGTTTGGAGTGCTTCTGGCAAATCTAAATGAGAAATCTTTGGGTGGGTGGCCAGGCCTGCGAGCTTTCCTCTCTGCTCTCCTAGCTCCTGATGGCATCTCGTCACAAACCCTTAATTTTGCTGGATCACAGAAGCAATAAAAGCTCTCCTCTAGATTGTAGACGTGTTGTAGGTGCTTTGGGTCCAGGGCCAGATCCTCTCACAAGCTCCAAGCCTCCAAGCCCTACAGCTTATCGAACAGAGAAGACGCCATGTTATTTTATTGGTAAGTTAATGCCTGGGACGCCCCTCCGCCCGGGAGCCTGGAGCGCCGCGCCGGCTCTTTCTGTCGCACGTGGCAGGGGCAGTGCTCTCACTTCTCCGCGTAGCAGTAGGTTCCGTAGGCCGCCTGCTGGGGCCGGGGGAAGCCGAAGCTGCGCACCCCGGGGTCAGGGAGGCCCCCGCAGCGCGGCCGCGGCGTGGTGATGGGGAAGCGAACGCTGCCGTCCGCCAGCCAGCCTCCATCGCACCGATCCAGCCCCGAGAACTTCCAGGCAGCGTAGAGGTGCCCGACCTTGGCTACTACAGCTCCCCGCCGCCGGCACGCCGCGTGGGCTTCAGAGAGCGTCAGTCGCCCGGGCACGAAGAACACTTGGCCTGGGAACGAGAGCGGGTGACCGATTGCCCCAAGCAGCGGGTCTGGAGGGGGACGCGACAGCGAAGCTGGGGAAATGGCAGCAGGAGAACCCTACAAAGCGGTGCTTGCGGGAGCCCAGGGGAACGCGGTCTGGGACACTCCAACTCTGCCCGCCCAAATTCTCCTCCGCTAGGCTCGCCGCACTGGGCCCCGCCCACGACCCGCCCTCCAGGCCCCGCCCACGACACTGGACGCTGGCCTGCCCCCGCCTGGCTTACAGGTCCTGCCCCTGCCATCTCTGGGGTTCTTTCGCTCGATAGGGCCGAGTCCTGCCTCCTGGCCCAGGCCCGACCACGCCCTTGCTCCAGGATGGAGTCCCCAGACCGGGCACCGCTTCCACGCAGCTGGCTCACCTGCCAGCGCCGAAGTGAAGCAGAAGGCGTCGTAGCGGTCACGGCTGCGATCGCGGGGCCCGTAACTGCGGATGCCTGGTCGCCCATGACCGCCACACGGGGCGCGCGCGTTGAGCACAGGGTAGCGCACCGAGCCCTCCAGCAGCCAGCCGGCGTTGCACCAGTCCAGCCCCTCGGTCCACGCTGGCGGAGGAGGGGGCGGGGAGAAGGGAAGTCACCGGCGCAAGCCAGACTCCAGCAAGCTTGCTGGGACCGGTGTGCAGCCCGGGGCGGTCAGTCGGGGCTCCGGTGCTCACCCTGGTACAGTTGACTATAAGTGGCCAGGCGTCCGTCCTGCTCCTCGCACGCCTGCTTCGCCTCGAAGTAATTGAACTGGTAGCGGCCCCGGCTGGGTTGGTACGGAAACACCACACCTGGTGGGTGGAGAGCTTGGTTGGGTAGGGCAGTAGGGTGCGCAGAGGAGCGCCGGCAGGGGAGGCTGGCATAGCTGAGGTGGCCGGCACAGCTAGGGAACAACAGTGCTGGAACAGAAAAGCTCACCCTCCAGGCGCAGGGTCAGTGCCACGCTCTCGTCCTCGATGCCATTGATGAGCTCGCAGCGGTACCGGCCCTCGTCCTCCAGGCGCACGTTCTTGATGACCAGGGAGGCGTCCAGTCGATGCCCCTTCCGCATGCTGGCACGCCCTCCCAGGTGCCCGTAGCCTCGGGCGTGCAGTCCATTGGTGATGAGGATTATCGTTTCTCGGAGCTCCCCGGGCTCCACTTTGCTCCAGCGTACCTTGTAGCTGGGAGGCGAGGTGCCCAGGACGCAGGGCAGTGTGGCCGTGGCCCCACGACGAGAGTGAATGACCTCGTGGATGGGGAGCAGGAGGTAGTGGGGACCCGGATGGGGGGCTGAGCAGAGGGGCCACAGTGGCAGGCCTCTTATCCTCCCTGCCCCAAGTACCCACTCAGACCTAGTCCCCAGAAGCTTTCCTGGGACTCACTGGCACCACCCTCACCTCTTCTCACGGATTCTCACTCCCTAGGTGCTTTCCACAGCTGCTCTTTTTAGCCCTCCATCCCCTGAACCCTTTCCCAATGTCCTGGTCGGGGCTGGGCTAGGCTCTTACCCGGGTTCCCCAGGGCGTGGTGAAAGGTGGTGAATGCCCAGGGGAGAAGGACGCAGCAGAGTGCACGGAGAGGAATCCGACTTGGCATGGCGGTGTCAGCACTAACGACAGACACTCCTCAGTACTGAAGGAAAAAGGGGGAGGGGGCGGAGATGAGGATCAGCTTCCTGCTGAATATGGGAAGGTGTTTGTCCTGGGGAGGTAACCTGCCTGAGCATCTCCTCCAGGGTTCCCTCATCCCACCTGCTTCCCAAGCCTGCCTTTGGGATGTGGATCTCTGAATTCATTTGACAGTGTCGCTTTCTACCCCAGAGTCAAAGTCAGTGTGATTTCTCCTGCTTGGAAGAGTGGTTCTCCTCTGCTTCTGCTATCTTCTTCACACAGTTTCCCGGGCTTGGGGCTCCAGCCTGCCCAGCGCTGCTAATGTCTATCCCCAGCCTGACTCTGCACTGGAGTCCAGGCACAACGGACGTAAGAGGCATCAAAATTGGGCCTTATCTCTGGAAAACCTCCCTTCATTCTCCAGTCTGTCTCGCTGTGGAGCATGAAGTCTACTGGACCAGACACGGAACTTTTTCCTTATGCCCTTATCACTGGCTAAACTAACTGGGTTGGAGAGCAGGGCACACACACTGGTAGGCCGTGTCCCAAGGGTTTCCCGTCGCAGAACATAACACTGTAGAATTATGAACAGTTCCAAGTGCTGCAGTCAGTCTGCCTGTGTTGTGGGTCCCGCCTCCTTTTGTAGTTTCTATTCTTACCACCGTGAACTTTAAAAAAAAATGGTGGATTGATGATCCCTTGACTTGTTTTTATTCAGTCACAAATTGGGCTCTTGCATATGCTAAGTGCATAGCCTTAACTGAGGAACAACTTCAGCCTCAGTGTCCTGACTGGTGATTTGTAGCAGGTACCTGTGGTGGCTAGTCGCCTCTGGGCATGACTGTGAGGGCGAATTGAGGGTGAGGCCCATCCTTAGTGTGGGCAGCACCACCCCAGGGGCAGGAGCACCAGATAGAATAAAAGGAAGAACCTTGTGAGCCTAAATCAGTCTTTCCTAAAGTTGTTTCTGCTGCATATTTTGTTCACAGCAACAATAAGCATAACTAACACACTACACTCAGCAGCTGCAAGATTTGGGTAAATTAATCAAGATTTGTAAAAACTTAAACCGGTGCCTGGCGGGAAAGAGCTCTAGAGAGTACAGAGTGGCGCCAAGCTGTGTGTGCATTGTTATGAACGAGCATTAAATAATTGAGAGGGGAGATGGGAACATTGGCACAGGGTAAAGAAGGCCTCCAAGAGTATCTAAAGCACTGGGGTCCAAAGACCAGTTTGTAGCTGGAGAAACAGATTAGTTACATTAAGATGGCTCAGAGGTTGGGAGCACTTCCAGAGGTCCTGAGTTCAATTCCCAGCATCCACATGGTGGCTAACAACCATCTGTAATGAGATCTGGTGCCCTCTTCTGGCATGCAGACAGAACACTGTACATAATAAATAAATCTAAAAAAAAAAAAAGGAACTTTCCATCAGGTGGTAGTAGTGTACACCTTGCACTAGGGAGGTAGAGGCAGATGAATCTCTGAGTTTGAGGCCAACCTAGTCTACAAAGCAAGTGATAAGATGGCCAGGGCTACCCAGAGAAACCCCATTTCAACACCCTCACACTCACAAAAGGAAAAAACTTTCCAATAGGGGCTAGAGATAACCTGAGTTTGGTTCCCAGCACCCATGCCAGGCTATTCACGACTGCCTGTAACTCCAGTTCCAGGCGATCTGGCGCCCTCATCTGGACTCTAGGAGTACCTACTTTCATGAGCACACACCACCCTACCACATACATACACACTATTAATTAAGGAAAAAACAAGAACTTTCTAATAATAAAAATGAGGTGCCATAGTAGCACACCTTTACTCCCAACACTCAGGAGGCAGAGACAGGTGGATCTCTGTGAGTTCGAGTCTAGCCTGGTCTACACAGAGAGTTCTAGGACAGCCTGGGCTACTTAAGAGAGACCTTTCTCAATTAAGACAAAACACTGTATGGACATATAGGACAACCTGGTAGTAAAGTGACCTTTACTTTTGTATGGTTCCCTGTGTATAGGCGATTACCACCAAGCCTGGCAACCTGAGTTCAATTCCTAGCAACCCATGTATTTAAAAGAGAGAACTAGCTTCCGCAGGTGTCCTCTGATTCCACACCCTGGCACAAGCACACCGCACCTGAACACAAAATAATAAAATGCAATAAAATGTTTCTAAAATAATGGACCAAGTGTGATGTAGGTTAACCCACCATAAGCATACTTGAAGTGCAATCTGATCTAGGCACCTTACTATATACTGTGTGTTTATTCTCTGGAGGTTCAGGAAGGCAAAAATAAAGCCACGGGGGCAGTCCCAGAGCTGCAAAGGGAGAGTGTGCTGGGTTTGATTCCAGACCTGACAGGTTTGAGCTCTTGGCCACTGGTCTAGAGTTCTGTAGTTAAGAGAAGCCCACGTATACCATTTCCACACCCCTTGTAGAAAGAAGGCAACACGGTGCCTACCTGAAGAGATGACCTCTCCTCAGAGGAAGGGCGAGGTGCTTAGCTATCCTGCTGAAGACGGTGCAGTGGAGGTGCTGTTGAGGATGCTAGGGGTTCGAAGCACCCCAATGGCCCCAGGACTTGGGCATCTGATCTCTGACTCCTTTGACGCTTTTCCAGGGCTTGTTTGCTGTGCTCACAGAAGCTGGATGCTAGACCTGTTCCCCAGCTCACACTAAGCAGTGGTGACAGGATCGGTGGCTCTTGCTGTCTTGGTCAGGTCAGGAAGACGGAGGACAGAGCCGATCACCTAGAAGAGAACAGAGAGCAGGCCCTGCAACTCCTCCTGTTCTTAGACCAGGGGTGGGGACAGACCAACTGCAAGTACAAGTGTGTTGGTCCAGGCAGGGAGCGGATGAGCCCTAAGTGTGACTCCAGCTCTGTATTTCCATATGGGCCTCATCCGAACAACAAAACTGCCCCTCCCTCCACCAAAGCCCTCACCTGTGCCCTCCGTGCCAGGATACATATGGCCTTTTGGAAGAGACTGTCAAAGTGGGAATCACTTTCAGAATGTCCGGCTGCTTCAGGGCCCTGACCGTTTCTGTCTGTCTGTCCTTTCCTTTTCTGTTCCCACCCCAAGGAGAACACAATTTCCCATTGTCTATGTCTTTCCCCTATTGTTGGGTAACAGGGCTCTTTTATTCATCCCTTGGGTAATGGCATGGAAATGTCACCAGCTGGGGATACGGGATGTGGGATGCAGGACAGGCTGGCACAAAGCACCGGAAAAAGGCCGGGGTGGGTGATTAGCTCCGAGCAGAGACTAACATCCAAGGAGGATACAGGGGAAGGCTGAAATGAGGCACCCTCAGAACTCCAAACTCCGGCACTGTCAGGAGAGTATACGTGATGGGAACCACCTCCAGCATTGCCAGGAGAGTATACGTGATGGGGGACCACCTCCGGCATTGCCAGGAGAGTATACGTGATGGGGGACCACCTCATCTGCTCCTGGGAAGGTACATGCGACTCTTACCAAGGTGGAACTGTGGAAGCTCCCTGGTATTTTTCTTATTGCTGTAGAGGTATGAGTCGCTTTGGATGTGTGGCTGTGCCCGTCTGTGCGCCCACAGTGCCCACAGTGCCCTAAAAGGCCAGGAGAGGGCATCACTGTGTAAACCACAACTTGGGTGCTGAGAATGCAACCTTGGTCCTCTGCAAGAGCAGCAAGGGCTCTTAACCACTGAGCATCTCTCCAGCTCCTTGGGAAGTTCCTAAAACTGAGGTCATGTGAATAGGCAGCTTCTCCTTCCTCAGCACAGGATAGTCTTTGTTTAAATTTTCAGGAGAACTGGTGAGATGCTCGGTAGGTAAAGGCACTTGCTGCACAAACCTAGCAGCCTGAATTCAATCAGATGAATGCACAATGCAAAGATAAAACTGACTCTCAAAAGCTGTCCCCTGGCCTCCACGCCCAAACTCAACCTGCAGTCCCTCATACACAATAAAAACAACAAAAATTTAAAATTCTGAAGAGGCCAAGTGTGGTGGTTCACATCTCTAACGCCAGCACTTGAAATACTGAGGCAGGAGGATTGCCATGAGTTTGAGACCAGCCTGGGTCACAGAGTGAAATCTTCCTTAAAAACAAATAAAAGCAGGGTCAGAGAGAGGCCTAGAGAGGTTGAGAGCACTGGCTGTTCTTCCAGAGGACCTGGGTTCTATTCCCAGCACACACACGGCTCACAACTGTAACTCCAGGCCCAAGGGATCTGACACCCTCTTCTGGCCACTGTAAGCACCAGGCACACATATGATGCATGAACACACATACAGGAAGACACCCACACATATGAAATAATATTATATATAATTTCCTAAGAGGGAATCTCTTGGGCAGAAATTTACTTCCTCTCCAGTTTTTCTGGTCTGCCCTCCTGGTGGAGTCTAC
Source organism: Chionomys nivalis (assembly GCF_950005125.1). Classification (NCBI taxonomy): domain Eukaryota; kingdom Metazoa; phylum Chordata; class Mammalia; order Rodentia; family Cricetidae; genus Chionomys; species Chionomys nivalis. The sequence continues at coordinate 3,764,705 of NC_080103.1, forward strand.
TCCCACAGAGTTCCAGTTCATGTACGGTCATGAGGTGTATACCTGGAGCGGTTCTCACCTGTGTACAGACAGGTTCCCGTTGAATTCAGATTAAGACCAAGACTCCTGGCTTCTACCAGTGCAGAGTACCTGCCCCCACAACAGTTATTTAAAAGTCTTTTTCAAATTGCTTCTCCTTCTTTTTTCTAAGATTTTACTATTTTTAGCTGGGAGTGGTGGCGCACGCCTTTAATCCCAGCACTCAAGGTAGAAGCAGGTGGTTCTCTGGAATTTGAAGCCAATCTGGTTTACGTAGAAAGTTCCAGAACAAATAAGGTTACATATAGAGACCCTGTCTCAGAATGAAATAAAAGTTTTTTTATTATTTAGTTATGCATGTATCTGGGTACAGGTAAGGGCAGGTGAGCAGCTGAGGAGGCCGGAAGTGTCAGGTTCTACAGGACAAGAGTTACAAGCAGTGTGAGCTCCCAGGTGTGGATACTGGGAACTGAGCTCAAGCTCTCTGCATAAACAGTTCAGGCTCCCAGCCACTGCGCCATCTCTCTAGCCCCTTCAGATGGCTTCTTAGCCAACCGCACCTGGTAGCTTCAAGGTCTTAGTGTTGTCTACTTTTAGAACAGAGCCCAGACGGGTAGAGATGAGAAAGACTATACTGCCCACCAAAGCTGATTTACGAATTAAACTTTTCACCTTTTTGTTGTTTGGTGTTTGAGACAGGATCTCACTGTGTACATTTGGCTGGCCTGGAACCTGATGTATAGAGCAGGTTGGCCTTGAACTCACAGAGATCCACCTGCCTCTGACTCCCGAATGCTGGGTATAACGGCATTTGACACCACACCCGGCCTCCCCCACTCCGTCACCTTAAATATGTGTGGATGTTTTACTTGCACGTTTCTGTCCACCACAGACCCCCTGAACTGGGCTTTGGTACTCGAACCCGGGTCCTCTGGAAGAGCAGCCAGTGCTCTGGACCACTGAGCCATCCCTCCAGTTTCTCTGCTAACGCTTCTCCTCTCCTGGTCTCTCTAAGCCCGATGAGTTCCCAGAATATTGTTTGGGAAAACCTGACAAGAGGCCCAGCCGGTTACACACTCCTCAGTGCCAGGCTGACCACCCTTTTCTAAGCGCCACACCTCCCACCCCCAATCCTGCTGCTAAGTCTCACTCCTCCTGGGAACCAGCCATCCCTCCCTAGTGAGGAAACAACTAGCCCGCTGTCTCAGGGTTCAGGACAGCCCGATCCTGTGCATCTGATTGGCTTCCTCCCAAGGCAAACAGAGGAGAGAAGCCAGTCTAGCGCTGCTGGCCACCGGGGAGGGGCTTCTCCCCGAGGGAGCCGCTGGCGCTGGCTCCTCTCCTCTAGTTGTGCACTGAGATTCTCCAGCATGAAAGGGCTGAGCGTGGCCTCTCGGAACTACTACTGCAGAAGGAGGCCTCTAAGGAAGACTGAGGAAAGAGCACCTGCTGAACCGCCCGGTTGTGTGTTCAAGGCTACTTCCAGTTCAGTGCCCTGGGCCCCGGGAAGAGGAAGCAGGTGAGTGCTCCGACTTAGCTTATCTTTCCTGGTTTAGGGTTTCCCAGGAGAGGTTTGACCTCAGGATTCCACTACCTGTCTGCAGCTTCCAACTTGGTGGCCTTGGTCAAGTCAAACGTGGTCCCAGTTTACCACCAGGGGTGTGTGTGTGACTGTCAGGGTCCCCTCCACTTCCCTAGGTGGCTAGATCTTGCCACATTAAGGGGTGAGCCTGAGAAAGAGCCCTGAGGCATCTCACTTCCTCTGAAGGCACTGAACTGGTTAGAGTGAGAGCTTTGGAACCATTGGTATGCACCAGCAACACCTTTTCAGATGAAAGGAAGGAGGGAGGGAAAGAGAGACAGGAGGGCAAAAGATCGCACAACCAGACCCCAGCCTCTGTTCCCTAGGTAGAGGCTACTGCCCTGGCAGGAGACTGCACCTCCTCTCATTGCCCCACCAGCCAGAAGGCCTGGCAGGGGTGCAGCAACCTCTCCACTCTGCTCCCTCGAACAGGAGTCCCCCGAATACCTGCTCAGAACCTAGAACTCCCTGACATAGGGCTCCTTCCTACCCCAACCTACCAGAGGCCCAAGAGATCCAGAAGCTCTTCTCAGGGTCATTGAAGGTTCAATGACTGAATTTTGCTTATGAAGAATCATATCAGCAACACTCAGTCCACTGCTGTGTTAAGTGAGCCATTGAACCAATCTTTTCTCCAGCTGCCCCTACAGGACAATTGAATTTCTTGATCCTTCGTTCTGTTAGACCACCCCGTTCTCCTGGGCCTTAAAGCTCGCTGCTTCTGTAGCCTTAACCTGCAAACTCTCCTGGTGCAGTCTCCTGAGTAACCCAGCTGTAGACTTGAGACACGACACCCGGATTTGCCATCTCCTGGTGCAGTCTCCTGAGTAACCCAGCTGTAGACTTGAGACACGACACCCGGATTTGCCATCCAGGACCTGGCTATCTTACCTGTCTGTTGGTACACACTCCCAGATTCACATGGGTCAGTCTTAAACCCAGGCCAGATGGAATGGTTGGAAGAAACAAGGGCTCCCCATTTTGTTTCTTCTTTCTCTGCACTCTGTTGAAGAGGCAAATCCACCTCAGCGAAGGGATTTGTTTATTTCAGAACCGGGAGCGGCAGACATAGTAGGTGTGATGGTTATTCTTGGTTGCCACTTGATTACATGTGGAATTAACTAAAACCCAAACAGCTGAGTACACCTGTGAGATTTTTCTTGATTGAATCATCTAAAGTGAGAAGATCTGCTGTCATTCCTGGGGTGTTCCCTGATAAGTCTACAATGCCCATGAGTCCTAAAGGGGTACAGAGATGAGCCACTCTGGAGAAAGTTTCAGGGAACAGCATCTGCTTTAGCGCATGTGAGCAGCTACTTATACAATGGTGAGCACTTTACCTCAGATTGGACAATGACCACTCATATCATCAGGGTCTCTGTGGGAAAGAAGAGAGATCACCCAGGAAGAGTGAGGAGACAAGGTGGGAGAGAAAGAACGAGCCTGTGGAAGTGGGGATAGAGTTGATTCAGGGTGGATTTGGTTTGAATACGAATGACCCCAGAGGCTCCCATATTTGAGTGCTTAGTCATCGGAGTGGCACTGCTTGAAAAGGATTGGGAGGTGTGACCGTGTTGGAGTAGGTGGCCCTGTTGGAGGAAGTTGACAGACCAGACTCTATTTTAGGATGAGAAGCCATCTTGTTACAAGATCAAAAGAAGTTCATTACTGTTTTCTGTAAAAACTTAAATTTGATCTTGTCTTGATTTTTTTGGGGGGAATTTGACATGTTCCACATCCGATATCCTGAGCTCCGCCCTGATAAGATCAGATGTTCTGCCAAGTTCCCACATAAACCAGAAACTCTTGGAAATCCCTGGCCTTACAGTTTGGAGACTATAAAAACCCTATTCCTGGCCGGGCGGTGGTGGCGCACGCCTTTAATCCCAGCACTTGGGAGGCAGAGGCAGGTGGATCTCTGTGAGTTCGAGACCAGCCTGGTCTACAACAGCTAGTTCCAGGACGGGCTCCAAAACTACAGAGAAACCCTGTCTCGAAAAACCAAAAAAAAAACCCTATTCCTCCTGTGTTTGGGGTTATTCTCTCAAACCCCATCTTGGAGAGATAACCCGTCAGAAAATAAAGCTTGCTTAACTTAACCAAAAATTAGAGTCAATGACCTTTACTCTCATTTGATGGGATTTGAGGTTTCAGAAGCTCAGTGGATCTGTCTTCCTGCAGATCTGGATGTAGAACTCTCAGCTTCTTCTCCAGTACCATGTCTGCCCATGCACTACTGCACTCTCTAAATGGGCTGGACCTCTAAACTGTAAGCAGCCCAGTTAAATGCTCTTTTACAGGAGTTGCCGTGGTCATAATGTCTCCTCACAGCAACAGAAACCCTGCTGGTAGCAGGGTCTAGATGATGCTGTGACAGGCCTGACCACGCTGTTTGTTGGTGGACTGCAGACTGAGATTTTGGATTAGGAAAGCAGCTGAACACTTCAAGCGGGATTCAATGGGTCGTACTATTAGGAGCAAGGAAGATAGTGGGGCTGAAAACAATGTTGACTATGATGGCTCTGCTCAAGAGGTTTCAGAAGAGAATAATATTAGTAAGTGACCTAGAATATTCCTGTGTTTGGTGAAGAATGTGGCTGCTTTTTCCCTTGTCTAAAAAAATCTGCCTGAGGCTTTGGGCTGCTTGAGTTTTGGACTACTGGCATTGGCAGAGGAGACTTCAAGATAGCTTAGTACTGACTCTATCATGAGGTTGTTAGTAACCATTTTTATGCAGCTCTATAGCATAGTGACTAAGACACAGGGTGACATTGACTAGTTCCACTGCCAGGAATGCAACACCATTGTGAGCTAGCAGAAGGCTATAGGACATCAAAGGAAGGTGATGGAGAGAAGAGAGGACTGACATACAGAACTGGATCCAGCCTAGGGTGAAAGACAGAAAGGGCCACTGCAGCCAGGGCTTCTCCATGGCATCTGAAAGGTCTTTTTATAGCTGTATCAGGAACAAATGAAGCTGTTGTAGGTGAGGGTCATTCCGAGGGCTTTGTGGAATATCCTGTTTGGGTCTAGAGGAGGTTTAGAAAGTAAAAAAAAAAAAAAAAAAAAAAAAAAAAAACACTTAACAGACAAAGAGAAAACATGAGTATGGAGACAAGGAGAGAGGAGTAACCCAGCAGAGGGCTAGAGAGATAGAGAACAAAAGTCCATATGTAGGAAGAGACTAATGCTGAAATTTTTGTCTGGTCCTGTGTCTTTGGGCCAGTTAGTCCCCTTCTCAGGGGTCACCTGAGCTGCATCAGGGATTTGGGGGCACCAATCTTACTTAACAAATCTGACAAAAAGTGTGTTGTAGCAGGGACAGAAGTTAGAGTGTCTCCCAGGAGGGTTAGAATAAAGCATAACAGATGGTAGAGGTCCAGAACATAAGACAGCATTTGATAACAGTGTGTATTCTTGTGGAACACTATGCAAGGGAGGCAATTTCTGTAATATATAAAAATATAAGCTGGGCAGTGGTGACGCACGCCTTTAATCCCAGCACTCGGGAGGCAGTTCGAGGCCAACCTGGTCTACAAGAGCTAGTTCCAGGACAGGCTCCAAAGCTACAGAGAAACCCTATCTTAAAACAAAAACAAACAAACAAACAAAAAAACCCACTGGGCTGGAGAGATGTCTCAGAGGTTAAGAGAACTGATTGCTTTCCAGAGGTCCTTTGTTCAATTCCCAGCAACCACATGGTGACTCAGAACCATCTGTAATGAAATCTGGTGCCCTCTTTTGGCCTGCAGGAATACATGGAGACAGAACACTGTACATAGTAAATAAATCTTTAAAAAAAGAAGAAGCTGGCATTTCTCTCTGTAGACTGGAGACAACCCAAGTCCTCATTACAAACACTTCATTAAAAAAAATAAGATAGACTGTTAGTACTAATGTCATTTTTACTGAGTATATATATAGTTAAGAAAGCAGGACAGTTGTACCCTTAGTGGAAGAAAAGAACAGGCAAGAAAACCATCCCAGGAATCTTTGGCAGGCTTTGTCAAAGGTGTTAGGAAGACTGAACGACGGAATGCTGGCGCACGGTCCAGCCAGTTGTACGAATGCATTTCCTCTACTAAAGCACACCAGCCGGGTGGTAGGCTTACGAACAAGGTTCCTTTGTGTGTAGACCCACGTGTGTCAGTCTAGGAGACACTGAGGATGAGTAATTTTGCTTCTCTGTTGTTGGAGACACTTAGGGTGTGGGTGCAGACTCTGAGATCCTCCACTGGGCTGTAAGAGACACGAGCAATTCAGCTTCTGTATAGATGAAGAGATTTACATGGTTCTTCCCCCATGCATCCTTGTCCTGTAATGAGGTGAGCATGCAACTTGCTCCATCCAGATAGCAAAGAGCGGGATGGGTGTTCCTAAGGGATGGCCATGCTGTGCTGCCCCGCCTTTTCTAGAGAATTCTTAATGCAGGGGAAGAAACCTGCCCGATTTTAACTCAGACCTCCAGTGAGCCTGGACCCTTGCTCTCATCCCGGAGACCTCTTCAGAGAACCACTTGTATACATTTTGCTTTCAAAGGTCTGGGGAAAATAGGGTCATGGAATTTATTTGGGCATTGAAGAATGGGTTCAACCTGGCAGACTGAGGTGAGGGTGCCGACGACTGATTACTCTTAGTTGCCAACTTGGTGAGCTCTAGACTCAATCATCTGGAAGATACACCTCTGGGTATGGCTGTGGGGGCTGTCTTAATCTGAAAGATCTGTGTACAGGGAAAGGGGACTGAGAAGCAGATTTCATCAGCCTCGCTTTCCAATTGTGGTTGCCATATGATCAGCTGCTTCAGGCTCCTGCATGCCCACCACGACATATTTTATCCTTTGGGACTGGAACTGTGAGACAAAATAACGTATACTAGTCAGGGTTCTCTAGAGAAACAGACTGATGTAATGAATATATAAATGTGTGTGTGTTTATTAAAGTTGCTCACAGGTTGCGGTCCTACTATTCCAACAATGGCTGTCTCCTGATGGGAACTCCAAGAATCCCTTGTTTGGTCCATGAAGCTGAATGTCCCAGCTGCTCTTCAGCATAGGCTGAAGAAGTGGGTGCTAATGCCAGTGAAGGAATGAACTTGCTAGTAAGAGCAGGAGCAAACAGGAGAAAAGCAAGAGCTTCCTTCTTCCATGTCCCTTATGTGGGCTGGCACCAGAAAGTTGGTTCAGACTTAAGGAGGGTCTTTCTACCTTTTCTTTTTTTTTTTTTTTTTTTTTTTTTTTTTTTTTTTTTTGGTTTTTCGAGACAGGGTTTCTCTGTGGCTTTGGAGCCTGTCCTGGAACTAGCTCTTGTAGACCAGGCTGGTCTCGAACTCACAGAGATCCGCCTGCCTCTGCCTCCCAAGTGCTGGGATTAAAGGCGTGCACCACCACCACCTGGCTTGGGTCTTTCTACCTTAAATCCCACCTCAAATGATCCATTCAAGGAAAATCCCTTACAGGTGTACCCAGAACCTTGGGTTTTAGTTAATTCTAGATGGTCAAGTTGACAGCCAAGAACAGCCACCCCACCCTCCAAGCTTGTCTCTGTAAATGAATTATATTTGTACTTAGCATGACTACAAACATAGCTCTGATCATGAGAGAATTCATCACTTATAAGGCAGCTGACCATTAGCTTTCATCTCAGTCATCTATAGTAACTCTCATGAAATTAGAATTTTAGAATCTGTTACAATTTTTGACCTATAAGTGGATGGGCAGGGGATAGATGGGAGTTGACTGGGGAGGAAACAGGAGAAGAGGAAGGAGGGATACTGTGGTTGGTATATAAAATAAATGAAAAAATTTAATTACTAAAAAAAAATTTCATTTTTTTTTTTGTTTTTTCAAGACAGGGTTTCTCTGTGTAGCCCCTGCTGTCCTAGAACTGACTGTTTACCAGGCTGGCCTCAAACTCACAAAAATCCACCTGCCTCTGCCTCCTAAGTGCTAAGATTAAAGGCGTGCGCCATCACCACTGCCTGACTAAAGTTACAATTTTGGAATTGAGGTTCTTTTAGTATCAAGTAAATTTTGAACCATAAATACAGCCCATGGAGACACTGGAAACCTCATTTCCGAGTCCTCTTATGGTGTGTCTTATAAAATATTATAGCATTTTAAAATATATATTGAAGCGCAATCCTAATTAGTTTAAATCATAAAATCCCGGAGTCAGATGTTGGGGTAAGAGCTGAAAGCTCAGAGAAGAAGCAACCATGATCACCTTTTACCTCTCCAATTCCTTAGACCGAAAAAGGCCAAGTGCCAATCTCTGGCCTGCTTTATCACTTCCTGTCTGTCTGTACAGACCTTTAGACCTCTACGGTTAACTAGTGGCTAGCTCATCCTCTGATCTCCAGGCAAATTTTATTTGTCAGAACACAAACAAATATCACAACATTTCCCACTTTTTGTCTAAAATAAAAAATCAAAGTTATAACTAACACAGAAAAACTATATACAATAAGTATAATAACTATATATAATATATACAGTCAAGAATTACATTAACAATGTCCAGTTCATTAATATTTGACAAGTTTATAGAAAATACTCCATGATCTATCCTATCTTGATGAGTCCAAAGTGTTTTACATAATTTATTTTTTATCCTTACAGTACCAATCCAAAACTATCTTTTGAGGTCTCTCAATCTTATACACTTTACATCTCTTTAGTGAGTTTCTTTTCTGAATCTATTAATAAGAAAAACTATAACTATCTAGTCTTCAACTCCATCAGAGACCTGAGAAGGAAATAATATTACCTGAGTAAACAGGAAGTGCAAACAAGTGACTTCCAAAAACTGTGAGAAATGACAAAGAGCTGACTACCTGGGCAGTCACCCAGGGCTCCTCTGCAACACTGGCATCCATCTTCGGCCTACAGGCCTAGGCTATCTGACAGACTTTCTGTGAAGCAAGATATTCTGAAAGGCTATCCTACCTTGTCTTGGCAAAGTTTGGTACTCACTTTCTTTTGCATCCTGCTTGTCCAATTAGGACAGCATACTGCCAGAAGTTTAGGTGAGATACTTTCTTGCCCAGTGGCTTACTTTAGCCATAAGTAAACTCCTGTGGAGTTTCTTCTTTGATGCGCATTATCTTCTCTATAGTAGATTGGTGCAGGAGCAGAAAAGCCTCATTGTCATTAAAAAAAAAAAAAGAACCTTATATAACTATAACATCTTAAATGCCATATTTTGTAGACCTCCGATGTGTTTAAAGACCTCCTGCCTATCTAAATATATCTCTGTTTGACCTTGAAAATATACTTAACATGACTACAAGTTCAAATGTAATCAGTGACTAACACTAACCTGTCTTCCTATATTATCCTAAATAGTCTGTAATAATAACTTTTTTCAGCTTTCCTGGCTTTGTCTTTATTTGCTATGTTTTTTTTCATTTTTAGGACAAAGTTTCATCTCATCATATAAAAATTCACTCTTATTCAAAAGATTTTAAGCCTTTTTTCCAAAAATATAATCTTATAATTTTATATTTGTTAACATTTTTCTTAAACCTATTTATTGTTTCTTTTTATTTTCTTAAACCAGAGTTGAATACAAATTACACATATAGCATGTTGTAGCAAATTAAGATCACTTATACACAGACTTTTAATTATTAACCTTTTTGTTACAAGTTTTAGGTTAACTTTTTTCCCTGGTTGTAATTTTTTTTCAGTTTATTTAAACCATCACCCGTGGACACACAGATCCTGAGAGGAAGGAAGTTTATTTTTCAGCAAGAGTTTCAAAGATAACCATGGGCTTGAATGGGAGAACATTTTTGTTTAAAAAAAAAAAAAAGAATCAAGAAAAAGGGGAAAATTCATAAAGTTAGATATTTGTAATTATATTTAGTTGTTTTAATTTTTATATGTAAAATTTTCTTGATTATTTTCCATTTGTTGTAAGAAAATTTCCCTAAGGGAAAGTGTTAGGCCTCATCCAATCCATATAACAGCATCACCACTGCTGCAGGGGTGAGCTCTCTCCTTTTTTTTTTAAATATTTATTTATTCATTATGTATACAATATTCTGTCTGTCTGTATGTCTGCAGGCCAGAGGAGGGCACCAGACCTCATTACAGATGGTTGTGAGCCACCATGTGGTTGCTGGGAATTGAACTCAGGACCTTTGGAAGAGCAAGCAATGCTCTTAACCACTGAGCCATCTCTCCAGCCCCAGTTCTTATTCTTACACCCAAGTTTTCCCAGAAAGCCTTGAGCTCTCTCATAAGGCCTAATCACATACAACAGCTAGGAGAAAAGACTGGCTGCTCAGGTGAAGAGCTGATGACCTTGTCAGCCTTGAAGCCCAGTTGTGATTTTTTTAATGTAATATATATTATGTAATATATAAGAAAAATGTATGTATAGATAAATGTAATGTATATTTTATTATCTATATTTTAAATTTTATATGTGTGTGTGTGTGTGTGTGTGTGTGTATACATACAGCGTTCTGCCTGAAGGCTAGAAGAGGGCACCAGATCTCATACAGACAGTTGTGAGCCACCATGTGATTTCTGGGAATTGAACTCAGGACCTCTGGAAGAGCAGCCATAGCTCTTAACCTCTGAGCCATCTCTCCAGCCCCAAGTTGTGATTATTTTAATCAGGCACAGCTGGAATTATTGAGTGATTTTTTTAAGACCTAGGGTCTTTTTCATCCATAGCCAGTTGGTATGTGTCTGCAGATGGAAACAGACAACCTGAAAAACACAGCAAGTATTTTTTTCTCTTATGAGAACATTAAGTTGCCAATAATAACCTACAGACCGTCAAACAGAAACCATAAAAATTCAAGCAAGACTATCTAGGCTTGTGGTTAGAATCAACCAACATAAGGTAAAAAGGAGTTCCAAGAGCAGTTTCAGTTCATACATCAGGGACTTTTCCCGGACAGAAAAACATGCCTTGCATAAAGAAACTTGCTGTGCATGCCGCCGCCATTCTGAAGCGGGGATCCTGGACTCGTTGGCTGTCAAGACTGCTGCAATGAGAAATGGAGGGCGGGGGGGGGGGGAGCGGGGGGGGGGAGATGGCTGTCCTGTTTGCATTTTGAAGTTCTGGATCCATGGTTCCCAGAGTCACTATTCCCTCTGTGTTACAAGCTGTCCCAGCGGAGACATAATCTTTGCTGTCCTGTAAATTGCTCTATAGACCAGGGTGGCCTTGAACTCAGAGATCCGCCTGCCTCTGCCTCCCGAGTGCTGGGATTAAAGGCGTGCGCCAGCACCCGGTATAATCTTGACTTTAGGACTCATTTCCCAAGGACTCGGGGAGGCTTTTGGGGGAAGGGAATAGAAGTTAATTAGTCCGTGCTCTGGGAGAAGTTGCAAAGCCGAGTTGCAGGGATCAGACGTATTAGGAATTATGTGGTGGGAGGAGTCTCAGATCCTTCTCCATTCTGTCTCATGAATTTATCTAAATCAATTTAGACATTAAAATAGATTCTTTCAAACTGGGCCAGTGGTGGCCATGTCCAATTGAGATCAGATTTGAACTGGGAGCCGAACAAGTATGGCTGAGTTTAGGTCTCCTAAATGGAGATTTTTTTTAGATTAGCCCACATAGACACTAAGAATGTATAATTTGGAACCCAGGGTCGGTGCGGAACCAGACATCTGGAGGCATTCCTCGGGTTTCTGATAGACCAAAAGTGCATGGAAGGTAGGAGGGGCGTCCCCAGATCAGGAGTCAGGTTCTCCCAGGCTGTGGAAAGTTCTCACAACTTTCACCTAAGTCTTGCAGGCGCTGGGGAGAATTCCTGGGACTCTGGATTGAGCGAGCTTTGTGTGTGGAAAGCTCCCAGAAGCATCGACCCCGCAAGTCTCAAGATGAGATAGATCGGTCCTTCCCTGAGCCTCTGTGGCCTAACGAGGGACCCGAAATCGGACTAAGAGGAGGACGCTTGCACTTTAGCCAGGAACTCAGTTTCCATGGCAACCAGCTGGAAGCTTGGCCTCTGACAGCCCGGGCATCTCTATGGTTTCTGTGTCCTAGAAGGACCGAAGTGCACTTCCGGGAAGATGGCGACGCCCACGCCTGGCGTGACACGTGCTTCCACGGAGAGGATCGCACACTGAAGGTAAGGGGTTTGCTTCCTCAGGGGCAGGAGCGAAGGCGGAGATCCGCCAGTAGTTCCACCCTGCTGACTGCTGCTGTGGAGAAAAAGGCAGCGGCCAGCCTTTTAGGCTGCTGCAATCGGGTGGCTCTGGCCATCCCTGCAAACTGACTGGAGAGGGGACAGTGCCTCAGAGTGCGCTTGCAGCCTTCACAGATCTAGCTGCGTCGGCCTACGCCTGGCTATTGCAAGTATGTTGAAAGCGATTCCTACTTGCGTTACTCATTTCTGTCCAAAAACACTGAACGCGTTCTTGCTGTCAAGGGCTGGGAAATGAAAACGTCTCCTACTCCGGGGAGTATGGTTTTGAATTACTGTGTCGAGGAATAGGATGTGGGAAGTCTTACAGAGAGAGAGCATAACAAACTGTAAGAACCCAAAAACAGCAGCTTCTGAAATTCCTCACTATCAGCCAATTTGGTTTCAGCGAGTAACTAAAGTTATCAGTGCCTGATTTCTTCTTCATAAATTACGGATAAGGAATACCTTCTCCTACGATTGTTGGCAGGCATAGAGAATCCATGTGAAGCAGTTAAGAGCAGGCTGGTGTTGAGTCAGTGCACTACAAGTGTGGAGTATGATTGTTGTTAAAATAATAAAATGATTTCTGAGAGGTTTTAAGGTGACCTCAGTATCTAAATTTTACTTATTTCTATATCAAGAAGCAAGGTAGCAATTGGAAGAGAGAAACTGGCCGGTCTCTAACCCTGGCCAGCCAGTAATTAGACCCTATCTAAAAACAGAAAAAGCAAGGGGGTGAAGGGGTAGGGCCACCTCACTCTTTCTGTTGCTGTGCTCAAGTTTCAGTTATCACTTGGGCTTTATGTAACATCCTTCCTGGTGGAAAGGCGGATAGAAATGTGGTTTGTCCTAAATGTGCCTTCTCTTTATACGTGAGATGCCTGGTAGCCCCAGCCCCCCATTAAAAGGTTTTGTGAACTTTGCTGACTTTTAGCTGTGCGGAAGTTGGAGAACGTTGCTAGCCACTGGAGTACATAGGGTACTTCCTCCCAACAGAGCGATGGTGTCACTTGTGTGGTACCTGGGAATTACACGGTCTGTGCAGTCGTAAGAAAGAGGATTTATGAGAAGAGTTTTACCTCGTGGGCCTCAACCCAAAGGGGTCTGGTTTTGAGAGCCGAACTTACTGTTTGTGTGAGGTAGGGTCTCACTATGTCCCCTTACTGGCCTGGAACTCAGTATGTAGATGGGTTGGCCTCTCTGACTGAGATCTGTTGGTCTGTTTCCTGTGCACCACCACACAGGGCTGCCAGGACTGCTTTGTTTAATTTTTTAAAGTTTATTTCTTATGTATACAAGTGTTTTGCCTGCTCGTATATATGTACGTCTGATGCATGCCTGCTGTCAACAGGAGGGTGTGGGGAGTTGCTTACTGGGAACCAAACCCTTTTCTCTTCAAGAGCAGCAAGTGCCCTAACCACTGAGCCATCTCTCCAGGCCCCAAAACTGTCATTCTATACATCATATAACTTCATTGTCTGTAACAGTTGGTCCTTATCCTGTGTGTTAGCGTCACTGCTACGGAAAGAACTGCCACAGATTTAGTGGCTTAATTCAATAAATAAATAATAACTCTAAAAGGAATTTATATGTGTGGGTGTTTTGTCTGCTTGTATGTCTGTGCCACATGTGTGCCTGGTTCACGGAGATCAGAAGATGTCAGATCCCCTGAAACTGAAGTTTGTGATCTGCCATGTGGGTGCTGGGAATCAAACCCCGCTCCTCTGGAAGAGCACCCAGTGCTCTTAACCACTGAGCTGTCTCTCCAACCTCGGGGGCTGTTTATTTACTTATTAATTGAATTGTGTATGGGCGTGCATGCATATGGAGGCCAGAGGTCAGCCTTAGGTGTAATGTGTCAGGAATTAACCGCCTGTTTTTTGAGACAGAGTTTCTAACTGTTTGGTTACACTAGGCTGGCCTAAAATAAAGCCCTGGAGAGTTTCCCGTCTCCATCTCCCACACTGGTGCACACTGTGCCTGGCTTTTCTCGTGGTACTGTTGCTTTTTAAAGTCCTGTCTTACACTCCTGCCCACATTTTACTCTTGGTATCTTGTTTTTGTTTTGTTTTGGTTTGGTTTTTCGAGACAGGGTTTCTCTGTGGCTTTGGAGCCTGTCCTAGAACTAGCTCTGTAGACCAGGCTAGCCTCGAACTCACAGAGATCCGCCTGCCTCTGCCTCCCAAGTGCTGGGATTAAAGGTGTGCGCCACCACCGCCCGGCCTACTCTTGGTATCTTATGTTGCTTGCTTTGGAGTTTTGTGTTCCGTGAGATTTGTGACTTGGGAAGTGGGTCATTGGTGGAATTTATTAAGTGGGCTGGAAAGATGGTCAGGGGTTAAGAGTACTTACTGCTCTTCCAAAGGACCTGAGTTACTTTCCAGCACCACATGGTAGCTTGCAACCATTTATAATACAAGTTCCAGAGCATCTAGCAGCCTCTTCCAGTCTCTGAGGGCACTGTGTACACATGGCACACATACATGCAGGCAAACACCCACCCATACAACTGAAGTTCAAAGAGGTCTTTTTTTTTTTTTTTTTTTTTTTTTTTTTGGTTTTTCGAGACAGGGTTTCTCTGTGGTTTTGGTTCCTGTCCTGGAACTAGCTCTTGTAGACCAGGCTGGTCTCGAACTCACAGAGATCCGCCTGTCTCTGCCTCCCGAGTGCTGGGATTAAAGGCGTGCGCCACCACCGCCCGGCAGAGGTCTTGTTTCTAAAAGCATCTTTGTTCCTTCAGAAGTGTTTGCAATGTTCTAGAGGGCCTAGGCTGTTCTAGGGTTGAGGTGTTATCTTCCTCTGCTAGACTGCTGTCACAACATCCATCTTGATCCCCATTGCTCCCCTGAAATTAAAATACTGTCTGCACAAAAAGTATCAGAGTAGGCCTGCTATGAAGTACAGCGATAGCCAAGGAAGCACCGGTCATTTGAGGAAGTAATGGAACATTGTGCATGGGGGGAACTCGGGGGAAAACAGGTGATTTAGTCCTGGGTGGACAGAGAGACTAAGGGAGGAAATATATCGCCTTTTAGAGCTGTCTCTTTGAGATGCTCCAGATTAACTCAAGTAGCCCCATTAGTCAGCTTTGACAGTTTTCTGCAGCCAGGGCGGTAGCACATAGTATTGATCCCAGTACTTGGCAGGCAAGGCCAGCCTGGTCTACAGAGAGTTTCAGGCTAATGGGGGTACATAGTCTCAAAACAGAAATCAGTTGTCTCCTATACCCATAACAGATGATCTTAGCACAAATTGACACTGGTAGTCTGTTCAGTGTTGTGTGCCTGCTTAACTGTTTTGGAGGCAAATTTAGTGTACAAGGTAGGTCCAAAAGGAGTATGTGTAACTGTAAAGAAATGCAGTTTCTCAGAGTCACTCAATTTGGGCTAGTGTTCAAACTGCTTGAATGGGTCTTCAGGCAAGAAACCCAGGTCCTTTTTTCCTCACTTGTAGGATGAGGTTAACACCTACTGGACAGGACTTCTATGAAGTTGATACATGAGGCAGTTGTGTGTGACAGCTGTCTTTGTTTATTTAGTGTTGCTAGCATCCCCTTCCTAAGCGGAACAGTTTAAAGGGAGGCTTCTGAAACCTGAACCAGTAATTGCTATAGACAGTAGGCTCTCTTAAGGACCAGTCTCTAGCTCAAGATACCAAACACCTCATTGCTTTGTTTTTACAGGGTAATAATTTAGGGAGATCTTACAGACTCTGCAGACAGGCTTACTGGTTTAAATTCTCCATATGTTAGTTGTGTGACTTCTAGCGAGCTACTCGTGATAGCTTACATTTTAATGTGTGTCTGTATGTGTGTGCATGTATGTGTGTGAATGTGCATGTGTATGGAGGTCTGAAGACGGTCCATGGAAGTCAGTTCTCTCCTTCCACTAAGTAAGTCTCTAGGATCAAACTCAGGTCATGGGTTTGGCAGGAATCACCTTGACACACTGAACCATCTCTCTGGCCATCACTTGCTATTGTCTAGGAGCCAAGGCCAGTGAATGGTGCTGGGGATTGAACCCAGGCCTCACTCAGGCCAGACAAGCATTCTGCCTACTGACCACACGGTGCCCTTTTCTTAGGGTCTCAGATAACACAGGCTGGCTTCAACCTTTCTATATGGCTCTGAATGATACAAACTTCTGATCCCCTTGTGTCTGTATTCCAAGTGCTAGGATTATACGTGTGTGCTATAGGATTCTGTGGGTTGAAACCTGGGACTTTATGTGCATTAGCCAGGTGCTCTGTTGTCCAGGCTGTGTCTCCATGGCTTTCTTTCCCTATTCAGAGGATGGTACCACGTCTTCCCTGGTGAGAATCTGAGGACAAAGACTCTGCCCACCATGAGTGTCACCCCAAAGGTCAAGAGTCGCGGGATGAAGTTTGCTGAAGAGCAGCTGCTAAAACATGGATGGACTGAAGGTGTTTTAGGGCCCCTTCCATATCCTCCCAACTCCCTTTCTTCTGCCCCATGTCGGTTCAACCAGAGGAGAAACTATTTTAAAAATTTTAGAAGCATAAATTTTCTGACCTATTGGAAAAAGGAAGAATGGATGAAATTCTCATTCTTCGATAATGGGGGATAATGAGGTACAAATAGTTGGGCAGATTGGAGGAGGCAGTAGAAATATGACAAAAAAAAGATCATCCTGGGTCAGATAGAGGCACTTGTGGTACAGTGTTAGAAAGAATGGAGTGAGGAGATTCGGAAAGGTTCATAGTAAACCCAGTGATCAGTGAAAGGCACGGCAGTTGGCCCAGGAGGACTTGCTGCGGGCTCAAGGCAAGCTGCAAAATAAACCACTCGCTGTCCTCTGCAGGCAAGGGCCTGGGCCGGAACGAGAATGGCATCACCCAGGCCCTCAAGGTGACGCTGAAGCAAGACACCCATGGGGTAAGCCTGGAAAATGACCAGCATGAGTGTGAGAGGGCACCCATGAGGGCCGGGGCGGTGCTCAGACTGTGACTTTCATTTATTATTTACCTGGAGGTGGGACATGACCCTGCCAAGGAGTTTACAAACCACTGGTGGAGTGATCTCTTCAACAAGACTGCAGCCAGCTTGGTAGTGGACACAGGGAAGGTATGAGCTTGTCAGGTACACTGATGAATGAGTCTGGGGTGCCACAGGGAGGTACAGCATGCTGCTTTCTCAACCGATGCTTCCCGACAGGACGGAGTGCAGATCAGGCGTCTTACCACGGAGACCACCCAGCGAAATCACCCCAAGCCCAATCTGCTGTACCAGAAGTTTGTGAAGGTACCAGAATGAGAGGTGCAGTTCTTTACTGGGTCCCCTATCTCCCATGGGGCCTGATCCTTATTTTACATATGTGACCAAAAGGGAGAAACACAGAATGTTGAGGAACGGAGAACAGACGGCTTCGAAAGGAGAAAGAACAGAACCCGGGCTTTCCAGCTTCTTTACTACAGCTGTAGAAAGCCAGCAGTTAGGAACATAAACCTGTGCCGGGGCTTCCTTCCCAAGCTTCTACATCTGTTGGCATCTAAACTCTTGGCCTCTGGTCTCAGTTTCCAGTGCAGTTAGCTGACTTTCTACAAAACATCCGCAGGGTTCTCTCTGAAACCCAAATCAGATCATGATCCTTTTTGTTTTTCAAAATGATTCTCTGTGTAGCCCTGGCTATCCTGAAACTCACTCTGTAGACCAGGCTGGTCTCAAACTCAAGAGATATACTTGCCTCTGCCTCCCTAGTGCTGGGGTTAAAGGCGTGCACTGCTGCTGTCTGGTTCCACCCTTTCTGACGAGATGGGCTTGGATGGCTCTGATTTATCCCTCTTGGCTTACTCCCACCTGTCTCTCTGGGACAGAAGGTCTATTGCTTCTCCTTCAAGAAGCTATGTTCTCCCTTCTGCCCTTTCTCTGCCAGTGTTGTCTCTGCCCTTTACCTGCTAACCATTTCTTGACTTTCAGACTGAGATTATACATAAGCACCTTCTAGAAACTACTCAAACCCTGGCCTGAGCTATCTGTGGGAAGGGCAACATTTATCCTAACTGCTCATGTAATTACATCTGGACTAGATTCGTCTCATTCTTTTTTCTATTTATTTTTGTGCATGTATACATGACCACACATGTATGGGTACGTGTGTGCAGGTGCTCATGTGTCTATATGCATATAGAGGCCAGAGGCTGACACTGGGTATCTTCCTTGACTAAACTAGGGTCTCTCACTTGAATCCACCTCTTGCGTGCTGGGATTACAGGTGGATAGCCATGCCTGCCCAGCATTGTGTGGGTGCTGGAGATCCGCACTTAGGTCCTCACGCTTGCACATCAAGTGCTGTTACCAGCTGAGCTGTCTCCCCGTCTGGACCCATTCACTGTCCTTCTACTCGGTCCTGAGCTACATGGCCCATAATAGGTTCTGTTCATCTACTAAACAAAAATACTGGGAATAGGAGTGCTGCCTTTTTTGTCAGCGCCTGGCACCTACTCCACTATGAAAACTTAACTGGAAACGCTTTTCCTTGTGTGTGCTGCAGTCAGAAGTCTATGAGCCAGAGAAGCCCTGGTTGCTATGTCATGGTCTGGTCAGCCAAGACCTAAATTGTTTCTCGAACCATAGGGGAGGCATGGGAATAATTGAGGCACAACTCACATGGCTGTATCGGGAGGGAGTTTTCAGGGATCCTTCATGAAATCCTGAATTCACATCCTGAAAATTCACCCGTGTTTATTCTCCAAACAGCTTTTATACCAAAACGTAAACTGAGGGGGATTCCTTAGCAGTCTGTTTCCTAGGTAGCGGGGAGAATGGCTGTGGTCACGTCCACACCTCTATGTCCATTCTGTCACGTCTTCCTGTCTATGACTGCTCTGTGTGCCTGCTCTGTCACGTAGACTGAGTTAACACCTCTTTCCCAGGCGTCCCCAATGACAAAGAAGGAGCAGAGCGAGATTAGCACATCTGACCTTTGCTTAGGATGGCCTCAGTTTGTCTGGAAAGGCCGGGTGACCACCTCCTGTGTGGCAGGTGCAAACTGTGGCCTGAAATTCTGACCGCCATACAGTGTGGAAATGAGGGCCTGTATAATATGGGCCTATAATCCACTCCTTATTAATTTTAATAAAACCTGTGCTTCTGCCACAGGACAGATGATGACGTCTGCCTTAGGCAAAGACTTCGCCATTTACCCAAATTTACCTGCCTTTGGAAAACAGGCATCTTAATTATGTGAGCTCTTGTTTGAGGATCTGGGGAGAAGCTTCAAACCCGTCTCTGACTGCTGACTTCTGTGAAGAAAAGAGATTAGGGGAGAGAGATAACTTTTGGGCCCTGTGTCTTGGAACCATACTTTCTTGTCAGGAGAAATCATAATGTTTTATGAATAATCACGCTCCTAAAGACTATAGTCTCCTAGTTAAAGGAGAGGAGGATCACCTGAGTTGAAAATGGCTTTTTAGCTGGTTTAGAGCATCTCTGAATGTTTTACATTGTATCAAAATCTAAAATGTTTAACATATGCATTAAACCCACACATTTATAGGGCATGTCAAACTTTTCTCAACATCTTATAAGCAGTTATAAACATTATCAGGTCAATACCATAATTAACAATAAATCCAAACATTTATAGAGCCTGTTAAACTTTTCTTAACATTTTATAAGCAGTTATAAACATTATCGGGTCAGTACCATAATTTTAGAGTGGGAATTAACAATAAATCCACAATTTAACATATCACAGTCTTTTTTTTTTTAAATATTTATTATGTATACAATATTCTGTCAGTGTGTATGCCTGAAGGCCAGAAGAGGGCGCCAGACCTCTTTACAGATGGTTGTGAGCCACCATGTGGTTGCTGGGAATTGAACTCAGGACCCTTGGAAGAGCAGGCATTGCTCTTAACCACTGAGCCATCTCTCCAGCCCCCATATCACAGTCTTTTTAAATCCATATTAATCAAAAGACAAGAAAAGTTTTTTTCTGATGGGTTTTTTCTGGCCGCCATACAAAGTAAAAATATGGGCCCGTATAATACGGGTCCTACACTGCTCCACTTCTCAATAACTGTGGCCCATCTTCTGCCCAAATTGAAATACGCAGGCTGCACAGCTCTGCAAGGGCACAGTGGTGAGTTGTAGGGCTTCTTAAAGGGAGGAGGGTTGGTAACGGTGTCGTTGGCTTCATCCATCTCCATGGCCCTTTCCCTCCAGACAGCCACACTGACCTCAGGTGAAGAGAAGCCTGACAGAGCGAGCAGCAGTGATGACAGCCACGAGCCTCTGCCTCCAACGATGTGAGACTGTATTTGGTATTGAGGGCATGTGGGAGGAGAGACCTTGGCATCTTAAGAGGATGAACAAGTAAGCCTAATGCTTGACTGGGCTCTTCGAAGGGAGGTTTTAGAATTAATTAGGCTATTCTTTGTATTCTTAGTACTTCAAAAAAGTACCAGGTTTTGAATAAGAAATAGTGAAAATGTACATTTTTTAGACAGAAAAAAAATCAAGCCTTTTCACCATCTGTTTGTGATTTGTCATCTGCCCCTACAGTCTGACTGATGAGATGCTACTCAAAGCCTGTAAGGGGCGAACAGCACACAAGTAAGTTGTGGTCACCTTCTGGGTTTCCCATCTTTTCTGTCTATGCTTTATAATAGCTGGTGCCACCTCTCAATTATTTCCATCCCAGGGAAATAATTGCTGTTGTTGATGCATTTGTGTTTGAAGTTAGGCAGCTGCCCTCCCCTCTATTTCCCAACTTCTTATGCTGACTTGGACCCATCTCTTAGGGCTGCCCGGATTGGAATCACAATGAAGGCCAAACTTGCTCGCCTGGAGGCCCAAGAGCAGGCCTTCCTGGCTCGGTTCAAAGGCTCAGAGGATGTGGGCACCTCTCATCCACAGACTGACAGGGAGCCCTCCCGAAAGAAGAAAAAAAAGAGGAAACAGAGAGAGGAGGAAGAGGCAGTAACACCTGAAAAGAATGTAGGTGAGGCACTCCTAGAATACACTGACCAGAGCGTTAAGAAAAGCAGGAAGAAGAAACGGAGGCAGAAAGAAGAGAAAGACGGAATGGCTGTAGGAAGTGGTGAGGAAGAGGCTGAAGGAGAAAGTGGGCCTAGAGAGCTGAGCACAGTGCAGTCTGATCAGTCATCTAGGAAAAAGAAGAAAAAGAGGAGGCAGCGCCATGAAGAAGAGGAAGAGATGGAAGTCTGTGATAAAGGAGGCAGAAATGTGACAGGCAGGCCAAAGGCAGTGGACAGTGGTGCAGGCACAGACCCGTGGAGAAGCAACAAGAAGCTGCAGCACTGTGGGGAGGACCTGGACACCCAAGATGAAGAAGAGAAGGATGGCCTAACAAAGAGAGAGAGAAAGGTCAGAAGAGGCAAGAAGAAAAGACAGAAGTGTCTTGAGGAGGTGGTCTTGGATGTAAGCGATAAAGATCATGATGGCAGGACTTGGGAAGTAGAGAATGAAGGGGAGAGAAGTCAGGCACATCCAAAGGAGAGAGCTGACATCAACACTGACCAGAGAGCCAAGAAGAAGAAGCAGAAGAGGGACCGGAGGTCTCCAGTGCAGCCCTGCTGATTCCTCTTCAGGAGTAGCCTGGGTTTGCCCCTCTGCAAACAGCTAAGGAGCACCAGTCCGCTGAAGGGGAGACATTCCCTGAACAATGTCCTGTCCAAAAAGTACAGACCCTGGTGCCTAGCTAAAGGATGGTGGGAGAGAAATTAGGATAGGGGTTTCTATTTGAAGAAGTGTCTCTGGTAAAAGTCTGAAAATGTAGACATATGTGAAAAGACTGTTTGTTTTGTTTTTTGAGACAGGATTTCTCTAATATAGCTCATGCTTTCCTAGAACTCAGAGATCCACCTGCCTCTACCTCGGCCTGTACTAATATACCCTGCAGAATGTCTTCATTTCTAAATACTGTGAAGATTAAGAAAAGCATACATTTGGATGTATGGGCTGGGTTAGCCTTCCAGACTGCCTGTTTCTAATCATGATTACATAAGAGCTTGGCCCCCAAGCCTATAGGTCATTCCCAGTTAACATCATTTCCAGCATGTGACGTTCTGAAAACAAATTAGACGGCCCTTGGAGACTTTTGAAGAAACTCTGTTACCCTCTTGGGGTCTCGCTACAATGCTAAGCTGAGTTTGTTTAGAGGTATCATCTACCTCCCTGCGTATCACAAATAAGTAAGAATCTTTCATTCCTGGGTATGGAGTTATTTTCTATTGCTTACAAATGCCTGGTCTGTTTTCGCAAACAAAGTGTAGCCTGCTGATAATTACTAAGGCCAGAAGACTCCAGTTTGAAGAGAGACGGCACCAAGCCTTTATTAGAAACCTGCCCGCCCACCTCCCTTACTGTAGACGGTAGACACACTCTGTGTCAGGGTAGGATGGGAGGTTTAGCTGGTACTTCTTTTCTAGAGCGGGTGGTACAAAACGTCCCCCCAGGTAATGATACCGGCCAGTAAAATGGGCTGCAGACTTCTTGGGAGCTGTCAGTGAGATGAGTAAGTCTGGTTGGATTCCTCCAGGGTTTCCTTTCTCTACATCCCATCCTGAAGAGAGAAGGTGGTGAAGAAGTACTATCAGGTTTGGGTTTTCCCACAGGGTCAGCATGAACTCTGCTCCCCAGCCCTAATGTGGGGCATGGAAAGGTACATTCAGATTATTTTAGATCTGGTCTCTACTGTGGGTCAAGAATCCAGTCCTCCGAGTACCAGCCTGAAGACAGGTGGAACACCAGACCCCCCGCACCATCTGGGTCCCAGCACCTGAGGGAATGTCGATGCTAGCGATGGGCACAGTAAGTCCACTCAGGACACTCAAGATGCTGTGGAATGGCTCCCGAACATCACCCTTGAAGCTGAAACCAAAGATGGCGTCCACCACCAGTTCATACAGCTCATCAACCATCATGGGCTGTAGGGGAGCAGAAGAATGTCAGGAAGAATGTATTGTCACATAGGAAGGGCTGTCCCTGCACCCAGACTACAGAGGTATGGAGATAATTGCTTCCTAAGGTGCAGACTGCGGCCATTCTAAATTCAGGCATATGTTCTATTCTGAGTGCCTGCCTGCCCGTTTCCTCTGGGAGGAAGGGGCTGACAGTGTAGGGAGCCTGAGCCTGGAAGCCAGAAGGGACCAATTCTGCCTTAGCTTTGCCTTGCTCCGATTCTGTGATTCTGGGCAAACCATTTCTCTGCATGTTAGTATCTCCATCTATAGAGTAAGTTAATTCTTTAATTTCAGATTTCCCACCCCTAAGCCGGGCGGTGGTGGCGCACGCCTTTAATCCCAGCACTCAGGAGGCAGAGGCAGGCGGATTTCTGTGAGTTCGAGGCCAGCCTGGTCTACAAAGGGAGTTCCAGGACAGGCTCCAAAACCACAGAGAAACCCTGTCTCAAAAAACCAAAAAAAAAAAAAAAAAAAAAGATTTCCCACCCCTAAATCCATGCGTCTACAGAAAAGGCTTAGGGGTGCCTGGAGCTGCTAGTGTTGGGAAGTGCTGGAGCACACACTATGGAGGGGCTCCTACACGGCTGCTACTCGGAGAGCAACTTTTATGGCGGGCAGGCATTAGGCAGGTCAACTCAGTCTGAAAACATGAAGGGGAGGGCAGAGGCAGTACTTACTGGGGAGATGAGGTATAAGCCACCTACCTCTGGGGGCATTTCACTAAGGAAAGGAATGTCCATTTTCTGACACTGAGTCACTAACCCAGTGAAGAGCGGCTTGTTAGGTCTTTTGGGGTAATAGATAGTTGGCTGGTAACCCTGGTTGGAAAGGAAAGTAGCCATTCAATCTCTGATTCCAGACTGCTTATACCTTTTCGCAAAGGCTAGCTCATATACTCACAAAAAGTTTGAGGTGTCGCGCGCAGACCAGGCCGTCCCCTCCATTATTCCCAGGACCACAGATGACCAAGACGGTAGGGGGACTCTTTGACATGGACGTGGGGGGATAAGCCTGAAGGCAGAGGCGCAAAGGGTCTGGCCTCCACCGCGGGAGGCCTCCCCATCCATTCCTCCCAAAGGCTTTGCACCGCGCCACCTACCTTGGCAATGGCCGTGGCACAGCTCAGCCCGGCCAGCTCCATGAGTTGATCCACGCTGAATTGGTATTCGTTAAATAGCTCCTCGTCCACGGCCCGCGCCTCCTCCTGGCTGAGGGAAGTCCTGGCCTGAGTCCGCCGCCGGGGTGCTGGGGGCGCGGCCTGTCCCGCCCCGCCCCCGTGGGAGAAGGTGGCCGTACCTCAGGTACTTCACCGCGGCGTTCGCCATGGTTTCCGAGCCCCGGCGCGGCGTCCCCCACCAGGCAGGCCCTGCAAGGCACACACTCTGCTGACCTGCGACCCGGGGCAGGCGCGAGCCCGCAACCAGCAGCCCGACGCCCAGCAGCGCCCGCAGCCCGGACATTCGGCAAGCAGCACTCCGCCCGGCCTGCGCATGCGCACGGCCTGCCCGGCCCCCAGCGCCGTTTGCGTCCAGCCGTAGGTTCCGTGTCCCAGGCGTACCACGCACCTTCGTTCCGCCTGGCATTCTCGCCTTTCCCCAGCGCTACAAGAGTTCAAGCCTAGGTACAGATAGGCTTTGATTATTACCTAGCACTCTCCTTGAACTCAAAGCTGCTCTTCTGCCTGCAGCTTCCTTCGTGGGAGATTGGCATTACACGTATGTACCATCGTGCTCAGCTCTTTTTTTTTTTAATTATAAGAGAATTAACTTTTCTAAGTTCCTACTTTTTAAAATATTTAAAAGGTATGGGGGCGGGAGAAGGCGCGCATGTGCCCCTGGAGCACAAGTAGAGTTCAGAGGACAATTTGAGAGCGTCCGTTTTCTCTCCGTCCACCATGTAGGATCCAGGAATCAAAGTCAGTTTGTCAGGCTTGGGAGGCTCT
Organism: Chionomys nivalis; assembly: GCF_950005125.1. Classification (NCBI taxonomy): domain Eukaryota; kingdom Metazoa; phylum Chordata; class Mammalia; order Rodentia; family Cricetidae; genus Chionomys; species Chionomys nivalis. The sequence continues at coordinate 3,789,352 of NC_080103.1, forward strand.
CCAAGTGGTTCTCTGGGCCCCTCCCATGCCTGTTTTACTTATTTAATGTAGGAAATAGAATTTGTAAGGCAGTGGTATTGGCTGGAAATTTAGATTACTCGTCTAACTACTTCAAGTCCAAGGTTCCATGGTCTTATTCAGAACCTCACTAGCTTTATTTTCTGTCTGTGAGTGGCTTCACTTTTACATGTTACTCAAGACTCCTTATAGAATTGCTGGAGAAAATAAAATTTAGTCTTAAGCTGTTTGTTTGTTTTTAGTTGGCTGCTGTTTTTCTGGCCCAATAAGCCTCTCTACCGACACAATAATTCAAATCAGACCAAATCAAACTGAATTAGAAAAAGCCTAGGTTTAATGGATGCCAGGTCCGGGGTGGCCCTAGGCTTGGAGAGGGTGATGGGGGTCACCACGTCTGGGCCGCGTCAATCCTCTGCAAGGCGAGTAGTTCGAAGGCTGCACAGCCGATGTTGGTGAGGCTGGACCTCCATGGCGTGGCATAGAGGATGAGCCCACACGGGGACATTGTGATTTCCAGTGTCCAGGTTGCTAGAAGATAGGGCATGGCCTCCTAGGTGGCAGAGGCCCAGGGCAATATCGTGCCAAATGGTCATTGAGGAGGATGGAAAAGCCAAGAGTTCCCTCTGGTGGTCACTGTGTCCCACTGTCAAGGTCATACTGAGACCAACTCAGTGCCTAAAGAAAGCTGTTTGGGACAGACTGTACGGGACAGTCCCAATTTATAAAGATTCTGTAAAAGGCAGCCTGGGGCGATAGAGGATCTGGCTTTGAATCACAAGAGCCCATTTTAGAAGTCTATGCCAAATCTTGGGACTCAAGCCTGTTGCAATGCGTCCACCATGACAAGGTTCTTGAGTCAAAAGGTGGGAAGTTGAGGGGTTCGCGAGAGATGTGTGGCAAATGTCTCTATCCACTTAGTCCACCTCAGCAAGAACTGTCTTGCTGCTTGTGTTGGCACCTGGCACAGAACAGCCCGAAAATCGACAAACATAAACGGTCCCTGAACCCTAGAGGCAAGTACTCACAAAGGAGAACTCACCAAGACAAAGCTGATCTTAGCCTGGTGAAGAGCACAACACGTGGGCCTGGGCCAGAGGGAAAACACCCCCCCACACACACCGTGGGACCTCCAAATGTTAAGTATTTTCTAGCCCTACAAACCTCTGCCAAGGCAAATAATCCCAATAAGATCAAATCAGATCATTAAAATTACTCAGGTTTAATGGGTGCCAGCAGTCCCGGGTGGCCCTGGGAAAACACGGGGGGGGGGTAGGAAAACCAGAATGACCACCTGAGAGGAAAAGCAGAGACCACGTGTTTATGCTCTGGGGGCAGTTTAAATAGCCTGTGGGAGTGGCTTGACCCTCCCTGGGGAGGGGTCACCATTTGGCCAGTTTTCTCGGAGGTGGAGTTTGGACTGAGGCAACTCCCAGAGGAGGAGACTTGGAATGGAGTTCTTTGCCCAGCATTCCAAAAATGGATGCCAGGGGGCTGGGATGAAGCCCCCCGACTCTTCGTATAAAGGGGTGCCAGGGAGCTGAGGTGATGTTTCTGACCAAACAGTCACCTTTTGGTGGGCTTTCTTGGAGGTGGGGTCTGGACTGCGGCAACTCCCAGAGGAGGGGACCTGGGGTGGAGTGTCCCACCCTAAATATGTTGGAACGGATGCCGGGGGCTGGGCGACACTTGCAGTCAAGCAGGCTGGCTTTGTTTTGGGGTCCTGGTGTGGGCAGGTGCGCATGGACTCAGGGGCCCTCAGGATCTAGGTGCCAGGTGGAAATACAAGGCATCTCAGGTGGCCTAGGCTGCTCTTGAAATTATGCTGCCAAAAATGTCTGATCCTCCTGACTTCACCTCCCATGTGCTGAGATACCAGGTCTGGGCCACAATGGCTGGCTCAAAACTTGGTGATTCTGAAGACCAAAACACAACGGGAAACATGTTTCTTTGACGTAGATAGCATGTTGACACGTGCCAGGTGCTGACATGAACTACCTCAACTTCACAGCAAGTCTATTATTCCCATTTCAAAGGCAAAAAATACGACCTGCCCAGCGGTAGTGAAGGTGGGTGCTGGGATCTCAGCAGGTAGACCTACAGTCTGCGTGGAAGACTTAGCCTGTATTCCCCAGCTGCTGGAACATGTGAATGAGGGCTTATCCCTTCTGATTTCATCCTGATGAGCTGTGATTATAGAATGAGACAAAGTTTCCCACCAACAGACATGAGACAGCCAATGAGGGCTGTTTCCATGAAGGCAGTCCCTGAGTCCAATCCTTTCTGTTCCTGCCATGGAGCCTTTGGGTTTTCCTTTTCAAATCCAAATCAAGACTCACATGGATTGAGTCCCTGCTGAGCCCCAGAGGTTTTGCATCTATAATCCTTTTTTTTTTTTTTTTTTTTTTGGTTTTTCGAGACAGGGTTTCTCTGTGGTTTTGGAGCCTGTCCTGGAACTAGCTCTTGTAGACCAGGCTGGTCTCAAACTCACAGAGATCCGCCTGTCTCTGCCTCCCGAGTGCTGGGATTAAAGGCGTGCGCCACCACCGCCCGGCTCTATAATCCTTTTTAATCCTGCCAAACTCACAATGTAGTTTTAGTCTATCATAGAGAAGCATATTCAATCAGGTAACACAATCATGGTTGGTTCAGGCCTGACCCAATAACACACTCTTGTGTGGCAGACACTGTCATTTACCCCTTAAAATCCATTTTCCTCTCCTCCTTTGCTACCAGATTTCCTGATTTTCATCTCTTTGTACAGCAAAACCCTACATTCTCTTGTTTTCCTCCAACCGGTAAGAATGGCCGTAATTAAATCTTGACCACTTATGAACAGAAATGATGTCTATCCAACTTCCATAAAGTACTCCCAAAGGGGAAGGCTATTATTTTGTTTGATTTTGGAGACAGAGTCTGACCATGAGCCCTGACTATTCTGGAGTTCACTCTGTAGACCAGGCTGGCCTCATATCAAAAGATCACAGAGATCTGCCTGTCTCTGCCTCCCATGTGCTGAGATTAAGGGTATGCACCACTATGCCTGACTTCATAGTGTACTTTTTTTTAGATTTATTTTGATTTTATGTGCATTGGTGTCTCACCTGCCTTACGCCAGATCACCAGGAACTGGAGTCACAGACAGTTGTGAGCTGCAGGTGGGCTGGGAATTGAACCCTGGTCCTCTGGAAGAGTGGCCAGTGCTCTTAACCACGAGACATTTCTCCAGCCCCACTTCTTTTCTTATAGTGGCTGGGATAAACGTATGAAGCTTGTCTTAGGGTTACTACTGCTATGATGAAACATTAAGTTGAGGAGGAAAGGGTTCATTTGGCTCACACTTCCACACCACAGTCCATCCCCCTCATCACAGGACAGGAACCCAAAGGGGCAGGAACCTGGAGACAGGAGCTAATGCAGAGGCCATGGAGGCGTGCTGCTTACTGGCTTGCTCATCATGACTTGTTCTTCCTGCTTTCCTATAGAACTCAGGACCACCAGCCCAGGGATGGCACCACCTACAACAGGCTGGGCCCTCCCCCCATGAATTAAGAAAATGCCCTGCACCTGGATCTAGTGAAGGCATTTTCTCAGTTGAGGTTCCCTCCTTTCAAATAAGTCTAGCTTGTGTCAAGTTGACATAAAACTCTCCAGCAGAGTGCTGTCATCGGTGGGACAGCTTCTTTCTTCTCTCCCCATGGCCTCGTGCATATGCTTCATCACTGAGCTACTTCCCCAATCCCTGAAACAGTGGTGAGGCAGAAACCCCATGCTAATGTCAGAGTTGGGGCGTACAAATGTGTCCGCAGTTAAGAACCCTTGCTGCTGTTGCCTGGCAGTGGTGCACGCCTTTAATCACAGAACTCAGGAGGCAGAGGCAGGCGGATCTCTGTGAGTTCGAGGCCAGCCTGGTCTACAAGAGCTAGTTCCAGGGCAGTCAGACTACTGTCTCAAAAACATAAAATCAATCAAACAAACAAGATTAAAAGAAAAAAAAGAAACCAAGGACTGGAACACCCACCCAGCAAAGATAGGCATTAACACCTAGCATTGCCTTGACCATCCTGACGTTCATCCATCGCTGCTGGGAGTGCAAACTTGTAACTATAATAGCCAGTGTGACGCTAGTATAAATATAGAAATCAGCTATGCCACTCTGAGATACACACCCAAAGGACTCTGCATCCTACCACACGGACACTTGCTCATCCATGGTCATTGCTGCTCTACTCACAATAGCCAAAAAATGGAAACAGCCTCGATGTCCATCAACAGATGAACGGATAATGAAAAGGTGGTAGATTTACAAATGGAATATTACTCAGCTGTTAAAATCATGTTGAGTGAGGTGACCCAGACCCAAAAAGTCAAACATGGTAAGTTGTCTTAGTTAGGGTTTACTATTGCTGTGAAGAGACACCATGACCACAGCAACTCTTATAAAGAAACACTTAGCTGAGGGTGGCTGGCTTACAGTTTCAGAGGTTCAGTCCGTTATGATCATGAAGGGAACGTGGCAGCGTGGCGCTGGAGCTGAGAGCGCTGCATCTTCCAGGCAACAGGAAGTCGGCTGACTGTCACACTGAGGGAAGATGAAGAACCCACCACCACAGTGATGTACTTTCTCTAACAAGACACGCCTCCTAATAGTGCCACTCTCTTTGGGGCCACTTTCTTTCAAACCACCATATATGTGTTCTCTTATATGTGGGTGTTAACTTTTAAGCCTTCAATAGGTATATCAGTATAACCACAGAGGTTAGGTATAAAGTGAGGAATGAGGTGGGGGGAGGATCTTCTGGGAAGAATCTCCCAAGGAAAGGGAAATAGAATATATCGTAAGAGAGACTTCAGGGAGACAGGAACAGGAGGATCAAACAGAGTAGGAGAGAAAAAGGGAGAGAGAGTAGGGAGGGACAAATGACACCAGGGGTCACCTGAGTAGTGACATGGAACCCAACTACAGCAGAAGCTTCTTCAATATAAACATATATGAAAGAAATCCAAATGGAATCCCCAGAAAGTACGGAAGACAGAGCCCCAACAGACACCTTTGACCCCCAAATGAAACCTTCAGCACCAAGAGTGGGTTACATCTGACTGACTTGTTGGCCAAAGGAAATCCCCAAACACCCTGGGCTTTTGCCAAGTCTTTTAGTTGTTCTCCACAAATTGATGGTAAGGACCTATTCCAGCAGAACACAACGTTTCCATATCTCACTGAACACAAAGAAACTGAATTAGATGTGAAGAGCCTAGCTAGAGCATTCACCCCTACTGACTAGTGTTCATGGCACTAGGGGGCACTTTGTATGCTACCAGAGAAGAAAGATAACCACCAACACATCGATCTGCATTGCTGGCCTGCCATATGGTACTCTGGTGTAATAGTGGCACGAACACTGTGGGAGTAACCAATCCCTCTGATTGGATATAAGGCCCATCCATGAGCTGGAACCCAGGTCTGACCCTGTTCATGCTGAGAACCTGAGACGGGAGAGGCCATGGCCCTAGGGGAAAACCAAATACTATGATAGTGCTTAAGGAACACAGCATTAAGATGACTCCTGATACATTCTGCGGGAGCCGTAGATCAGTGTCTTGCTCAGTCATCATCAGAGAAGCTACCCCTGTAATAGATGGGAACTACACAGAGCTTCACAACTGGACAACGTACAGAGAGTGAGAGACATTATAACACTCCGTCCTAACCCCTCTTCTCGGGGCTCAGGGAGCTAAGCAGAGAAGGCAGAATGATAGTAAGAGCCAGAGTGGCTGGATGATGACTCCGGAAACAGCGTCTTCCAGACGCAGGACCCATGCACGTGTGAATTCATAGAGGCTGTGGCAGCATGCCCAGGGCCTGCACAGGCCCAAGGGTCCCAGTGCTGAGATGGGAAAGTGGACATGATCTTCCAATTGACAACTACTGGCAAAGGAAAACTTGTTTTTGCCAAAGAAGTCTCACTGGGTATATTAACCACGGTTAATGGTAGGCCCCATGCCTGACAGTAGATGGCCAACCCAAATGCTCAACGGTGTTTTATAGACTTTTTGTCTTTTGTTGCTTTGTTTGGGCATGTTTCACCTTACTGCTCTTTTGCTTGTAAATTACAGTTTCCAATTTTGTGTTTTATGGGTTTTGTGTGTATGTGTGCTTTTTTGTTTATTTGTTTGTGTTTTGTTTTTTAATTTGATCATTTGAGAGAGAGAAAGAAGGTGCAGAGAGTTGGATGGATGGAAAAGATCTGGAAGAAGATGGGGAACAGAAAACCGTGATCAGAATATATACTATGAATTAAAAAAAAAAAAAAAAAAAAAAGGCTGGTCATGGTGGCGCACACCTTTAATCCCAGCACTCAGGAGGCAGGCAGATCTCTGTGAGTTTGAGGTCAGCCTGGTCTACATTGTGAGTTCCAAGACAGCCAGGGCTACATAGAGAGACCCTGTCTCAGAAAGAAAAAAATGTGCTTTTTCTCTATGAAACTGTGGGCCACCTTCCTGATCCCTCCCCGTCTCTTTTGCACAATGCTGGGGATGGAATTCCAAGCATTTTGTTTGCTAGACAAGTTCTGGACCACAGAGTCACACTCCCAGCCATGTTAGCTGGACTTACGTCTGTTTAAAACCACAGAGTCACACTCCCAGCCATGTTAGCTGGACTCACGTCTGTTTAAAACCACAGAGTCACACTCCCAGCCATGTTAGCTGGACTCACGTCTGTTTAAAACCAGAGTCACACTCCCAGCCATGTTAGCTGGACTCACGTCTGTTTAAATCTCAGGCACAGTGAGAACGGATGACAGTAAGACTTGCTTTTGTCTCCCCTGCACCTTTTTATCATTTCATTCACTTCTGTAGACCAGGCTGGCTTCGAACTCAGAGATCCGCCTGCCTCTGCTTCCAGAGTGCTGGGATTAAAGGCTGCGCCACCTCAACCCAGCCACCCAGCCATATTCTTCATGGTTTTATACAAACCTTAATGGTTACCTGTCACCCGCAATTTCCAGTTTGTTTCTGTTTATTTTTAGATTTATTTATTTTATAGTGTGTCTGTGACTCACATGTGTGCCTGGTGCCCTCCGGTCAGAAGATGGCCTTGGTTTCCCTAGAGTTCTGGATGGTCGTGATCTACCATGTGGGTCCTCTAGAAGAACAATGAATGCTCTTAACCGTCTCCCCCACCCCTCCTCACCCCCAGTTTGCAAGTGGAGAGCCAGATTACTCGAGGTGCTTAGGGTCTGGATCACTTTGTATCTGATTCAGCGGGAGTTGTTTTGAAGTGTCTAACCTTGGCCTGCAACAGTGCTGGAGTAATTGCTTGCTCACTTAGCATGCGCCCTGTTAGTCCCTGACTACAAGTGAAGTAATCAGAAACAATACGAAAAGTGACTTAGTTTGAATGAGTCTTTGTAGGACAAAGATTCCTTTCACAAGTAGGTCCTGGATTCACTTTTTACACTAACTCCTAGCAGCCTGCGGGTCAGCTCAGGTGGGGGTGGGGCTGCACAGCTGGTTATACCACTGAGTCCATCTCAGGGACTGTTCCTGTGACTGGAAGTTTAACCCTTGGCCTTTGAGCCTCCTTTCCCTCATCTTTGTTTTGTTGTTGGATTTTTGTTTTGTTCTGCATTTTTTTTTTTTTGAGACAAAATCTCATTATATAGCCCTGACTGGCCTGGAACCTGCTATGTAAACCAGGCTAGCCTCAAACTCACAGACATCTGCTGGTCTCGGCCTCCCTAGTGTTGTGGAACAAAATATTTAACTATGTAAAGAAGTGTTGCATTTGTTTAACTATATAAAGATGTGTTGCTGTTTTACCTTGTCTACCTACGGCACCTGATTGGTCTAATAAAAAGCTGAATGGGTGAGTTCGAGACCAGCCTGGTCTACAAGAGCTAGTTCCAGGACAGGCTCCAAAACCACAGAGAAACCCTGTCTCGAAAAACCAAAAAAAAAAAAAAAAAAAAGCTGAATGGTCATAGCTAGCAAGCAAGTCTGGTGGGCAGACAGACAGACATGGTGGAAGTAGAAAGCAGGACAGGTAGTATGCAGATGAGGTAAATGAGCCTCAGGCAGCACATAGATCAACAGAAGTGGCTTAGTTTAAGTTAATAAAAAAAAAAAAAAGCTAGCTAGAAACAAGCCTAAGCTAAAACCAAACATTCATAATTAGTAAGTCTCCGTGTCATGATTTAGGGGCTGGTGGTCCAAGAAAGCCTGCTGCATGTTAGTTGTTCTGCTATTTTTTAAGATAAATCTCACTATGTAGTCCAGGCTGGTCTTCAAGGGGAGATCTTCCTGCCTCCTTCTGAGTGTTGGGATCATGCCAACTCTCTTTCCCTCACATGCTCCTGGGAGGAGATACCTGTAAGTGCTTAGGCTGTGGTGTTGGCCTGATAATGTCACATCATTATTGCTGCTATGACCTGGGGTGTCCTGCAGGGGGCAGTAGTGGAGTGTCCCTTCTTTCAGCTTCTGTTCTATGGCATTCCTATCTCCCACACAGAAAAGGGGACTCGGAGGTCAGTGGTCCCAAAGTCAGCTGAACTAGGAAGTCACTTTTAGGACTGACAAAGGCCTTAGCAGTTACAACATCCTAATCCAGAAAAGCAAGGGTCAGTGTCCACCAACCATTTATAGTCGTAGACTCCTCAGGAGGAGGTCTGCCTGCTCAGGAATGCTCCTTCCCCAAAGCCCTTCATGTCCTCTTCTGAGGGCTTCCTTGGTCCACATGGATGGCCTAACAGAGGCAGAGGGGCCTGCCATGGGGCAATGGGGAAGCGTAGGAGGCAGGCTCCCTGTTTGCAGCATCAGGTCTCTGCTTTTCCCAGGCGTGTAGGCAGGCCGTGCAGGAGCCAGGGATATACCGCCAAACACGGGAGCCTTTCTCCTCTCAATCTTACAATCACCCACAAATTATTTCTTTTATTGTGCTGTCCATCCCCCAGCCTCCACCCCTCCCCTAGGAACCTACCTATCGACTTGGAGCTTGTGGGGTGCTGTGATGATGGGGTGCTCCACTCCACTGGGACTGAGGCCTCCAGATGGAAGATGAACTGTGGCCCCTAAGCCTGGTGAAGGGAGTCAGATACATTTATTACAGCCTCGTCATGACCAGGACAGCACAGTGGGAGAGAGGAGGCAGGCTGGGGTCAAGCGGGGTGGATGTCCAGGCATGAATCGGTCACTTCATGAAGGATGCCTTGTACGGACCAGACGCTTGATAAACACGGGCCATCTACTGACAGTGGTATAGGCTCCTGTGTCAGAAGAGAACAGTATCATAAGAAGCAAGGCCCAGCATGGTACCTGACATGGAACGGTATCTACTGAGGTTTCTGTCCCACCCTGTCCTGCAGTCATTCAGTCCCAAAGAAACACACAGAGGTCTACATTAATCATAAACTGGTTGGCCTATTAGCTCAGGCTTCTTATTAACTCATAACTTATTTTAGCCCATAATTCTTGTCTGTGTTAGCCACGTGGCTTGGTGTAGAGAGCTGCGTGGAGCCACACCTGATGGTGCTGGCTTCCGCCCTCCACGATCCCAAAAGCGAGTGCTCTCTATAATAATCAACTCCTTATATGGCTAAGGCCTGACTTACGCTATTATCACGCAATGATCGTCAGCTGCTTGCATATGCGTGGACCTATGGACAGTGCCCACGTGGCAATCTGGGGTTGGCGGCCCGTGCCTATTTAAGGGCTGGGAGAGGTTTGCGGGGGGGGGGGGGGGGGGAGGGAAAGAAAGGAAAAGAGAGAGAAGCTGTAAATAAGGTCCTGAATAAACTGCTTGCAAGAAGAACTTCGGTGTTGCATCTTCCTTGCTGGTTGAGGCCGGAGCGACAAGTGGTGGCCTGTATGGGGAACCTCCAAACCTCTCTCCGTGGAGCCCAGAACTTGCTGCAGTCAGGGGGTGCACCGATAAATCCTCAGGTAAGAGGAACCGCGACAAAAGAGGGTTTTCTGCTCTCACTGGTAGAAGGGAGAGCCGGGTAGTGGAGCTGCGACAAGAGTGGATGGGTTACGAATCTAACATTTGTTCATATGGGCGCTTCACCTTTGCACTCAATTGTTTTTGGCTCTTAATGAGCTGCTGCTTTCGATATGTTGATTGTGTTGTCTTTTGTGTTCTGGACTGGAGAAAGAGATTTGATTCTAGGATGTTTTGGAAAGGAGGCTCTGTTTTTGTCTCCACAGACGATGAGAGCCTAAGGATTTATTCGATATTCATGTGGTTTGAATCCCCGAGACCTCCTGAAATGTTGCAATGGAGTGTGAGCTGCTGCAGCTCCAAGGCCAAGCGGCTCCAGGCTGCTGGCGCTGAAGGGCTGCCACGCGTTCAAACCCCGGGACCTGCCTCAAGAACCAATGAGGCAAGAACGCTAAGCCCGTTTCCAGCGCGGGCCTCAGGACACAGAAGCGCAGCACGATCGCGACAAGGCCCGTTGGCCTGGACCTCTGTCCCAGCCTGGGGCAGCCGGCCGGCCGGGATGGGATCCACCCCACCCCAACGGGGTCGTGGCCCGCTGCTCTGCACCGCCAGGCCTCCACCTTCCAGCTCGGTGGGGAAGTGGAGCCTCCGCCTCTCTCCCAGCTGCTATGACCCGCGTCCTAGCGCGGCTGGAAAATGGCAGTAAATTGCAGTAAATACCCCCAAGAATGCAGCGTCCCCACTCAGCAGGAAGTAGCCAGACAGATTGACAACGTCCAAATTCCCTAAAAGATAATTTAAGTGGGACCCTTCAGTGGTTGCAGAGCAGGAAGCCTGCTTTCCTGAGTTCCCCTCCACTTCATGCACCAGTTTGGACCCAGAACGAATGTAGCTGAGGCTAGAAGGCAGCTGAAGCAGAGCTTTGCTAGGTGGCTGTGGTGGAAGGCACATTGCCTCAGCCCAGTCGGTGCCCAGCCTGGCGGATGCCACAGCAGTGCCAGGAGCATCAGCAAATACAACAAGTGCTGGAGCTGAGACAAACTGGAGCAGGAGCGCCGAAGAGCGGCTAGACAAGGAGCTGCCTGGCTGCGGAGGAGGCCAAATCTGCCATAGCCAAGCAAGCTGCGGACCAGATGAAGAACCAGGAGCAGATGGCAGCAGAACCTTAAGTTGCTCTCTTGTGTTCCCTAAAAGCCAGTATTCTCCTGAGGAGATGCTGTCACTCTCTCCTGAGTACAGGTTCAATCAAAGTGACCAAAAGGCTGTGTGGGAAAGAATTGGAAATTTCCTGGACTGTGCGTGACCAGTATTCAGTATAAAAGCTTTACCCATGCAGCTAATTTGTCTAAAGAATTGTCTAGTTATCTTTTAGGTAATTGGTCTGGAGAATTTGAAAAACAACTTGAGAAGCTGCAGATGGCCATAGTGACTGTTAATTCAACCCGCATGGACGCCGGCTTGGCAGAAGGACTATCCTCCTGGATCATCTGAAGGAGTGGGCGGGAATAGGAGCCCTAACAGGCTTAATGGTGCTTGCCTCCCTGGTATGCCTGTGGTGCATTTGTCGCATGAGAGTTTCACAGCCTCGCAATGCAGTCATGATCATTCAGGCCTTCACGGCCATTGAAGCAGGACAGTCCCCTCAAGCTTGGTTGTTTATATTTGAGCACAGGATGCGAGGCTTGCACACTGCACTTGAGGTCAGAGAAGTCGACCTCAAGAAGAGCAAGTCTGATTGCATGTGGGTTGGTGTCTAACTCCCACCTCTGTAAAAAGACACCGGACAGGTCTAGTGTTCTCTGGGTGGATGACACCTGGACAGACACTAGTACATGCTCCATTTTTAACAGAGATCAGACCTCTACTCTTGCCTGTTGCTTTGCAAAACAAAAAGGGGGAACTGTAGAGAGCTGCGTGGAGCTGCACCTGATGGCTATGTGTAGAGAGCTGCATGGAGCCGCACCTGATGGTGCTGGCTTCCGCCCTCCGATCCCGAAAGCGAGTGCTCTCTGTAATAATCAACTCCTTATATGGCTAAGGCCTGACTTACGCTATTATCATGCAATGATCGTCAGCTGCTTGCATATGCGTGGACCTATGGACAGTGCCCACGTGGCAATCCGGGGTTGGCGGCCCAGGCCTACTTAAGGACTGGGAGAGGGCTGGGGGGTGGGGGAGCTGTAAATAAGGTCCTGAATAAACTGCTTGCAAGAAGAGCTCTGGTGTTGCGCCTTCCTTGCTAGTAGAGGCGGGCGCAACAGCTTGGTATCTTTTTCAGTGAGGCAGTCACATCTTGGGTCCTCTACATCTGGATGATGACTGTAGACTGACTCTCTTCCCAGAATTCTCCTGTTCTCATTTGCCCTGCCTCTACTTCTGCCTGGTCACCCTGCCTATACTTCCTGGCTGACAACTGGCCAGTCAGCATTTTATTAAACAAGTGCAAGAAACAAAGGTTTACAGGGTAAAGCTATTGTCCCCCAGCAGAGTGGGCTCTCCATCCTAAGGTGTTAGGAAATGAAAGCCAGAGGGCAGGAGGGAACACATCTGGGAAGGGCTTGGGGGAGACAGACCAGGCCCTGGGGAGACGAGCAGAGATGTGGAAAGGCTGCTGCAGGGGTCAGCAACCTGGGGAGCCAGGGGATGGGTGGCAGGCCTGGGTGGGGGCACCAGGAGAGAGAAAGTTCTGACTGCTGGAGTGGGCCATGTTTTTCCCACTCCCTCCACTCACGGTCCTGTCTCTGAGGGTCTACCATGGACATGTTCACCAGTCCCTCCACCTCTTTCTCCTCATGGCCCTCTTCCGGCTCTTCGTCTTCCCACCTACCGAAAGGTTTTCAGGGACAGAGAACTGAATGTGGCTCGGCTGTGGGACAGCCCAGTGGTCAGCTCTCCACCTCTGGCCAGCAAACCCTTGGACTTGGCCTGAGCCTTCCCGGAGCAGAGGGCTTGGGAAGCACAAACTCTGGCATGGAAAAAAATCACTACGTGGCTGTCACACTGTCCTTCCAGCTGCCTTCAGGGAGCCACATCCCGCCACAGACCTACTTGCTGGAGACAGCCCAGGGGGGTTCTAAGATCAAATTCTGACATGAGTCTTTGATCTGTAAAGGCCCACCTACTAAATCTTGAGACAAACCAGGCTTGCTGACTGAACCATGACCTGACCACTACCCCGTCATGCCCGAAGCCCTCTGGTACTGTCAGAGTTGGTGAAAGACCTTAACTGGAGCCCAAGTCTTTTGACTTTTAATCCAAGCCCCTGCCTGTTCCAGGATGACTACTTCTGCCCCCCCAGTGTGGTAACTGAATTTAGGGCCTCTGTTGTGGGAAATCTGATCACGCTGTAAACTCCAAGCTTGCATTTGCATTAATTAAATAAAATCAACCTTGGGTCAGGAGGCTGAGTTATCAACTAGTTGACAGAAGTCAGAGAGTCATACGGTGTCTGTGAGACAGTAGAGAGGTGCACAGGAAGTAGTAGGGAGGGGCTTCTGTTTTGGTGAGCAGAAGGATGCTCCAGGCAGAGAGGTCAGTTAGTCGCTCCTCAACATCTCTGAGTTAGCAGGTCTTCACCGCAGCCTTTGACCCCCGAATCTTATTGATAAACAGAACAATAGAGATTTAACTAAAAGCTATATTTGGCAACAGTGACATAGCCGGTGCCTGCGGGAACAGAATTCTCACCAGCCGGGGCCACTGCCAGAGAGACAAGCCCGTAACTGGGGAGCTGCATTTGTTGGCTAAAACAGCAACAGATTAAAGCTCATCCCCGTGCTGACGGAAAAACAGGCCTCACATATGTTGGGCAAGCGTTCTACAGCTGAACTACACTCCCTGCTTCAGGTGAATTTAATTGTGCTCAGAGATTATACAGTGTCCTGGTCTTTAAAACGAGAGGACACCAGGCAGTGGTGATTGTCGCTTTTAATTCCCAGCACTTGGGAGGCAGAGGCAGGCGGATCTCTGTGAGTTCAAGGTCTACAGAGTTCCAGGACAGTCAAGGGAACACAGAGAAACCCTGTCTCAAAAAAACAAACAAAACAAAAGCAAAAACAACAAAAGAGGTCCTTCAACCCTACAATAAAGCATATATTTCAGTTCTTGGGGTGGGGCTAAGTTTCCTACGGAGAAAAGCATTTGGAGGGCCCATGACCTGGGGAGGGAAACTAGGAAGCAAAATGAGCTGGAGGCAGAACCTGGAGCATCCATCAATTCAGCTCCTGGGGCTTTCTTGGAGCACCACCCCCTCCTATGGCCATTTCGGGAACTGCACCCAATGACCGATTCCCAAGTCTTTGCACCCAATGGATTTGCCACTCCGTCAGTGTAAGCTGTAGTGGTACAGCCCTTGTGCAGACACAATCTCCTCCCACCTCCCTGCCCCATCCCCACAACCTGAGATACATCCATCCCTTCTGCAAACCCAGAGGCAGATGAACACAGGAGCAGTTAAATGTAGCATCCCTGAGAGCATCCTTTCTGGGCAACTTGCTCCCACTTCCTGGTCTCAGGTGTCATATTACCAGGATATGAGCCTGGGCTAGCCTCTCCTGAGCCAAGAAGGCCCTCCTGGTACCCACCAGCCTGGCCACAAGCTGCTCCCACCCAGAACCTGCTTCATGCTGAGGAAAGGGGAAAGTGGGGGAGTGAGAATGGACTGGGCTGTGCAATCTGCAGGAGGAGGAAGAGAACAGAAAGAGAGCGCAAGGACTCCGGTTGCCTTTTTTTCGCCCTGACCCTATGCCCTTGAGTCCCTGAGCCCTGAAGTGTGGGCAAACTGCCTCTTCCTCCAAGTAACAGCCCAGGACTTGGAATGGATGGTGTTTCTTTTCTAGTGAGGTAGGGCAAGGAACAAAGGCTGCAGGGACACGCTGGTAAGGGGGTTCAGAGGTTAAGAGCACTGGCTGCTCTTCCAGAGGTCCTGAGTTCAATTCCCAGAAACCACATGGTGGCTCACAACCATCTGTACTGAGATCTGGCGCCCTCCTCTGGTGTGCAGGCATACATGGAGGCAGAATGTTGTATACATAATAAATAAATCTTTAAAAAAGAAAAGAAAGAAATAGAAACAGTCATCAAAAGTCTCCCAACCAAAAAAAGCCCATGGTTTCAGCTCAGAATTCTACAAGACTTTCAAAGAAGAATACCAATATGCCTCAATTTATTCCACACAATAGAAACAGAAGGAACATTGCCAAACTCTTTTTATTTATTTTTATTTTATTTTATTTTTGATTTTTGAGACAGGGTTTCTCCGTAGCTTTTGGTTCCTGTCCTGGAACTAGCTCTTGTAGACCAGGCTGGCCTCGAACTCACAGAGATCCGCCTGCCTCTGCCTCCCGAGTGCTGGGATTAAAGGCGTGTGCCACCATCGCCCAGTTCCAAACTCTTTTTATGAGACTACAATTATCCTGATACCCAAACCACAGAAAGACATTACTAAGAAAGAGAATTACAGACCAATCTCACTCGTGAACATTGATGCAAAAATAGTAAATAAAATACTGGCAAATCGAATCCAAAAACACATCAGAACCATCATCCACCATGACCAAGTAGGCTTCATGTAGCGAGCTGCATGAAGCCACACCTGATGGCAATGTAGAGAGCTGTGTGGAGTCACACCTGATGGTGCTGGCTCCCGCCCTCCGCGATCCCGAAAGCGAGTGCTCTCTGTGATCAACTCCTATGGCTAAAGCCTGACTTATGCTATTATCACACAATGACTGTCAGCTGCTTGCATATGCGTGAACCTATGGGCAGTGCCCACCTGGCAATCTGAGGTTGGCGGCCCAGGCCTACTTAAGGGCTGGCAGAGGTTTGCCCAGAGAGAGAGAGATTTTACAGTTGTCAAAAGGTCCTGAATAAAACTGCAGTGAGAAGAGCTCCGGTGGTCATGTCATCCTTGCTGGACGAGGGGGGCCGCGACAGCTTCATCCCACAGATGCAGGGATGGTTCAACATACAAAAATCTGTCAATGTAATCCACCATATAAACAAGCTGAAAAATTAAAAACCACATGATCATCTCATTAGATGCCTAAAAAGCATTTGACAAAATACAACATCCCTTCATGATAAAGGTCTTGGAGGGAGCCGGGATACAAGGAACATATGTAAACATAATCAAGGCAATATACAGCAAGCCAACAGCCAACATCAAACTAAATGGAGAGAAACTCCCAGTGATTCCTCTGAAATCAGGAACAAGACAAGGTTGTCCACTCTCTCCATATCTATTTAATATAGTTCTTGAGGTCCTAGCTAGAGCAATAAGACACCAAGGGAAGATCAAGGGGATACAAACTGGAAAAGAAGAAGTCAGACTCTCACTGTTTGCTGACGATATGATGGTTTACGTAAGTGATCCCAAAAATTCTACCAAGGAACTTCTACAACTCATAAACACTTTCAGCAATGTAGCAGGATACAACATTAACTCAAAAAAATCAGTGGCCCTCCTGTACACAGATGATAAAAGGGCTGAGGAAGAAATCAGAGAATCAACACCCTTCACAATAGCCACAAATAGCATAAAATATCTCGGAGTAACTCTAACCAAACAAGTGGAAGACTTGTATGAAAAGAACTTTAAATATTTGAAGAAAGAAATTAAAGAAGACACCAGAAAGTGGAAAGATCTCCCATGCTCTTGGGTAGGCAGAATTAATATAGTAAAATGGCAATCTTACCGAAAGCAATCTACAGATTCAACACGATGCCCAGCAAAATCCCAAAAAAATTCTTCACAGACCTCGAAAGAACAGTACTCAAGTTCATATGGAAAAGCAAAAAACCCAGGATAGCCAAAACAATCCTGGGTAATAAAAGAACTTCTGGAGACATCACAATCCCTTGCTTCAAATTCTACTACAGAGCTACAGTACTGAAAACAGCCTGGTACTGGCATAAGAACAGACAGGAGGACCAATGGAACCGAATAGAAGACCCAGATATCAATCCACACATCTTCGAACACCTGATATTTGACAAAGAAGCAAAAAAATATAAAATGGGGCCGGGCGGTGGTGGCGCATGCCTTTAATCCCAGCACTCGGGAGGCAGAGGCAGGCGGATCTCTGTGAGTTCGAGGCCAGCCTGGTCTACAAGAGCTAGTTCCAGGACAGGCTCCAAAACTACAGAGAAACCCTGTCTCGAAAAACCAAAATAAATAAATAAATAAATAAATAAATAAATAAATAAAATAAAATGGGAAAAAAAGAAAGCATATTTAAAAAGTGGTGCTGACTTGGGAGGCAGAGGCAGGCGGATCTCTGTGAGTTCGAGACCAGCCTGGTCTACAGAGCTAGTTCCAGGACAGGCTACAAAACCACAGAGAAACCCTGTCTCGAAAAACCAAAAAAAAAAAAAATAAAAAAAAAAAAATAAAAAGTGGTGCTGGCATAACTGCATATCAATATGTAGAAGAACGAAAATAGACCCATATCTATCACCATGCACAAAACTCAAGTCCAAATGGATCAAAAAACTAATATAAACCCAGCCGCACTGAACCTCATAGAAGAGAAAGTGGGAAGTACACTTGAACGCATTGGCACAGGGAACCACTTCCTAAATAGAACCCCAGAAGCACAGACACTGAGAGAAACAATTAATAAATGGGACCTCCTGAAACTGAAAAGCTTCTGTAAAGCAAAGGATACGGTAAATAAGACAAAACGACAGCCTACAGAATGGGAAAAGATCTTCACTAACCCCACATCAGAGGTCTTATCTCCAAAATCAATGAAATTGGACATCAAAAGATCACATAATCCAATAAAAAAAAATGGAGTACAGACCTAAACAGAGAACTCTCAACAGAGGAATCTAAACTGACTGAAAGACACTTAAGGAAATGTTCAACATCCTTAGTCATCAGAGAAATGCAAATCAAAACAACCCTGAGATTCCATCTTACACCTGTAAGAATGACCAAGATCAAAAACAACTTATGCTGGAGAGGTTGTGGGGGAAAAGGGAACACTTCTGCATTGCTGGTGGGAATGCAAGCTGGTACAACCCCTTTGGATGTCAGTGTGGCGATTTCTCAGAAAAGTAGGAAACAACCTTCCTCAAGACCCAGTAATACCACTTTTGGGTACATATCCAAAGGATGCTCAATCATGCCACAAGGACATGTGCTCAACTATGTTCATAGCAGCTTTGTTTGTCATAGCCAGAACCTGGAAATAACCTAAATGCCCCTCCACTGAAGAATGGATAAGGAAAATGTAGTACATTTACACAATGAAGTACTACACAGCAGAAAAAAATAATGGCAGCTTGAATTTTGCAGAAAAATGGATGGAGCTAGAAAACATTATTTTGAGTGAGGTAACTCAGACACAGAAAGACAATTATCACATATACTCACTCATAGGTGGTTTTTAAACATAAAGCAAAGAAAGCCAGCCTACAAACCACAATCCCAGAGAACTTAGACAACAATGAGGACACTAAGAGAGACTTACATAGATCTAATCTACATGGGAAGTAGAAAGTAGAAAAAGACAAGATCTCCTGAGTAAATTGAAAGGTCCATGGGGACCTTGGGGGGGGCGGGGTGTTGAAGGGGGGAGGGGAGAGCCAGGAAGGGGAGCAGAGAAAAATGTAGAGTTCAATAAATATCATGGGAAAAAAAGATAATAAAAAATATATCACAATGAAAGAAAATAAAGTCAAAAGTAGACAAGGGGGGCTCCCTACAGTAAAGAAACATCTCACAACTAAGGAAACAATCAGCTCTGGGAAGCCCACAGAACTGGCTAGAATCTTTCCAGCTAAGACATAGGACTAATATCCATAATATACAAAGAACTCAAAAAACAAGAGTCAAAAAACCAAAATGACCCATTCAAGAAATGGACCTGGAAGTTGAATAGAGAGTTCTAAAAAAAAAAAATAACTAGGAAATATCTCCAAAATTGTTCTTTCTCCCTAGTAATCAAGGAAATGCAAATCAAACCAACTTACCCCAGTCACAATGGCTAATATCAACTGTGGGGACTAGCCATGATAAGCTAAGTATTGACAGGTCAGCCAAAGGAAGTTCTTTATGTCCAACCATTATCACCTGCCAGAGTAGAACTCGGCCCTCATAAATTTAATAAGAGGCCAGAGTCTCAGTAGTTTACCCTGAAGCAGGGTTGCAGGAAGAGCCATAAACTGAGATAACCAGACCACTACCCAGGAGCAGACCTTTCAAAGGAAATGCCTGACATTCCAACTGCTGTAGATAGGATCACCTGCCAGTACACCTCACCAGGACATCCCTAGGCAAATGTCAGCCGATCAGGGACCTGAGCCTCAGAGACCTCTCACCCCTACCTTTACTACTATAAAAACCCAACTCTAACTGAGCTCGGGGCTCTCCAGTTATTCCAATACGTTGGACATGCGGAGAGACCAAGTTTGCAAACTTGATTAAAATAAAGGCTTTTTGCTTTTACATATGGTACTTGGTTTTCTTGTTGGCTTTTGTGGGGACCCACGGATTTGGGCATAACATCAACAACACAACCGACAACCAGTGCTGGAGAGGGTGAGGGAAAAGGGAATCCTCATTCACTGTTGGGATTGTAAACTGGTTGCTCTGGAAATCAGCATGGGAGTTCTCAAAAAGCTAAAATTAAGTCTACCGTATGACTGGGCCATACAACTCCTTGGCATATGCCCACACAACTCGACATCACACTCCACAGCCATGTGTGTTTACAATAGCTGGGATATGGAACAACCTCACAATAACAATGTGGTACACACACACTGTGGAACACATACCACTACTCAGCAGTGAAGAAACATAAAATCATGAATTTTTCACATAAATGGATAGAACGAGAAAAGATCTTATTGAGGGAGGTAGCTGAGACCCAGAAGTACAAACACAGCAAGTCTCTCTCACCAGAGGTTCCCAGCTCCAAACCTTCAGATGTGAGAACACAGCCTGAAATCACCACAGAAACCTGGAAAGGAAACAGGACCATTGCCAGGATGGGGGTGGGATGGGGGGGTTGAGGAACAACAGAGAGGGGAACAGCAGGGTACAAGTGACCTGGCCAGGGGCTCTTTAGGGATGGGGCATCAAATACACAAGAAGGTTCGGGAAGAGGCCCAGGGGACACTGTGGAAGAATGGTAGAAATGTTGTGAGAACCAGAAGTTCAAAGAGTTTTCTGGCAGATTGTGTCTTCTAGGAATGTCAGAAGCTACACTCATAAAAGCTCACCGATATAACTAACCAAACACGAGCTGAACAAGGACTCCAATGGGCACGCCAGAATGAATAGGGGAAAGCCCCTGAGGGCTTGCTCTTGTACAAAGAACCATAGGCAACTGAGACGGTCTCTCTTTATGTATAAAATAATATATATAAAGAAACTGAAGAGAGAAAGGATTTATATTAGCTCATAGTTCATCATGGTATGAAGCCAGAGCAACAGAAGCTTAAAGTAGCGGCATCTCCAGTCAGGAAACAGTGAGGGACAGATGCAATGCTTTCTGCTCAATTTCACTTTAAACAGTCTGGGATCTCCTGTCCAGGGAATGGTACTTCCCACAATTTAAAAAGGTCCTCCCCCGTAAATGACCATAATAAAATACCCCCCACAGGTGTGCCTAGAGGCCTAGCTTCCAGGGGGTTCTGCCAAGTTGACAATTAGTAACAACCATCATAGGGCCTTTTCAAATATCTGCTGTGAGGCTTTGAGTCCTGCCTATCCACGCAGCTTGTGTGGCCTGAGGGGAAAGGAGAAGGGAGAAATGCAGGTCAGAGAAGCAAGCACACACCGTGCCCACTCCCTTTCTCAACATAGATGTTATCATTGTCTTCATTAGTGAAGCCATCTTATCTGTCCCCTGCAACACCGAAGTAGCTTCCCAGTTAGTCTGTACCCAGTCTCACTGTCTCCAAGCCCTGGCTGTCATCTTCTCTAAAGCCTAAAACCGCTCTGACCTGCATCTAAAGGGCGGGGAGTTGCTCACCAGCCCTGGTTTCAGTGCCATGGCAAGATACCTGAGGTGTGTGGGACGTATCCTTCTCCCTGCAACCTTTCCTCCCCATCACTAAGATAAGTTCAATGTCCCTAATATTCTTGCACATTCTATTGCCACTGTGTGGAATGCCCCACTCCTTTAATCTGCAAAGTCTTCCATTTTCAACTTGGATTATCAGGCGCCAGAGGCTCAGCTCCACGCTGCCACCTGGAGCTGCCTGAGTTCTTTTCAGAGTCCTCTACAGGTAAAGCCAGGGTTCTGATCTTGCTGCAGAAAGGAAATTGCAGGACAAGTCAGAATGAAACAGAATTGGAGTTTTTATTAATAAGAGTTCTGAACACAGATGTGAGCACATCTGATAATAGGGGAAAAAGAGAGCACCCACCCAAACATGGGGGTAGGCTTCTGCGTGAGTCATGCTTTTTGTGTCTTTGTAATAACCATAGATCAGATTTCGATGTCGTCTGAAGTTACATCTGAGAAGGTTGCCAAGGAGCTTAAATAGGCTGGTTGTCACGGTGCACAGGACAAAGTCACATAGGGAAGGGAAAGCCATAAGCAGACAAGAAGATTGCACAAGACAGTTGAACCATGTTTTTTACTGTAAACAATGATCATATTCTTATTTGCGAGATTCCCAGAAAAGGGGCTTGGCATTTGTAGGAGGGGCTGCCCAGAGCACTGCTCTGCAGGAGCCTGCAGAAGTAAGCCTGCCAGCAGGTAAATATGCCTGTTGTCTTGCGCGGCAGAACCTTCAAAGGGCACACTCTTCTATTCCCAGGTTCTGGGGCTCCCAGGTCAAGACAATGTAGCTGACTTAGATGCCCCTTAAAATTCAGCAGTTACCACAGGATGGGATCCTTAAGGGACCTGGGGAATCCTTGGGCTTTCATTCCACACTTCAGGGAATCTCTGGAAAAGGAAGAGTAAGGCCCCACGGGAAGATAGACGTGTGCTTAGGTCTTAGTTGTGTTTCACTGTGATTTTGACATGTTTTCCTTTTGGCAATCTCATATGTGTATACAATGTGTTGTGATCATGTTCATTCTTCATGTTGTATCATTCTTACTCGTCTCATCAGTTTTGTAAGTAGTGTGGACAGTCTTTTCTTACGGGTTATGTGTAGGACCCAGCCATGACAGGCTCAATAGAGGCCTGGAGACCACCCAGGCACCACCCAGGTACAGATCATCCAAAGGAAATTCCTAATGTTCCATCTGTTGTAGATAGGATCACCTGCCAGCACACGCCCATAGCTTTTCACCAGGACACCCCTAGACAAAAGTCAGCCAATCAGGGGTCCCAAACCTTAGAGATCCCTCACCCCACCTGCTTCTATAAAAGCCCAACCCTAACTGAAGTTTGCAAACTTGGTTAAGAATATAGGCTCTTTGCTTTTACATACAGGACTCGGCCTTCTGGTTGGTTTTGGGGGGACTCCGTCATCTGGGCATAGCATTATGTATTTTCATTTTATGTGCATTGGAGTTTTGCCTGCGAGTGTGTCTGTGTGAGTGTGAGGGTATCAGATCCCCTGGTGCTGGAATTATCAATGGCTGTGAGCTGCTATGTGGATGCTCGGAGTGTGAGGGTATCAGATCCCCTGGTGCTGGAATTACCGATGGCTGTGAGCTGCTGTGTGCATGCTCGGAGTGTGAGGGTATCAGATCCTCTGGTGCTGGAATTACCGCTGGCTGTGAGCTGCTGTGTGCATGCTCGGAGTGTGAGGGTATCAGATCCTCTGGTGCTGGAATTACCGCTGGCTGTGAGCTGCTGTGTGCATGCTCGGAGTTGAATCCATATCCTCCAGAAGAGCAGGTAGTGGTCTTAACGCCGTCTTAACTCTTGGCTGGTGAGAGATTTCACCCAGACCCCAGGGGCCTTTACTCTTTTGGCTCCCACGGAGGCTTGCTTGTTTTTAGCCAGCTTAAATTATCCTGTCTACCTTTTTCCTGTGGGCTTTTCCCTTTTTCTTTTCTTTTTTATTTTAAAGATTTATTTGTTGGGCTGGAGAGATGGCTCAGAGGTTAAGAGCACTGACTGCTCTTCCAAAGGTCCTGAGTTCAATTCCCAGCAACCACATGGTGGCTCACAACCATCTGTAAGGAGGTCTGGTGCCCTCTTCTGGCCTGCAGGCATACACACAGAATATTGTATACATAATAAATAAATAAATATATATATAAGATTTATTTGTTTATGCAGTGTTCTGCCTGCATGTATGTCTGCAGGCCAGAGGAGGGCACCAGATCTCATTACAGTGGTTGCTGGGAATGAACTCTGGACCTTTGGAAGAGGTTAAGAGCCATCTCCCCAGCTCCCCTTCTCTTTTCTATATACCGTTCTTTACATCTTACTCTGTGATTTGCTGTGGTCTCCCCTACTTACTTCTCTTGCTCCCAGATTTCTTCCTAGATTTCTCCTATTTATTCTCTCTGCCTGCCAGCCCTGTCTATCTTTCTCCTGACCAGCTATTGGCCTTTCAGCTCTTTATTACACCAATCAGGAGTTTTAGGCAAAGTAACACAGCTTCACAGGATTAAACAAATGCAGTATAAAAGGATGCAACACATCTTTGTGTCATTAAGCAAATGTTCCGGGGGCTGGAGAGATGGCTCAGCGGTTAAGAGCATTGCCTGCTCTTCCAAAGGTCCTGAGTTCAATTCCCAGCAACCACATGGTGGCTCACAACCATCTGTAATGAGATCTGGTGCCCTCTTCTGGCCTGCAGGCATATATGCAGACAGAATATTGTATACTTAATAAATAAATAAAAATATAAAAAAAAGCAAATGTTCCATAGCATGAACAAATGTAACACATTTTCAACCAATATTCCACAACACCATTCCCAACCCATGCCCTTCTGTTTAGATCTGTTTTCTGTCTTGCCTCGAGATCAGCTAAAGCCTTCATTAGGAAGGCTCTCTGCCCTCCACTCAATGGTCCTCTCCCTCAGTGCCGTACTGACCTCTAAGCTTCTTGATTTTGTGTCTATCACTTGTTACAACAGCACTCTCTAGAGAGCATGTATACCCCTGTGTATAACACCACATAGCGTATAGGGAGTCCCAGGAATTCTACAGGAAGTGGGACGCGTTAATGAAAGAAAGGGCAGCGGCAGGGACTATTTGAAAAAGCCAGCTGAGCATAGAAGGAGCCAGGCAGAAATTGCAAATCAAGGAACTGCCCCAAAGCTAGCCCTAGTCGTCCCACCTGAGAAACTACGAAACCCAGGATTCCGTGCGGTACGACCGGAAGCGTCCTCTTTCGTGTGACCGCGGTGAGGGCTGGTGTCCTAGAGGCGGGAGATTCAAAACTGGCCGGAGAAGGAACATGGAACCGTGCGCTGCAGGCCGGGCTCGGACAGCCTGTGAGTGCGGCAGGGATCTCAGGAGGGTGGAGTGGGGGTGCTGCTGGTGGGGCTTGGCCTTCGCGGGAGGGGCTATGGGCTGCTGGGGAGTGGGCTGGTGTGCACAGGGTAACCCTCGAAGGGAGCTCTCCATTTTTCCCAGGTTCTGGAGCCCCAGGGTCGGGGAATGTAGACTATCTCGATGGCCCCTTAACATTCTGCAATTCCCGTTTTTGTCAAAAGGTGTCAGAGGTTGGGATTCCGCATTGAGACAATACCTCTCAAACCACTTGGTTCTTAATCACCTGGCCCCTTGTTTTAAAATGCAGAACCTGGAGGGCCGGCTTGGTGGCGCACTCCGGCAATTCCGGCAGTTGGAATTCCGGCAGGAGGTCAAGAGTTCATGGTCATTCTGACCTGGGCTGCCTGAAACACTTGCTTTCTCCGAGAAACCCGGGTTCCTCGGAAGGGTTGAAAGGATGAGTGGAATGAAAGACAAAACCTGCTTTCTTCACCCCTTCTCCAAAATCGGTGTCACCCATCTCATTAGGGAATGCTGCTTAGAAGCGTAAACCATTTTGTGGTGGTTGTTTTTTTTGTGCGGTTTTTTATTTTTTGAGACACTGTACACACACACACACACACACACACACACACACACGCGCGCGCGCGCGCGCGCGCGCTCTCCAGGCCCCGCCCACTCCATCTTACTGAGTCCCTAACTCATAGCTCTGAGGTGAAGTCACTCACTTACTGGTTTATTTTCCATTCTTGAACAGCCAACTCTTGTTCCTTGTAAACTCCCTCAGAGGAACTCATGAGTTTTCTGCCGTTGGCCAGTACTTTCAAAGCTGTATTTGTAAGTGTGTGTCTGTGGGTTTGAACTTTTATAACTGCCAATTCAAATAAGCCCAGCCCTTCCTGAAATCATAGAGCAGGATATCCAAGATGAGGCAATCGGTGAAGAGTAAAAATGACTGGGACCCAGTAGAAGACAAATCGACCGAGCTGTCTCTTGGATGTTCTCTGAGCTCATTTGCTGTGTGTGCATGCAACTTTTCCTCACCCCGTGTAATTTTGTGTTGTATTCCCCATGAAGAACAGAGCGATAGAGACCGTGGCTGAGGCAGAATAGGAATGCCATCCCATTTAAGGCATTCCCTGTTCTTGAATTTGGAGGTCAGAGTGTTATCTACATTTTGTTTAACTTGAAGATCACTTTCTTCCTTAAAGGGGGTATAGAAAAAAAAAGAATAGTGCTGGGTGGTGGCGGTGCACACCTTTAATCCCAGCACTCGGGAGGCAGGGGCAGGCGGATCTCTGTGAGTTCAAGGCCAGCCTGGTCTACAAGAGCTGGTTCCAGGACAGCTAGGACTGTTACACAGAGAAACCCTGTCAAAACAACAAAAAAAAAAAAACCATAGTAATGTTACCTCTGTGATTTTTTAAAATTCTCTTTGTCCTTCCATTTAATCTTAAGCATATAGGGTGGATCCCTGTCCTGCTTTAACCTGCTTGCTATCCTGCAACGCTCAGATAGAATAGTTGGCTTCCTCTGCTAACCTGAGATCTTATTCACTGTCTTACATTGTGCGGATGCCTAGGGCCAGTGAAGGCCAGAAGAGGGCATCAGACCCCTGGAACTGGAGTTACAGACAGCTGTGAGCTACTACATAGGTGTTGAGAATTGAGCCCAGATCCTTTGTAAGAGCAGTCAGTGGTCTTCACTGCAGAGCATCTCTCCAGCCCCCATCTTTATACCATCCTGTAACTGACTCTGTAGACTAGGCTGGCCTTGAACTCAGAGATCCCTCTACTTCTGTCTCCCCAGAGCTGGGATTAAAGGCATGCACCACACTGGGCTTGTATTTTTCTAAGAGTAGGGATTCATTAGCCCAGGGCCCAACAGAAAGGTATTGAGTGGATGAATGACTGCTTAATCAGCGTCAGCCAGGCGTCCAGGGTGCAGCTGCGGCAGCCATGGAGACGTCAGCCCGCAACAAAGGGGAGGACGAAGCTAACCTCCCAGATGCAGGAGGCTCTGGATAGCCGCTGGTGGCACTGAGGCAGTCTCGGGAAAGAAGAGAAAGACGGGAAGATGACTGCAGAAGAAAGAAGGAAATGTCTGGTGGAGAAGGATGCTCCCTGTTGATGGGTGCACTGGGATAAAGAACTGGGTATGGAGAATGCTTCTGTGCCCAGAAGGGGCTGCCTAGGGAGTATGTTCAAAAGTAGCTTCAGAGTTGAGCTTCCTGTCTTTTTTGTTCTTGTTTCTTAAGATTTATTTTATTTTTATTTATGTGCATGTGTGTGTGTATCTTGTGCATATGGGCGTCCACAGACGGCAGAGGAGGGCATCACTTCCTCTGAAGCTGGCTGATTACAGGTAGTTGTGAGCTGCCCAGTGTGGGTGCTGAGATCCTTCTCTAAGGCTGTGTTCCCTGACCATGTCTCCTCACGCTTCAGATGAACGCCTCACAGCTGAGGAGATGGATGAACAGAGGCGGCAGAATGTTGCTTATCAGTACCTGTGCCGACTGGAGGAAGCCAAGCGGTAAGCAGGGTCCAGGAAGATGGGCTCCTTTTGGTCCACCTTTCCTACCTCTCATAGTCCAGGCATTATCTCCAGAGCAAATGCAGACAGACAAGGGGCTGTGGTGTGGGAAAGGGCAAGTTAAAATAGTTTTGTCATGCCAAGCATGCATACCTATAATCTCAGTGCTTAGGATGGAAGAGAACAAGAAGTTCAAGGCCAGCAATAAGGGATAAGGCTCACTTAGTGCAAGCATGAAGACCTGAATTCAGACCCGCAGCACACGTTAAAAAGTCATACACGGCAGCATGTGCCTGTAATCCCAGTGCCGGGGAGACACAGGCAGGCATATCCGTGCAGTTAACTGACTGGCCACCCTCGCCAATTAGTGAGCTCTAGGTTCAGTGGGGAAAGTGAGAGACCCTGCCTCAAAAACACAGGATGGGAAATAATCAAGGAAGGCGCCTTATGTCAACCTCTGGCCTCTGTATGCATATGCACACACTTGCATGTGTGTACCCATATGAACCCACACACAGAGTTCAATGTCAGCCTCTACTGTATAGCAAGTCCGAGGCCAGTCTGGACTTCATGAAAACCTGTCTCAATACAAGACAGAAATGAAAAATAGCATTTTCTGTCTTTTAAGGCCAACCCCAACCATTACATTCTTTCCCCCATATCCTCAACAATATATAACTCTGCAGTCTTTGCCTACCACGCTGTCAATGCCCAACTAAATTACCTGTGAGTCCTTCGGAAATCAGGAACCAGGCCGTTTTCCAGTTTTACGCATTGTCTAAAAAGAAAAAAAATCTAAGCCGGGCAGTGGTGGCACACGCCTTTAATCCCAGCACAGAGGCAGGCAGATCTCTCTGAGTTCGAGGCCAGCCTGGTCTGCCAAATGAGTTCCATGATAACCTGGGCTACACAGAGAAACCCTGTCTCAAAACCACCCCCCCTCCCCAAAAGAAGACTCTAAAATGTTTGCACGTGACATTGCCTCTTCAGCCTGCACCAGCAGGAGCACCTCTCCTTGTTTATTTCTTATTATGTCCCTGACCTTTTCAAGAAACTGGATCTCTTTTTCTGACCTTCTGGCTTCATTTGCTTCTTACGTCATTCAGCTCCAAACCCCATATTTCCTATAAATGGATGTTGGCTCTTAAAGGCCTGACTGGTTTCGGGTTCAATGGCAGACTTCTTGGTGGTGGCATGTGCATCACATGGTACCAGGGCCTCTAGCAGTGCCACGTCTGATGTGGGAGTTCACGTGATGTTGATCTCGAGCCCAGGATTTCCCATCAGCTTTCACCACATGACTTGCTGGTCCTCACTGGAACCCACTATTGGGGATGCTGGGTGACTGCTGCTTCTTTGCTTTGTTTGTTTGTTTTGTCCCCCGGTGCTAGAGAGAGAACCCAGCACTTTATGGAAAACAGAATGGCTTTTTTCCAATGCTATCATGTCTTCTTCATTAATTAGTTGCTGAAATTCTTTCTTAAAGGATTTCCCAAGCTGGGGAGACGGCTCAGTAGGTAAGAGTACTTGCTATGCAAGCTTGAGGACCAGGCACTCATGTGAAAAGCCAGGCATAGCTATGCATGTCTTGGCCTCAGAAATGAAGGGCTGGAGGTGGGTGGATCCCAGGAGCTCACTGGCCTGGCAGCTTAGTCAAAACAGTCAGCTCCAGGTTCAGTGAGAGACCCTGTCTCCAGGCAGCCGGGCGGAGAAGGACAGATGCCACCTCTGCCCATGTATGAGATATGCATTATTCATCCCTGCACACACTCACAGACCACACAAAGCACAGAAAGGACTTCCTCCATCACCTGAGGGTTGTTTGGTTACTTTATGATTCAGTTTACCCAAGAGAGGCCTGGCAGATACATAGTGTGTGTGTGTCTGTGTTTGGTGTTGTATGTCTCTGTTTATATGGACAGCAGAAGAGGGTGTCAAATGTCCTGGTGTGTCAGCTCTCTCACTAAACCTGGAACTAGGCTAGTGGCCAGCATACCCCAGCCATCTTCCTGCTTCCCCGTATAGTATAGTACTGGGGTTACAAGTGCTGGCATCCATGCCGAGGGTTCTATGTAGGTGCAGGGGATTGGGCTCAGGCCTCCATACCTGTGCAGCAAACACTCAGCTCTGCTGAGTCATTTCCCCAGGCCCCTTTTCTTTCCTTTCAAAATTTTTAAAATTTATTTTTATTTATTATTATTATTTGTTTTGTTTTGTCTTGTTCTTTTGAGACAAAGTTTCTCTGAGTAAGAGTCCTGGCTGTCCTGAAATTTGCTTTGTAGATTAGGCTGGCCTTGAACTCACAGTGATCCTCCTGCCCCTGCCTCCCAGTGCTGGGATTGAAGGCATGCACCGCCCATTAATTTAAAAAAAAAAATTAATTTAAATGAATGTGTATGGGTGTTTTATCTGTGTATGGTCTGTGTACCATGTGCATGCCTGGTGTCCTTGGAGACCAGAAGAGGTTATCAGATCCCCTGGAACTAGAGTTATAGATGGTTGTGAGCCACCATATGGTTGCTAGAATCAGACCCAGGTCCTCTGGAAGAGCAGCCAGTGCTCTTAACCACTGAGCCGCCCCTTTTTTCTTCCTATTCTTTCTAAAATAGTCTATTTTACTGTTTTCCAAAAAGAACGTGAGGTAGAGCAGATGAGAAATCGGGTGTCGTCTGGGTGTGGTGGTCACACCTTTAATCCCAACACTCAAGCCGCAGAAGCAGGTGGATCTCTGAGTTCAAAGTCAGTCTGATCTACTGAGGGAGTTCCAGGACAGCTAGGGCTACACAGAGAAATGCTGTCTTGAAAAACAAAGAAAGAAAGAAAGAAATCAGGTGTCCAGCAGGGAGAGTGTGGAGCGAGGTATACTTGGCTCTCTTTGGGAATGTATCTGTAGACCTCAGTATCTGGAGAGTCTCCCCAAAGAGTCACTGTGCTTGCTCAGAATCACCAGCTCACCGAATCTGGCAGCTGTCCACTGAAGCCAGCGGTACCACTGATGTTGGCCTCGTTTTGCAAAATGCGATTGGGTTTTAGGGCCGAAGTGAGGGAGATGGGTTGGAAAGTGGCGTCCAGTCCTAAGAGGTGCATCTTTTCTGTCCCTTGTGCTGTTCCTCTTCCATCAACCCACAGAGCCCCTAATACCCCTTTTATCATCAGAACTGAATCGTGAACTGTGCAGATCATTCCATCAGACACGAGCTTTCTGTGTTTAAGTTTTCAGAGTCGTGCAGAATGAGAGAAGCGGCAGGTTCCATTTGAATCAGGTGTGTAGCCAGACAGAGTGAGGGTTTACCTTACATTACAGTCTGGTTGAACCTCCCTGAAGGCAGGCAGGTATGGGAGACTCGGGGAGTCTTTCCAGGGTGAATAAGGAAAGGGTTGACTTGGTTAGGCATCTAGCAGCTTGGGGAAAGTTGGGAACTGTGAGGCCATAGGAAGAGAGGGGGACTTTAGGTAGGGAGGAATAGTGTGTTGAGTCCCTTGAGGGATGGGCGGGTCCTAAGAACGCTCTCTGCCCCCAGCTGGATGGAGGTGTGCTTGAAGGAGGAGCTTCCTTCCCCGGTGGAGCTGGAGGAGAGCCTCCGCAATGGGGTGCTGCTGGCCAAGCTGGGCCACTGCTTTGCCCCCTCTGTTGTCCCCCTGAAGAAGATCTATGACGTGGAACAGCTGCGGTACCAGGTGGGCACAGTGAAACGAATCCCCTGCCATCTCCCTCCTAAGATGCCCCTTCTCACAGCCGTGAGGGCATGGTGACCACGTAACTTAAAATTCCATATGTGATCACTTTGGCGGCTGGAAAGCAGTACAGTTGTAGGAACTCCCTAGTGTCTCTGTCAGGCGGGTGCTC
Organism: Chionomys nivalis; assembly: GCF_950005125.1. Classification (NCBI taxonomy): domain Eukaryota; kingdom Metazoa; phylum Chordata; class Mammalia; order Rodentia; family Cricetidae; genus Chionomys; species Chionomys nivalis. The sequence continues at coordinate 3,820,060 of NC_080103.1, forward strand.
TGCTGACAGGGAGGGTACTGCTGCATGGGCCTTAAGATGCATGTGTCCTGTGCCAGCTTGGAAGCCTTACGGCACTGCCCTCCCTGTGCCAGCCTTCCCGTTATTCAGCTGGCTCACCCAGTCCTGGTGCTTTCAGCTGTTTCTCTGTTCCATGGGGCAGGGGATACACAGGGTGGGGTCCTTTAGCTCTGTCTACCCTTCACCCATGAATCTTTAAGATGGCATCTGGGCTCCACCCCGAGGGAACCCTGAGAACCATTCTCTCTTTTCTCCCTTTCAGGCAACTGGCTTGCATTTCCGCCACACAGACAACATCAACTTTTGGCTTTCTGCAGTAGCCCACATCGGTCTGCCTTCGGTAAAACAGGGTGTTAAGATGCTTATCTGTCTGCTCTAAGAGAACAGTTCTTGGGCTCTGTGCCTTGGAACCAGGTTGCCTTCCCTCCCTGTGGCTCCTGGGCTGAGGAACGTCACTTCTGTCATGGAGTGAGCGTCTGTGTAGTGTGGATGGGCTCATGTTAGCCAGACGTTTTCCCACCAGAATTTCAGAGTGAAGCAAGAACCTGCCACATCCCATGTGGGAGACCTCAGACTGGAGCCTTAGGCCCAAGACCCTACGGTGTTTATGCTCCATGTCCTTTCCCGCTGTGAACCTCAATTTGTCTCTCACCTATAAAGTAGGTGTGGTAATTCCCAACTGTAGTGTTGGTAAGAGAATTGCAGGGCCTATGTAAATTCCCTTTGTAAAGCACTATACAAATTGAAGCTAGGCAGGATTCTGCAGTGTATCGGCCCTTCTCTGTGTTCCTTCCCTGGAGAAGGTAACTATAAATATAAGGTGAACTGGGCAGTGGTGGCACACGCCTTTAATCCCAGCACTCAGGAAGCAGAGGCAGGCGGATCTCTGTGGGTTTGAGGCCAGCCTGGTCTACAGAGTGAGTTCGAGGACAGCCCGGGCTACACCGAGAAACCCTGTCTTGAAAAAAGAAAAAAGATGAGGTGAGAGAGCTCAGCAGGTAAAGGAGCTTGCTGCTAAACCCAACAGCCTGAGTTCAATCCCCAGGTGCCACATGATGGTGGAAGACGAGAACCAGCTCCTGCGGGTGGGTTTTGACACCCACCTACACACATGCATGCATGCACATACGCTCACACGCGCGCGTGCACACACAGACACACACACACACATGCATGTGGGTGGAAAGAGCAGCAAAGACATTTTGGTGTTTGTGGTGGTGCAGATCTGTAATCCCAGCACCTAGGAAGAAGCTGAGGTGGTGAGATTGTGGGATTGAGGCCAGCCTGCGTTATATAGTGAACCCTTTTCAACAAAAGGAGAAAGGCTTGTCCTGGTGGCACAGGCCTTTAATCCTAGCACTTGGGAGGCAGAAACAGGCAGATCTTTGTGAACTAAAGCCAGTCTGGTCTACCTAGTGAGCTCTAGTCCAGCCAGGGCTACATATAGAGGCCCAGTTTCCAAAAAAGGAAAGAAAGGAAGAAGGGGGAAGAAGCATTAAGAGTACAACTGCTCTTGCAGAGGGTTCAGACTGAGCTCCCAGCCCCACATCAGGGGGCTCACAGCTGACTGTAACTCCAGCTCCAGGGTGTCTAGTGCCCTCTTTTGGTCTCAGTGGACACATGCATACAGATGGTGCCCACACAGACGAGCACACACACACACATAAATAAAAAATAATTAAAAGAAAGAAAAAGGAGCTAAAGAGATGGCTTAATGGTTGAGAGCACCGGATGCTCTCCCGGAACTCGGCTTTGATTCCCAGTCCTCCCACAGTGGTTTACAACTATCAGTAATTCCAGTCAGAGATCCCGTGCTGTCTTCTGCTCTCTATGGGAACCAGGCCCACAGGTGATACACAAACATACATGCAGGCAGAACACCCATACACACATTTAAAAAAGAACTTAATAGGAAAAGAAAAAGACAGTTTAGGACTGGGACATAGCTCAGTGGTAGAGCCCTTGGTCAGCATGTGACACCCTGGACTCCTCCCAGTTCTACAGAAAAAAGCTGTTATACAGGGAAACACTGTCTCAGACAAACACACAAAAACAAAAGGCGAAAAGCTGAGCTTCCTGGTACATCTCTGCTTCCAGAATAGGGAGGGTAAGGCAGGGGGATTAGGAGTTTCCAGGCAGGGGCTGGATTCAGATTTGATGGTAGCTTGGGTTACACAGTGAGACCTCATTTCAAAAAGAGTGCGAGAGGGACTAGAGAGTTGACTTAAAGATTAAGTCCTCTGCCGGGCGTTGGTGGCGCACACCTTTAATCCCAGCACTCGGGAGGCAGAGGCAGGCGGATCTCTGTGAGTTCGAGACCAGCCTGGTCTACAAGAGCTAGTTCCAGGATAGGCTCCAAAAACCACAGAGAAACCCTGTCTCGAAAAACCAAAAAAAAAAAAAAAAGATTAAGTGCTCTTACAGTACTTGCAGAGGATCCAGGTTCAATGTGCACCCCAGTTCCAGGGACCACTGTTCCCTCCTGATCTCTGCAGGCGCCAGGCAGGCATGCGGTGTACATAAATACATGTGGACAAAACACTTGTGCACATAAAGGAAATAAATCTAAATTAAAAAAAAAAAAGCAAAAGACAGACATTTTGGTGGGAGACAAGCAATGGAGGATATGTTGTGTCGGAGTGACTGGGACCGCTCTGGCTTTGGGCCCTTGTTAAGCTGAATGTGGTGTAGGATGTACTGAGCTCAGGTTTCAGTTTTTAAAGGGGCTTCTACAGTTCAAAGGCCTCTATGGGCCTTGGCAATGCATGCCTCGTTGGGCCCTCCCTGGGAGCATAGTCAACTCCTGAGCACTTCATGTATGTGCTGGAAATCTCGGGTCAAGGACCAGGCTCATGGAGGCTGAGTGTCTGGGGCCTGTTTTTCCTGGAGACTACAGCCTGCGTCCTGTAGCCCCTGAGGACTCATCTAGTGGTCAGCTAACCCTGGGCACTCTGTGACTGTGGGACTAGCTGTGCCTTGGCTTAGTGAGCCTTTTTTACATTGGACTGAATGGGAATGGTTACAGAAACGACTTAGAACCAGGGCTGTTGGTGCTCACAGCTCTGATTGGAGAGAGATGCGTTGCTCAGCCTGAGCCTCCCGTCTCACGCCAGCTTGGAAGCCTTACTGCACTGCCCTTCTCTGTGCTGTCCTTCCCAATGTGCAGCAGCTGTCTGGTTTCTCCTCTAGATCTTCCTCCCAGAGACCACAGACATCTACGACAAGAAGAACATGCCTCGGGTGATCTACTGCATTCATGCTCTCAGGTGAGACGCCCCGACTGTAGTCAGCCAGGTTCCTCCAGGGCAGTGCTTCCCAGTCTTCCTGATGCTGTGGCCCTTTAATACAGTTCCTCATGTTGTGGTGACTCCTGCCCATAAAATTATTTTGTTGCTACTTTATAACTGTAATTTTGCTACTGTGTATCTGTGGTTTTTGTTCATCTTAGGTGACCCCCGTGAGAAGGGGTCACAACACAGGGATTGGGAACCAGTGCTCTAGGGAGATCAATTAATAGATGAATCAGTTAATAGCAATAAACATCGAAAGGAGGGAGGACAGCCAAATCAGCCAATTGGGGTAGGTGAGATTTTAGGTCTGCGTGGGTGTTTACGTTCATGTGTTGGTATGTGAGCCTTGTAAATGAAGGCACAGCAGAATAAAGTCCTTAGTTTATGACTGGGATATGAATGAATCAGAACCAGGACCATCAAGAGTATCATGTGCGCCGGGCGGTGGTGGCGCACGCCTTTAATCCCAGCACTCGGGAGGCAGAGGCAGGCGGATCTCTGTGAGTTCGAGACCAGCCTGGTCTACAAGAGCTAGTTCTAGGACAGGCACCAAAACTACAGAGAAACCCTGTTTCGAAAAATCAAAAAAAAAAAAAAAAGAGTATCATGTGCAAGCCTCCATTCCTGGCCTCCACAGCTATCTCGGGTCCCATGCAGTGTGTTCTCTGTGGAGCCATCACAGTTACAGACTCCTATGGCATCTTGTTTCTTCTCTTGGCTGCTCATTCCTGGGTGCTTGAGTGACTTGAGGGCAAATGCTAAGTGCTCTTCACCGCTGGTCTTCATGTAATTTCACACACCTGTCATCGACAAGGCGTGGCAATCAGTAGATCCCAGCATGTTCTAATGTCTTCCATTCTTCCCAGTCTCTTCCTCTTCCGGCTGGGATTGGCCCCTCAGATCCATGACCTGTATGGGAAAGTGGAATTCACAGGTGAGCCAGCTCCTTCCTCTTAGCCATAGACTAAGCAAGGACGTGGGGTTCTGAGCCTAATGAAGAACACCTGGTACTATTGCAGCCGAGGAACTCAGCAACATTGCCTCTGAACTGGCCAAATATGGCCTCCAGTTACCAGCCTTCAGCAAGATTGGGGGCATCCTGGCTAATGAGTTTTCAGCCGATGAGGCTGCAGGTAGGGCTTTGCCCTAAAGTAGGACATGGGATCATGGGGCGGGGAACGGGATGTGGGATGGGATGACAACAAGCCTCACAGCCCTTGGATGGGCCCTGGCTGTGCTCTGGCTGTGTCCTGGCTGCCCTGGGCCCTTTCTGGCTTCTTGACCTTGCTCTCTTTCCCTCCAAGTCCATGCAGCTGTCCTTGCCATCAATGACGCAGTAGAGCGAGGGATGGTGGAGGACACTCTGGCTGCCTTGAAGAATCCAAATGCTCTTCTGGAGAATATTCGGGAACCTTTGGCAGCTGTCTACCAAGAGCTGCTGGCCCTAGCCAGGGTGGAGAAGGCTGCCGATGCCAGGAACCATGTAAGGGTATGCATCTGGGACACAGGAGCTGCCACGTTGAGGGACCTGGGAGTCTCCAGTGGAGCAAGACGGCAGCCGTCCTGTCTTGAGCTCCAAAGATCTTCCTGTGAGAAGTAGAAGAGGAAAGAAAGTGATGTCATTGAACAAGAAGCCTGGGGAAGAGTCTAGATGGCTGAAGTGGCTCTGGCATGAAGCCTGAGCTGAGATTAGACGGGGGAGCCCACAGGCTGATTGGCTTGGCTCTTTTTTTTTTTTTTTTTTTTGGGTTTTTCGAGACAGGGTTTCTCTGTGGTTTTGGAGCCTGTCCTGGAACTAGCTCTTGTAGACCAGGCTGGTCTCGAACTCACAGAGATCCGCCTGCCTCTGCCTCCCGAGTGCTGGGATTAAAGGTGTGCGCCACCACCGCCCGGCTTGGCTTGGCTCTTATTGCCAGGGTGAGACCCATGTTCTCCTCAAAACCCTAAGGTCCTTGGGCCTGGCCATTGGTCTACTACAGAAGTGTGTGTGACAGGATGGGGGGACGATCTTACTGTCTCCATGTCTCTTTCTACATCTTGCTTTTGCAGGATGATGGTCAGGAACAGGACATCTATGAGTCCTGCCTCACCCAGGCAGAGATCCAGGGCCACATCAATCTTGCCAATGGTAAGAGATGACTGGGAGAACCTGGAAAACTTTGAGATAAGAGGCAGGTGGAATTCTGTGAGTTCGAGGCCAGCCTGGTCTACAAGAGCTAGTTCAGGACAGGCTCCAAAGCTACAGAGAAACCCTGTCTCAAAAAAAACAAACCAAAAAAAAAAAAAAAAAAAAAAAAAAACACTTGGAGATGGCTGATCTAATAAGCCCCATGGCCTTATGTGAGCCAGATCCTGCCCTAGGGAAAGATCACAGGCCAGGGAGTATACACCCTCTCCTCCGGTCACAACAAAGAGGTTCATATCAGGGAGCTCCTGTGGGAATGGAAAATTACAAAGACAGGCAAATGGACAGGTCTTTCAGGTCCCCATGCTGGGGGTGGATATTTGGATTAGGGTCCTTCAGGAGGGAAGTGTAGCTGGGAGTACCACACACCTGTGATTCCAGCAGCCAGGAGGCTAAGGCAGGAAGATGAAACACTCAAGGGCTCACAGGGCTGTACTGTGAGGCCTTCTCAAAATAAAAGGAAACAGGAAGAAAGAAAAGAAGAAAGTGTGAGGATTGGTGGGATAGGGAAGATGGTGGATAGAGGGGCAACCTGAAGGCTCACAACAAGGGGACATTTGCCTGCTAGGATCAGGGTATTCTCGGGGTCTGGAACAGTGAGATGGGGGCGGGGAGCTATGAAGACCAAGAGGAAGATGTAGGCTGGACCTCATGAGCTCACTGTGTCAGGTCAAGGAGAGAGGTAACTTTTGGGAGGCAGAAAGGAGGCAGATCCCCAGGTCTGGCTGGGGTGGTGAGAAGAGGGCTTCACACACCTGGACCTGTGCTGTTTTCCAGTCCAAGGGGCTCTGGAAGTTGTTGATGATGCTCTAGAGAGACAGAGCCCCGGGGCCTTGGTTGAGGCCCTTCAAGACCCTGTCCTGGCCCTGCAAGGGGTGAGAAGAGATTTGGCTGACTGGTACCTGGAACAGCTGAGTTCAGACAGAGAGCAGAAGTCACAGGTCAGGCTCTGCCTAAAGGGTTGGAAATGGCCTCATGTGCATATCATCAAGGACTCCTTTAAATGGTTGACTTGTCCCCCAAAGCACAGTGGACCAGGCTGTCTGATCTGCTTAGAGTCCCTCGGACTGAGAGGGAAAGACCAGGCCTGCTTCTCGTTGCTGACTTGGGGTCTTGACTTATTAACTTTCTTTGCAATGCTTTGACCCCTCCCACATTTTTCATGTGTATGTGTCTCTGATATGAGTGTATGTCTGTATGTGTGTTCACATCGGGGAGGGCCAATGTGTGAGCTTGCAAAGTGTGTGAGGATGTGCATAAGAGGCCCAAAGCTGATGCCGAGAATCATCTGAAACCACTCCTTCTCCACCTTATTCACTGAGGCAGACTCTCTTAATTGAGCCCACAGCTCACCAATATGGCCAGTCTCACTAACCAACTTGATCATCCCATCTCTGCATCTAAGGCTGGAATTATAGGCAAGACTTGCGTGGGTTCTGGAAATCCAAACTCCAGTCCTCTTGCTTACATAGGAAACACTTTAACCAGAGAGCCATCTCTCCAGCCCTTAATGCGTTGACTTTATGTTTGATGTTATTTACTACTGTTGTTAGATGTATGCTGGGCTGAAAACAATGGTGATAAAGACAGTACTAGAAATGGGTAGGCCAGGTTCTTTACCTGAAGGGAGGGCAGGACTGAGTCCTCGCAGCCCCTCGTGCACATCCATGGCCTGGGGGCTCTTCCACTGCACCTCTGCCCTCTTGCAGGAGCTGGGCCTGGTGAGGCTTCTAGAAAAGGAGGAGATCCAGGCCGGGGTGGCTGCGGCTAACGAGAAGGGTGATCGAGAGCAAGCCAGTAAGTCGTCTCCAGGAGGTTTGGGCGCTGCTGGCTCTTGGTAGTGTATCTTGCCCCTTTTCTGATATGTGGATTGGATGAGGCAAACTACTGTCTCCTTCCAAGCCTAGCCAGGAACTTTGCCCTTCATATCCTCTGCCCTCTGCACCCCCTGGAGGGACACATCAAATTAAAGATAATGATGTTTAGCTGCCAGCTTGGACTAGACTCCTTCTGTGGAGTTCACCTATAATATTGTTTCTGCCTGTTTATATTTCTTTGACTTCTGAAATGTGATTTCTCAGGTAAGGAAAACAGTTTCTAATTCAGTGTCCTTTAAAAACATTGTATGTAGGACTGGAGAGACGGCTCAGTGGTTAAGAGCACTTGTTGCTCTTGCAGAGGACCTGGTTCAGTTCTTAGAACCCGCTTGGTGTCCCACAATTATCTGTCACTCCAGTTCCAGGGGATCCAAACTAGATCCGAGGCCTTTTCTGACCTCTGCATGCTTGAGACACGTGGTACACACACAACCTGCAGGCAGAATAATGTTACACAGATGATAAAGGAAACCTAAAAAAAGTAAAACAAAAAAATTATATATAATTCAAGGTATGAGTGAAGACCATTAGTTGCTGGGTTTTACCTCCATGTCAGGTTTGAGGTCTTCAGTCACTACCTCTGAGTAACTGCGTCCTCCCCCAGACTGCTCCTGGCTGCTGCCTGCTGTGTGGCCCTACTTCATTCCTGGGATCTTGTGCTGATCTCTCAGCAGAAAAGCTTCAGCTCTCCGTTCTTGGTTTGTTGTTGTTTTCTGAGATAGGATCTTACTGTGCGACTCAAGCTGGCCTGGAGCACAATGTGACACTGTTGCCTCTCTCTCTCTCTCTCTCTCTCTCTCTCTCTCTCTCTCTCACACACACACACACACACACACGTGCTCACCCCGAGTGCTGCTGTTACAGGTGTGAGGCCCCACACCCAACTGCCTCTTACATTTTTTAAAAATTTTATTGTATGTGCATGGGTGAGTGTGTCAGATCCTTGAGAACTGGAGTTAGAGACAGTTGTGAGCTGCCATATAGGTGCTGGGAATTGAACCTGGGACCTCTGAAAGAGCAGCCAGTGTTCTTAACCACTGAGACATCTCTCCAGCGCCCCCCCCCCTTCTTTTTTTTTTTTAAAGATTTATTTATACTGGGTGGTGGTGGTGCATGCCTCTAATACCAGCACCCAGGAGGCAGAGGCACGTGGACCTCTGTGAGTTGAAGGCTAGCATGGTCTACAGAGCAAGTTCCAGAACAGCCAGGGCTACACAGAGAAATCCTGTCTTGAAAAACAAACAAAAAAGATTTATTTAATTTTTTTATATATTTAAGTCTATAAGTGACTCACTTGCATGTATGTTTGTGCCGTGTGCATGCATTGCCCATGAAGGCCAGAAGTAGAGGCCTGGAACTGAGTTCTAAATGCGCCCTATGTGGGCGCTAGGAACTAAACCACCCCTCGCAAGAGCAGCAGGTTTCTTAGCTGCTGAGCCACTCTCCAGCCCGGCTCTTTCATTCTCTATCCCACACTTTGGTTCCCCTGGACTTGACCTGGCAGCTGAGGCCTTTTCAGCTCCCGCTTCACCCGATGCAGCTGAGCTGCTCCTTGCTTCCTTCCCAGGCCCTGGCCTCTGGGCCTCTGAGTGACATTTTCTCCACCAAGTGGAAACATCTGTAGAGCTGTCTCCAAGGCTTCTCTGTGAAGTCGTTTGCTTTCTCCCAGTCAGAATGCCTCCTTCTCAGCACTGCATGGCCCCTGCAGCTGGGTACTGTCGGTCTCCTGGTGTCCTTATCCCTCCCCAGAGGCTATGTGTCCATTTCTGCTGGCATCTTACTGGCCCCAGAGCATGTAAACTGACCACACTGGTGTGCCATGGCCCCTTTTAGCTTCCTCCACTCGCTGTAGTGTAAATGGAGCTGGCTCTATATTTCTCTGCACTGTCACTAAGGTTTGGTCCCCAGAGCCCGTTGACTTACTTCATCTTAGTTATGCGCCACTGCCAGCTGTCAATCTTGTGCTCACTGCTGCTGTGACTGACAGCCACGTTCTGCTGCATTCTAAGCCATACAACTCCTAGGCCCAACACGTTGCCTTTCACGGAGCCCCACCCCCCCACCGTCTGTTTTAAGACAGGATTTTCCTGTAGCCCTGGCTGTCCTGCAACTAAGTAGACCCAGCTGGCCTCAAACTCACAGAGCTCTGCTTGCCTCTGACTCCCAAGTGCTGAGATTAAAGGAGTGTGCCACCACCGTTTGACCAGAGCCTCTCTTTTAAAGCACCCCGTCTGCATTTCCTCTGGAACATTTAGGGATGCGTTTTGAACCTAGTAGAATGTCTTTCTAGAAGTGTTACACAGCCATTTCCCAGCAGAGCCTGGTTGGTAAGGACAGCTGAGATAACAGGGACTCTCAGCCTGTGTGATTTCTTGCTGTCCTCCCCGGCAGTGCTCCAGGCCGTGTGGAGAATCAACAGAGCCATCCAGAGGGAAGTGGCCTCTGACACCGTGAAGGAGCTCATGTGCCCTGAAGCCCAGCTGCCCCAAGTGTACCCCTTTGCCTCTGCTGTGTACCAGCAGGAGCTGGCTGTGCTCCAGAAGCAGCAGCAGGGGGTAAGTCCTGGGGGTCCCAAGCAGCTAGGAGAATGGCCAGAAATTAGGATGGACAGGGCTGCTTCCCAGGAATGTCATGGCAGCCAGTGGCGGGGCACACGCTCGGCACGGACCGCAGCCCTGCCAGGTAGGTGCTGGTTCTCTTTAGAGGTAAGGAGAGGGTCGCAGACGTTGAACACCTGCCTGTCCAGCTGACTGGCAGGACATGCTGTAACCGTGAGGCTGCCCCACCTCACTCCTGTCCACACAGCCCTTCTGATAGCACGACCTGAGCCTCACATAGAGTCACCATGTCAACTGTGAGAGTTAGAAGTCACATGTTGAGTGTGGACTCTGTAGTCAGGCGGCTCCATTTAACCCAGATTGCTAGCTATGGGCTTGGCTGGGAAATGCGGTTATTAATGGTACCTACCTCATTTGGCTTGTTATGGAATAAGATAACACCATGTATGGTCTTCATGATGACTGTGTTCACAGCAAACATCCCCAGATATAAAGTGTGAATGTTGGTGAATGAATGTGTCCCAGGTGTTGAGCATGAGCAGGGTCAGTGGGTGAATGTGGCCCAGATGTGGCCCAGATGTTGAGCATGAATGTTGTTGTGGAGTAAACAGCTCCTGGAACTTGGGGATGGAGATGGATGTTGGAGAGCTTGGGGCAGGCAGACTCCAACGGTTCCCCAGCTCCTCTCAACTCTCTCCTCTCTAGGAGCTGGGCCAGGAGGAGCTCTTTGTGGCTGTGGAGATGCTCTCAGCTGTGGTTCTCATTAACCGTGCTCTGGAAGCGAGAGATACCTGTGCCTTCTGGTCCAGTCTGGCGAGCCCTGCTACCGGCCTGGCCCAGGTGGAAGAAGAAAACGCTCAGCGGTGAGTGGGGAGGCTCTAGCCACACGCCAGAAGTGAGGGGCGGCATGGGTGTGGCTGACGCAACGGTAGCCTTCTGTCTGATGCCCGTTCTTGGCCCCTCCTGTGTTTCTTCCCCAGTGGGGAGCACATGGTCATCCCGTTTCCTCTTCGTTTCTTTGGAGCAAATGCTTTAGTGACTACACTGCCAGGTGCCTGCCATTCTAGGTGTTGAAAACAGTGACTAAAGCAGATTCCTGCTTGCGGCAAGCATGCACACAAGCAGGAGTCATGACTGGATGGGCACGGAGCTATGGGGCCAAGCGGGGGGGGGGGCAGCTTTCCTAGTCACGTGACAAGGAGGTTCATGCGGAGAAGGACCTAAGGAGCCTGAGTTCTTCCCATGCCGCTCTTCAGGACAGGAGAGTGTCCTAGGTGCACTTACAGGACGTCAGGATGAGCTTGGAAAGAGCTCAGGGGTAGAGCACTTGCATGGCATGTCTGAGGCTCTGGGTTTAACATCCCAGTGTTCAAGAAAAACCTAAAAACAAAGACTACCAGGAAACCAGAGTGACCAGATGGAGTGGGCTAACAGAGCAGCCCATGTCCTCAAGCGTGGAAGGAAGCTCTGAGGTGTTCAACAAGGAAGGAATCCTTCTGACCTGCCTTACCAAGATCATTCTGGTTGTGCTGAGACTCTGGCATGGGGTCTGGGCCAGGGCAGGGCGGCAGGGCTGGGAAGAAGGTGCCAGTGTGCGAATGTATTCTGAAAGCAGAATTGACAGGACTTGGTGGCAGAGGGAACGAGTGGGAGATGACTCAACAGATGTTTATCCAGAAGGGACTGGCTGAGGCACAAAGACAGGCTGAGGGAATGCGGAGTTCAGATGAGACCCTGTTTAGAAAGGCTTGAGTGTCTGAGGTCTGGGGTGAGAGTCCGGAGGGAAGAGAGCTGAAGCTTGAGCTCCGTGCGCCACACAGGGGGCTTGGAACGGTTTGTAAGGGGAGAAGAGGTGGCCTGGGAAAGACCAGCCGCGGCTGTGTGCGCACGCCGCTCGTGCCGCCGTTCACGCTGCTGCTCCTCCTCTCTGCTGCTAGTTACTTTGATGCTCTGGTGAACGTGCGAAAGCTAAGAGGGACGGACAGAGCCTTCCTGAGTTGGAATGACCTGCAGGCTGCTGTGTGCGAGGTCAATGCGCAGGTTCAGGAAGAGACGGATCGTAAGTGCCCCTCAGACAGCCTTTCCCGTGGTCTTGAGTTTGGGGCTGCCGCTCATCCAGATGTCTTCCTCAGAGGTCCTCGCCATCAGCCTCATCAATGAGGCTCTGGATCAAGGCTACCCTGAGAAGACTCTGTCTGCTCTGCTGCTTCCAGCGGCTGGCTTGGAAGATGTCAGCCTTCACGTTGCGCCTCGGTATCATCTCCTCCTCGTGGCAGCCAAGAGGAAGAAAGCCAAGGTAAGGTTAGGAAAAGATGGCTGGGTTAGACACTAGAGCGAGCCGGGTGGTGGTGGCGTGGTGGTGGCGCACGCCTTTAATCCCAGCACTTGGGAGGCAGAGGCAGGCGGATCTCTGTGAGTTCAAGGCCAGCCTGGTCTACAGAGCTAGTTCCAGGACTACAGGCTCCAAAACCACAGAGAAACCCTGTCTCGAAAAACCAAAAAAAAAAAAAAAGACACTAGAGCAAGAGGCTCAGTCTTGGCCAGGGCGGTGCCCAGCCTGGTGTATACAGACTCTGAACGGGTGAGGCACAGGCAGGATTTGATTGTCATGACAAAGTGTGGGAAAAGAGCAGGCCTGGGAATCAGGTGCCTGGACTCCCTGCTCTGATCCCCAGCGACCACCTGAGTATCCCTGGGGTGTGTGTACTTGTCTGTAAAACGCTACATCCTCTGCCCTTGCACCTCGCGGTGCAAGTCCAGTGAGCTAAGAGTGGAGCAGGGATTTGAACTGACACGCTGAGGTTTGTGGCAGCAGAATGAGGCTGAGACCTGGCCCCGAGCCGGATGAGCTTGCGTCCTGCAGCTCACCATGCAGCATCACCCAGCCTCCCTGCGCTACCATGGCCCTGCAAGCCCATGACAGCATCAAGCTTATCCCGCAGTTGCTGAGCTTGAGTGAGTACCGTGGCAGGAGACTAGCCAGCATTCACTGAGTTCTCACTGTGTGCCAAGGATTGCTTGGTCTGCCTCACAAGTTCTGATCCATGAAGCCTGGACAGAGTCTGAGTTCAGTTCCCAACACTCACATCAGGGGGCTCACAACCCCAGATACAGGGAATCCAGTATCTTCTTCAGGACACTTGCATTCATTCACATGTACGCACCTCCACACGGATACACACGTAGACATCTAACTAAAAATAAAGTCCTTTTGAGAAACTAATTCATGGTGGGTGGTGGTGGCTCACGCCTTTAATCGCAGCTCTCGGGAGGCAGAGGCAGGCGGATCTCTGTGAGTGCGAGGCCAACCTGGTCTACAAGAGCTAGTTCCAGGACAGGCTCCAAAGCTACAGAGAAACCCTGTCTTGAAAAAGAAAAGAAGGGCTGGAGAGGTGGCTCAGTGGTTAAAAGTGCTGACTGCTCTTCCAGAGAATCTTGAGGTCCTGAGTTCAATTCCCAGCAACCATATGGGGGCTCACAATCATCCATAATGAGATCTGGTGCCCTCTTCTGGCCTGCAGACAGATATGCAAGCAGAATATATACATAATAAATAAAATCGAAAAGAAAAGAAAAACTAATTCATAAGATAAGTCTTAGGAACAATACCTGATAGCTCACACTTGTAGTAAGTCTAAGGTTGGCTTGGCCTACAGAGCCTTTTAGAAAAGGGGAAAAAAAAAAGGACAGGCAGGCAGGTGGGCACCTGACACACAGTGCTCAATAAAAAAACTCCGTAAGAGTCCATCTCTGATGAGGAGACGAGCGCAGTGAGCTGGCCATGGCTTCCTTGCCCGGTGTGCAGTCTTCCTGGCACCTTTTGGTGACTGGGATGTGCGACCAGGAGACACACAGCCAGCACCAGGGTCGGACTAAGGGCAGCGAACTGAGGTAGAGGGGGTGGGAAGGGCTGCAGGGTAGGTAAGTGTGTCAGAAAGTGCTGGACACTGGGGGTACGAAAGCTGTGGAGATCCCTGAGGCCAAGCGGAGCCTTCTGAGCCTGACAGCCATCCTAGGGGGCCAAGGGGTCATGATTCCACAGGACAGGGAGGGGGAGCCAGGAGAGCCTTCCCCGCTTCATCAAGTGTATAGCCATCCAAGGGGGCCCCGGGGTCACGACTCCTCAGGGCAAAGAGAAGAGAGCCCCCCCCCCCCCGCTCCGATACCAGTTTGGGGTCTTGTGTTTTATTATTTTTTCCAATCTTCCAGGTGACAGGAGATCCCGGGGCTGTGCTGTGGCTGGAGGAGATCCGCCAGGGAGTGGCCAGAGCCAATGAGGACACATGCACAGCTCAGAGAAGTAAACAACCAGGCACTGGGAAGGCAGAGTGGGGCCCCTCCCCGTCTCACGTTAGCCATGGGAAGCATCTTAGCTTGCTTTCTATTGCTGAACAAATGCCGTGACCAAGAGCAACTTGGGGAGGAAGGGGTTTATTTTTAGACTTCCACGTCCCAGTCCATCATCGGAGGAAGTCAGGGCAGGAATTCAAGATAGAAACCTAGAGGCAGAAACCAAAGCAGAGGGCATGGGGGGCACTGCTTGCTGGCCTGCTCCTCATGGCTTATTCAGTTTGTTTTCTTATACACGCAGGACCACCTGTCCACAGGTAACACATCCACAGTGGGTTTCCACATCCATCATTAATCAGGAAGATATACCACAGGCCAATCCAGTGGGGGCATTTTCTGTTAAGATCCCTTCATCCCAGATATGTCTAGATTCCTGGCAAGTAGACTGAAACCATCCAGCTGAGAGGGCAGGACAGAACTCGTGCAGGAGGGTACTTTGACCACAGGGTGGATTTCCTGGCACACAACTGGATAGGAAATACCAAGAGTTTAGGACTTCCATCCCACAGGAGCCCTTCCCTAACGGCCACCTCATCTCTAATGTGCAGCTGCCCTTCCACCAGCCATTGCAGCTGTGTGTCTCCTGAATCCAGCCCCACTGGACAGGACAGGGCTTGTGGGAGGGACTCCAGAGGATTGACTTTTCTCTCCTGATGCCCATCAGCAGCCCTTGGTGTGGCTGCCATCAATCAGGCCATCAAGGAGGGCAAGGCAGCCCAGACGGAGCGAGTGTTGAGGAATCCCAATGTGGCTCTCCGAGGGATAGTTCCTGACTGTGCTGACAGCTACCAGCAGGCCCTGGAAGGAGCAGTGTCAAAGAAGCGACGTCCTGGTAGTGGCCCTGGCCTAAGCTTCTCTGCTACTTTTCCTCCTCTGAGCCCTCCTGGCTCACTTGAGTTTCTGTTCAGGGGACACAGCCTTCTGGGTTCGACACGACATGAAGGACGGCAGTGCCTACTACTTCCATCTTCAGACCTTCCAGGGGACCTGGGAGCATCCTCCCAGCTGTCACCTCAACACCTCCCATCTAACCTGGGAGGAGATTCAGGTAGGCAGAGTTCCTGCCTTGGTGGGGGATTGTGCATGGGGAGAGGCTCCTACCCACCTAAGGCCTCCTGTCTCTACAGTCAGTCATCACCAAGGTCTCCGCGGCCCACGACCGCCAACTGCTCTGGAAGGCCAATGTTGGCTTTGTCATCCAACTTCAGGCTCGCCTCCGTGGCTTCCTTGTCCGACAGAAGTTTGCTGAGTGCTCCCACTTCCTCAGGACCTTGCTTCCAGCCATCATTAAGATTCAGGTGGCAGCTTTGGCTTTTCCCCATGCCTGAGAAGATTGGAGATACAGGGTGCCCACCTCCTTCCCTTTCCCTGGGTGGGGTTGGGATGATTCTTGGACCTCTGAGCAATAGTGATGGAAGGTGTAGACTCTTGAGCCAGATTAATATGGTTAGAAGCCCAACTCCGGGACCTGCTAACCATGTGGCCTTGTAATTACGCTTTTCTTTCTTTCTTTCTTTCTTTCTTTCTTTCTTTCTTTCTTTCTTTGCCTCAGTTTACCCCCCCCACACCAATGCAAATGTCAGTACCACTTTCCAAGATAGCAAGGGCGGTTTAGTAAGACAGTGTCTAGAGAGTTTTTACAGAGTGGGAGCAGGAAGTAAGCACCGGTTATTGGCATCATCGTCAGCATTGGGGAAGAGGGGAAGAGTGAAGTGAGATTCAAACACTTTCCCTGGAGCAGAGCTGTGAGGGGTGGCCCTAGGCTAGACAGACGGCAAGTCCGTCTATCCCCTTCCTGTGGAATGGTAGCCGTTGTGTTGTCCTCTCTAGTGGGCATTCCATTCTGTCCTATGCATGGCCTGCGGCGTCTCTGGGGCTGACCTGCAAGTGACCAGGGCAGGACACTAGCACTCCATGAGCTAGAAACAAGGGACCTTCCCTTGTCGGGTGTGGTATGGAGAGCCATGGGGTGCTGGCAGTGTAACCCCCTCTGCAGACTTTACCTTCAGAGCCCGTCCCAGTGTGCAGGGCAAGGTTGGGAGATGGGTGTGGAACCCACAACTGAATGGCCATGGAGTCTGGCTGGCATCAGATGTGACAGGAGAGGCACAAAGGGAGAACCGTGAAGCTGGGGCTGGCAGATGGCTAAGTGTGCAGTGGTAACTGACGGTGCAGGCTCTGGAGTTGGCCTCCTGGTTAACTGCCCTCTGGTTAAGGCCCGGGCACCCTACTCAAGCCCTTGCAGCGTTCTTTGCCTTCATAGAGACACTTGGTTAATGCCTTGGATGTGAGGAGTTAGCAGGAAATTGCTTTCGTCACTAGGTGTGGCGGGCTCCCTTGGTGACACCCCATTAGATGCTGGTGTCAACATTGACCCCATAATTCAGTAATGGAGTGCCCAGGTCAGACTCCTCTGATTGCAGACGAGGGCCCACATGCACATAGACAGGCTGGGAAGTGAGGCAGCCTGGACGCCCTGAGACTCAGCTTACTCTTGAAAGCTCTGACCATCTCCACAGTTCTCAACGCTGACTAATCCAGATTGGAGTCATATTTTGGTTGTGTTTTATTTCACATTTATATGTTTAGTGTGTGTGAGCATGCACGCTCGTGCATGCCCACGCACACGACATGACATACGCTGAGGTCAGAGAACAAGTTACAGGAGTTAGTTCTCTCTTTCCACCTTGTGGATCCTGGGGACTGAACTCTGGATGTCAGGTCTGACTGCAAGCACCTTTTCCTACTAAGTCATCTTTCCAGCTCGGGAAGTATGTTTTTAGAGAAGAATTTTGTCCGGGCTGGCAGTGTGGGGACATGGTGCATTCTCTAGTGAGCGGGGGCTGGGGGCATGGTGCATTCTCTAGTGAGCGGGGGCTGGGGACATGGTGCATTCTCTAGTGAGCGGGGGGTTGGGGGCATGGTGTATTCTCTAGTGAGCGGGGGCTGGGGACATGGTACATTCTCTAGTGAGCGGGGGGGGGGCTGGAGGCATGGTATATTCTCTAGTGAGCAGGGGCTGGGGACATGGTGTATTCTCTAGTGAGGGGTGGGCTAGGGACATGGTGTATTCTCTAGTGAGCGGGGGCTGGGGACATGGTGCATTCTCTAGTGAGCGGGGGCTGGGGACATGGTGTATTCTCTAGTGAGTGGGGACTGGGGACATGGTGTATTCTCTAGTGAGCAGGGGCTGGGGGGCATGGTGTATTCTCTGGTAAAGCTGGTGCCCATGCCTTTTATTTGAGTTTCTATGAGGAAGTATCAGGGTACATAGTTCTAGTCTTTCTCATAAAGCTGGCAGGTCTTTGAGAATAGGGCCAATTTCTCTTCTCCACACTTTCTCTCTTAGTTGCTGTTCTATTGCTGTGAAGAGATACCATGACTAGGGCAACTTAGAAAAGCATTTAGCAGGGGCTGCAAGAAGGCTCAGAGGTTAAGAGCATTGGCTGCTCTTCCTAGAGGACCTGAGTTCAATTCCCAGCAACCACATGGTGACTCACAACCATCTGTAATGAGATCTGGTGTCCTCTTCTGGAATGCCAGCAGAACAGTGTGTACTAAATAAATATATAAGAAAAAGAAAAAAAGAAAAGCATTAAGCTAGGGGCTTGCTTACAGTTCAGAGGGTTAATCTGTGATCATCAGGCCAGAAGCATGGCGGCAGGCAGGCGGGTGAGCAGGCAGGCAGGTGGGCTTTGAAGCAGCGACTGAGAACTTATATCTGATTCATAAGGCAAGGTGGAGAGAGTGAGACCAGACCTGGTGTGAGGTTTTTAAAACCGCAAAAGGCACACCTCCAACAGGAACACACCTCTAAACAGTCCATCAGCTGGGAACCGAACATTCAGAGATTTGAGCCTATGGGAGATATTCTCATTCAAACCACCACAGCATCTTAGAGAGCCCAGGGTAAAGCTGTCCCCCTGGCCTCTTGAGCCCAGGGAGGTTTGCTAGGGATCCCTCTTCTGCTTGGCAGGCTCATTGGCGGGGTTATAGACAACGAAAGACTTACCAGGAGCGGCTGCAATATTTTAAAGCCAACATGGATGCTATCATCAAGGTAACTCTGGTGGCCTGGGTGGCTCCTTCCTCTTGAGCGACCCTCGGAGCACTTTTCTCATTCTCTTGCCTCCTCATGGCCCTGGAGCCGATTGCATTAGCTGGGGTCTGAGCGTGTGTCTCAGCCTGACACTCTGAAGGCAGTGTCTTTTCTCTCAGATCCAGGCCTGGGCTCGAATGTGGGCAGCCCGGAGGCAGTACCTCAGGCGTCTGCGATACTTCCAGAAGAACGTGAGTGTTGCCCCGTCATACCTGCCTTTACTCATAGATGAGAGCCCAGTGAGCAGAAGGGCGGTCAGTCACCTGTTCTCTTGTGCCTGTGGCAGGTTGACTCCATCGTGAAGATCCAAGCATTTTTCCGAGCCAGGAGGGTCCGTGATGACTACAGGATGTTAGGTATGCTGGGGAGACAGGCCGAGAGCCAGCGTGATGACTACGGGGTGTTAGGTATGCTGGGGAGATAGAGACGAGAGCCGGCATGATGACTACAGGATGTTAGGTATGCTGGGGAGATAGAGACGAGAGCCAGACAAGCCTAGGTGTCCCTCTTGGGGATGCACAGCAGGCAAAGGCATCACAAGTTGTCTGAGGTGTGTAGCGTTCCCTCCTTCCAGCACCAGGCAAGACTCCTCTACCAGGTACTTTCTGAGCAGGCCTAACGTATCCATCCCCCTGTGGTAGGCGCTTCCCAGCTCCCAGCTGTGCCATTTTCCTTGGTCCAAACTCCCACCTCCTGGCCTCTAGTATAGACACACGGGCCTCGTAATTTTTCTGCTGGGGAAAGAATAAAGCAGTAAAGGATCACTAGTTTCCTGCCCTCTGCCCATGTGTGTACATATGTGTCTGTATGTGTGCATACACATGCGTATACGCATGTGTCTGTATGTGTGCATACACATGCATGTACGTATGTGTATATGTATGTACACACACGGAAACCCAAGATTAATGTCAGGTGTCTTCCTCTATTGCACTCTATTTTCTGAGACAGGGTCTCACTGAACCTGGAGCGTATTGATTGACTGGGCCTGATGGCCAGAAAGCCCCCAGGATCCTCCTGTCTGCACCTCCCAGACTGAGATTACAGGCATGTGCCTTCATGCTTGGCTTTTCCCATGATGCAGGTCCTTCTGCATGTGCAGCAAGAACTTTCCAGTACAGTTCCGTTTCCAGCCTCGTCCTTGTCCTGCAAGTCAAGACCCCCAGCCTTGCATGGGAATTAGCGCATTGGTCCATCTCATGTTCACTCTTGATTCCTGGAGCAGGAGGCCATTTCCTTTCTGTGCTTTGCGTTATACAGTCCTCCTCCCTCTGGCCATCAGCGTGGGCTGCTCTCCCTCACCACCATCTAAATCCTTTGCTGCTTCCCTGAGGTCCCTGCTCTGCCTGCCTTTTATCTTTCTTCCTTCCCTTCAGTTCTGGGGAAAATGTTCTCCCAATGCTTCCTCCTTCCTCAGCCCCCAGAATCGGTCACTTACTTAGCTTGGTGGCTTCTGTGTTGAGGATTCCTTCCTATATCAGAGATGCTGTCACTTGTCGTGATTTCTGCAATCACTTTAATCTACTAACCCTGAATGTAAGTCAATTCCATTGGCTGATCTTGGTGTCCATGAGGTTGCAGTCATGCTCCTCAGTGCTGACTGGACTAGATTGTCCTGACCATGGCTCCATGGAGCTGAGCAGTTCTGCTTCTTGTCACTCTTTTGCTAACCTCTGTGGTTCCTATTGCCTGAGGTCCAGCCATGGCACTCCTCCCCTTGTTTCCCTGTACCTCCCACACCTTGTCTTAGATTCCTATGGCTGTCGTAAACACCATCACCAAAGCAACTTGGGAGGAAAAGGCTTATCTCAACTTACTCCTCCATGCCACTGGAGGCAGGAACCTGGAGGCAGGAACTGAAGCAGACGCCATGGAGGAAAGCTGCTACTGGCTTGCTCCTGACTTGCTCAGCTTGGTTTCCTATATACCCTAGGACCGGAGCAGATGGGGCCCTTCCACATCAGTCATTAATCAAGAAAACGCCCACAGACAACCCTACAGCCAGTCTGATGGAGGCACTTTCTCAGTTGAGGCTCCTTCTCAGGTGACTCTGGCGTGTGTCAGATTTACACAAAGCAAACTTGCCATCCTGTGCGGTACTCTGGGCACACTGCCTTTTCAGCTTCCCTGGCCTCTGCTGCTGCCCTTTCCACCTCCCCCCAGAAAGCGGGTGGCGCACAGCCTGTGGCCGTTTCTTTGCCCTTCTGTAGGAGTGGGGTCCATGTCTGTTCCCCAAGACCCTCCCGCTTGTCCCCTCAAAGCGTCGGCCATGCAGTACTTAACAGCGGCCATCTGCCCAGATACCTTATGAGATTCCCTCTAGCCACAGGGCCTGGCCTCATTCAGCCTCCAGATCTGACTATTTTAT
Organism: Chionomys nivalis; assembly: GCF_950005125.1. Taxonomy (NCBI): domain Eukaryota; kingdom Metazoa; phylum Chordata; class Mammalia; order Rodentia; family Cricetidae; genus Chionomys; species Chionomys nivalis. Next base: position 3,840,805 of record NC_080103.1, read on the forward strand.
TCATTACCAGCTGGGTAATCTAGGGCAAGTTACCTGCCCTCTCTCTGCCTTTGGAGGTTCATCCATAAGATGGATACAACAGTTGGATGTTTAAAAAGCATTTAGATTTGGAGCTGGAGAAGTGGCTTAATGATTAAGAGAACTGGCTGCCCTTCAAGAGAACCCACAACTGTCTGTCCCAAGAGACCTGATGCCTTCTTCTGGCCTCTGTATAGTGCACAGACACACATGCAGGCAAAACACCCATACACTAAAATTTAATGAAAATAAAACAGAAAGACTCAGGCCTGGTGGCCCCTGCCTGTAAGTCAACACTTGGGAAGCAGAGAGGAGAATCCTGAGTTCAGGGCTAGCTGGGGCTGCATAGCAATACTGCCTGAGCAGAGCCAAATCAGCAAAAGGCCATGAGGGACCCTGCCTCTCTCAGTGAGCATTCTGTGTATTCTCTTGTTTCTGTGAAGCTTAGCCCAGAGGCTTCTTTGAGGGTTTTGTTTATTTGGTGAGTTTGTTTTGTTGGTTTTTTTTTTTTTTTTTTTTTTGGTTTTTCGAGACAGGGTTTCTCTGTGGTTTTGGAGCCTGTCCTGGAACTAGCTCTGTAGACCAGGCTGGTCTCGAACTCACAGAGATCCGCCTGCCTCTGCCTCCCGAGTGCTGGGATTAAAGGCGTGCGCCACCACCGCCCGGCTTGGTTTTTTTTTTTTTAAGATTTATTTTTATTATGTGTACAGTATTCTCAGTATTCTGTCTGCATGTATGCTTGCAGGCCAGAAGAGGGCACCAGATTTCATTACAGATGGTTGTGAGCCACCATGTGGTTGCTGGGAATTATTGAACTCAGGACCTCCTGAAGAGCAGTCAGTGCTCTTAACCTCTGAGCCATCTCTCCAGCCCTTGTTGGGTTTTTTTTTGAGACAGGGTTTCTCTGTAACTTTGGAGCCTGTCCTGGAACTAGCTCTTGTAGACCAGGCTGGCCTCAAACTCACAGAGATCTGCCTGCCTCTGCCTCCCAAGTGCTGGGATTAAAGGCGTGCGCCACCACCGCCCGGCTGTTTTTGTTTTTTTCTGACCTCCCCATTATAAAGTTGGCCTCCTTAGCTACCTGTACCACAGTCCAACTACAGACACTCCACACAAGTGCTACATGACGCTGGCAGGGCTAAGTGGTGGCTGACAGGTCAGGGGCGTGAGGAAGCCCAGCAGTAAGAGGAGCAGGTGGGTGACGCAGAACCCAAGTCAAATAATCCCAAACTAACTTGGAGTATTCTTAGAATATTCTAAGGTTTTCTTTATTAAGGGGGAACTCACGGATCACAGCGAGGAAATTAGAGATGGGGTCTGACATCCAGGTGTGGCTTGGGAGGAGAAGAGAGAGGGAGCTGGGCAGGACTGCAGCTTTTTGGTCCCCTAAGTCATGCTCCAACCTGGTCCAGCCTCTTAAAGGCCATTGGCTGAAGGAGGTTCTCCATCACCTCCCCCTTTTGTCTAAATAAGAGAGTTCCAAACCCAATACAACACTATATACACTAAGAACAGATCCAAGTATAAAAATTAGAATTACAACCAGCATAAACAATATTAAGCAAGGAGCATAAGCTAAATGTTTTAATCATCATTTTATCCTAAGGAGTCTAAGTCTTGTATTAGAAATGGCTTGGCTAGATCATAAGATGAAGGTAACTATGACTATCTAATCTTCAACCCCCTCAAAGGCCTGAGTATGCAGGAAGTGCAATCAATCAAGCAGCCTCCAAAATGTGCAATAGATGACAGAGACCACTGGCTACCTGGGCAATCACGCAGTCTCATTTACAATGTTGGAGCAACCAACTTTGGCTAAGGCCTCAAACAAGGATGCCTTCGGGGAGCATCAGAAAACACTTGGGCCTGGTTTGGTGGGGAAGTCACTGGAGAGGCCCACGTGTGTGGTGCAGGAGGGCAGAGAGCAGTTGCTCCTAGGTGTGAGGCAAGAGCCCAGGGTAGACATGGGGCAGCTGCTGCGCACGAGGCTTTGCGACACCTGCCTGACCCATGTCGCCCATCTTGCCAGTGCACACACGCCACCCGCCCCTCTCTGTGGTACGCAAGTTTGCTCACCTCTTGAACCAGAGTCAGGAGGACTTCTCAGCTGAGGCGGAGCTGCTGAAGCTCCAGGAAGAAGTGGTCAGGAAGACCCGGTCTAATCAGCAGCTGGAGCAGGACCTCAACCTCATGGACATCAAGATTGGTCTGCTAGTCAAGAACCGGATCACCCTGCAGGTGAGCGGGCCCCTGGGTCACCCCTCCCCCATTCCAGCTGTTCCCTGAAGGGAATCCTTACCATTCTTCAACTAGTAATTTAGTCCTTTCTGAATGTGTGTAGGTTAGCACCTGGCCTGTGCCAGTGTCCTCTGCCCTCCCTTGAGGTCTGCCATTGGGCGTGTGCGGTGCAGAGCCCCATGGGTACCGTGGGAATGGCTGACTGCTGACTTCTGGCGCAGGGGCTGTAGGTGATCCGCTAACCTGGAAGTCTGTTTCCTCTTTAGCTCTCTGGAATCAGGAGTTGCTATGTCCCCTGACAGAACGCAGAGACAGACATGAAAACTCCATAAATTACAGATGAGGAGCAGCAGGTTGATGCTGCTGCAGTGTCTCCACCCCAAGACCCGTACATTAGTCAGAAAGAATGGTAACAAAAGCACAGGCAGATGCGGCTCCTCTGCCTGGCAGCCCCGAGCCCTCGGAAGGCTCCCCTGTGAAAGCAGAGGTGCCAGAAGCAGTCGTGGGGCTTTCTCCTCCCACGAGTCCTGGTTCTTCCAGACAGAGTCTGCACCGCATGTGTTCATGGTTGGTACTAGTCCAGACTGTCGGGTTTGCCCTACCCCCACATCCAGGACGTGGTCTCCCACTGCAAGAAGCTGACGAAGAAGAATAAGGAGCAGCTGTCAGACATGATGATCCTGGACAAACAGAAGGGATTAAAGTCACTGAGCAGAGAGAAGCGGCGGAAGCTGGAAGCTTACCAGCACCTCTTCTACTTGCTGCAGGTGAGCGGGACTCTCCGCGGAGAAGCCTTGGGTAGGTGCAGCGCAGTGGTAGAGCACGTCCCTTGCACGCATAACACTTAAAAAACAAAACAATTTAGAAGCCAAAAAGTCTCCATCACCTTCTGAGCTGGTTCTCTTTGCTTTCTCCATGGCCTGTCTACTGCCCTGTTGCCAGAGACAGAGCCTAGCTCTCCCCAATTGTATGTAATATTGCCAGTGCCCTGAGAAGGCGATACTTTCTCCACATAGGACAAACCTTTGTAACCCATCTGATCGCCAAATCCCCAAGAGCATCTCCTCTGCCTCCCGTTGTTCAGACTCAGCCCATCTATCCTCTGCCTCCCGTTGTTCACAGACTCAGCCCATGTATTTGGCCAAGCTGATCTTCCAGATGCCACAGAACAGAACCACCAAGTTCATGGAGGCTGTGGTTTTCAGTCTGTACAGTTATGCCTCCAACCGCCGGGAGGCCTACCTTCTGCTCCAGCTGTTCAAGACTGCACTCCAGGAGGAGGTCAAGTACGTCTGACGCAGGGGCAGGGGTGGGGATGGAGACGGTGGGTCAGAGATGGCACCAGAGGGGCATTCTTCTCTTCAACTCATAGGAAGAATCTGAGCCAGCGCTGGAGCAGCATGGTGGGGGGATGTGGGCTGACCAGACAGCAGGACCTCCCTTAGGGAGGGTACAAGGTAGACTCGAACAGGCAAAACTCTGGAAAGGGAAACACAGCTATGTCCTCAACATATGAGGCCAGTAACCTATTGTACCACAGGTCAAAGGTGGAGCAGCCTCAGGATGTGGTAACAGGCAACCCAACAGTGGTAAGGCTGGTGGTGAGGTTCTACCGCAATGGGCGGGGACAGAGCGCTCTGCAGGAGATCCTGGGCAAGGTTGTCAAGGATGTGCTGGAAGACAGGTCAGTCAGCATCCACACAGACCCTGTCCACATCTATAAGAACTGGATCAACCAGATGGAGGCCCAGACTGGGCAGCGCAGGTGAGCCAGCAGGAGGGGGGTTCAGGCTTTGATCGGGTCCCTAGGCAGATCTGTCGGGAACTCTGCATGTGTTTGAAGGTGACATACAAAGGACTTAAAGCAGAGATGACGCAAGGCCTACAGGAGATTTAAGCCCTGGCTTTCTCTGTTCCCCAAGCTGTCGAGGATGATTTGCTAGTAGAACCTTGGTATCTGCTTTTGAGTCTGACATTTCCCCTGCTCTTTCCAGCTGCTCTGTGACTCCTGAGTCCTCTCTCTTGTGTGAATCCTCACTGCTTCAGTCCTCCTACCTCCTCCCCTGTGTATCCTCACTGCTGCAATCCTCCTCCTCCTACCCCTGTGTATCCTCACTGCTGCAGTCCTCCTCCTACCTCCTCCCCCTGTGTATCCTCACTGCTGCAGTCCTCCTCCTGCCTCCTCCCCCTGTGTATCCTCACTGCTGCAGTCCTCCTCCTGCCTCCTCCCCCTGTGTATCCTCACTGCTGCAGTCCTCCTCCTGCCTCCTCCCCCTGTGTATCCTCACTGCTGCAGTCCTCCTCCTGCCTCCTCCCCCTCCTCTCCCTGTGTATCCTCACTGCTGCAGTCCTCCTCCTGCCTCCTCCCCCTCCTCTCCCTGTGTATCCTCACTGCTGCAGTCCCCCTTCTCCTCCCCCTGTGTATCCTCACTGCTGCAGTCCTCCTCCTACCTCCTCCCCCTGTGTATCCTCACTGCTCCAGTCCCCCTCCTCCCCCTCCTCCCCCTCCTCCCCCTGTGTATCCTCACTGCTGCAGTCCCCCTTCTCCTCCCCCGTGTATCCTTACTGCTGCAGTCCCCCTCCTCCCCCTGTGTATCCTCACTGCTGCAGTCCCCCTCCTCCCCCTCCTCCCCCTCCTCCCCCTGTGTATCCTCACTGCTGCAGTCCTCCTCCTGCCTCCTCCTCCTCCCCCCGTGTATCCTCACTGCTGCAGTCCCCCTCCTCCTCCTCCTCCCTCCTCCCCCTTCTCCTCCCCCATATATCCTCACTGCTGCAGTCCAGCATCCCTGTCACCCCCACCCGCCCCCTGCCTCCCTCCCCAAGTGCTGCCTTTTTCTGGCCTTTGCTCTTGGTACATGGGTCTGTCTTGAGCCTCGCTGTAGAAAAGTGTATCTTAGAGAAGAGTTGGTGGGGAAAGTCTGGGAAGGCCACAGAGGGACTCCAGTTTTACCATCTCTCTCTGCCCACAGCTGTCTTCCCTATGACGTCACCCCTGAGCAGGCTTTGAGCCACTCTGAAGTCCAGAGGCGATTAGACATCTCCCTACGCAATCTCCTCGCCGTGACTGATAAATTCTTCGTCGCCATCAGTTCATCTGTGGATCACATTCCGTATGTGTAACCACTCCCCCAGGGAAGACCAATCTGGAAGGGAGAACAGAGCAAGTGACATCTGAAGGAAAGGGGCTGGAAAAGAGGAGGCGGAGGTGTCTGCAGGGCTTCAGATGTGTTGAAGCCCAGCCAGGGGGCCAAGCTAGGGGGCTACAGCTGGGTCACTGGTCAAAGAGAAACCCAGTGTGTTGTCAGGGAGAACAAGTAAAGAAAAGATGGGACTCTGGCCCACAAAGTCACAAAAGGGTAATATTCCAAATTGCTAAAGTACCTCATGATTATAATCCTTCCTCCCATTCTTTCTTTCTTCCTCTCTTTCTTTCTCTCTCTCTGTCTTTCTCTCTTTTTTATTTTTTTTTCAAAGATTTATTTATTTATTATGTGTACAACATTTTGCCTCCATGTATCCCTGCAGGCCAGAAGAGGGCACCAGATCTCATTACAGATGGTTGTGAGCCACCATATGGTTGCTGGGAATTTAACTCAGGACCTCTGGAAGAGAAGCCAGTGCTCTTAGGCTCTGAGCCATCTCTCTAGCCCCTCTTTTTTTATTTTTTTAAGTCAGGGTCTCTACATAGCCCTGGCTGTCCTGGAACTTGCTCTGTAGTCCAAGCTGGCCTCAGACCCACAGCTCCACCTGTTTCAGTTTCCCCAGTGCTGGGATTAAAGGCATGCGCCTCCACCTCCTGGCTTGGCCCTTTTATTTTATTTTAAAGATTTTTCTTTAATGTGTATGGTGTTTTGCGTGCATGTGTATCTGTGCACTGTTTGTGCCCAGTGCCCTCAGAGACCAGAGAAGAGAAATAGAGCCCCTGAGCCTGGAGTTAGGTTGTTGTGAGCTGCCATATGGGTGATGGGAATTTCTCTGGAAGAGCAGCCACTTATTAACTACTGGTCCATCTCTCCAGCCCCCTGTCCTCTTCTTTCTTAGAAACTGGACAATAACTTGGAGGTAGAGGCAGAGTGGTCAGAATTACAAACAAACCTTATTCTTCTAAGTTTGAGTCCAGCCTGAGCTACATGAGACCCTGTCACAAAACAAACAGGCAAACAAAAATCCTTCAATAAAAGTTTTTTTTTTGTTTTTTTTTTTTAGTTTTTCGAGACACAGTTTCTCTGTAGCTTTGGAGCCTGTCCTGGCACAGGCTCACAGAGATCCTCCTGCCTCTGCCTCCCGAGTGCTGGGATTAAAGGCGTGCGCCACCACCACCCGGCTCAATAAAAGTTTTGCTGAAAACTATTTGGTGAAACCAGGTGATGGTGTAGCCTTTAATCCCTGCGCTCGGGAGGTGAGGCAGGGGGATCTCTGAGTTCAAGGCCAGCCTGGTCTACAGAGTGAGTTCCAGGACAGCTAGGACTACACAAAGAAACCCTGTCTCCAAACAAACGAATTTGTTTAATAAATTATGAATGGGTGTGTGTCATCTGGATCCAGCATCCAGCCATGGGCCTTGGTTCTCAGCGTGAGGGTGGTTGAGCGCCAAAGGGGAAACAGCCCCAGACTACAGAGCAGCACTGAGGTTTCACAGCCAGGAATAAGGAAAGATTGTCTGACATCTAGAAGAGAAATACACAGGAGTTATCAATCTGCTGGAGCTGGGAGCTGAAATAGCTTTTCGCCAAGTCTAGCTTTACAGTAGCAAACCCGTCACAGCAGTGACAAAGGTGCTCAGCATGCTGGAGTAACCCTGCTACTTTCCCAAAAACCCTACGAGACTGAGTGCCCACTCCAGGCTTCCCTGCCAGGGGACAGGATGCCGACGGGAAGGGCATGGCAGATAGTAGATTTTTAACAGGTAGGCAGGCAGGCCCTGCCCCAGCCCAGACCTCTGGGAGCTGGGAAAGTTGACTGCCTCAGAGCCCACTGGACCATCAGGTACCCAAGAGGCAGAATAACTTGCCTCTGTAGGAAGGTGAGATATACTGTAAGCAGAGGTGGTCTGGGGGGAAGTGAGAGGGCCCCAGAAATAGTTCTTGAGCTGGATGTGGTAGCACACAGCTATAGCAGAAGGCGCTCGGAAGGCAGAGGTTGAAGCCAGCATGTACTTGCAAGACCCTGTCTCAGAAACAAGGAGCATAAGGCGGGGAGAGATTCGGGGGCCAACAGGATCCTGTTCCTGGTATTGACACAACACAGGAGGAAGGACAAAGGCTCAGGGGCCGGACTCCAGAGGGGAGCACCAGCAAGTAGAGGGAATGTGTGTGGACCCTGGTGTGGCTGAGATGGACAGAGGCAGCCAGGCTCATATTGAGTCCTGAGATGGGAATCCGAAGGGCCACACGCACCTATTTTGTTCCTAAGGTATGGGATGCGGTATATGGCCAAAGTCCTGAAGACAGCCCTGGAGAAGAAGTTCCCCAGTGCCACAGAGAGTGAAGTCTATAAGGCAAGTGTCGTGTCTCCTCTGCCACCTCCAAGACTCTCCTTTGCCCAGTTTGGCCAGTGATTCCCAAGACAAGCAGGATGACAAACTATGCTATAAACAGAGTCTGGCCCACCATGTGGAATGTGGAGCTGTGACTATCAGGGTAGCTTCTAGGACTTTCTAGAAGGTTCTCCTCTGCACTCAGGTGGTTGGGAACCTCCTGTACTACCGCTTCCTGAACCCAGCTGTGGTAGCGCCTGATGCCTTCGACATTGTGGCCATGGCAGCGGGCAGCACAGTGGCCGCCCCACAGCGCCGTGCGCTGGGTGCTGTGGCCCAGCTCCTACAGCATGCTGCTGCCGGCAAGACCTTCTCTGGGGAGAGCCAACACCTTCGAGTCCTGAATGGCTACCTGGAGGACATGCATCTCAAATTCAGGTCTTGGGTCCTGGTGCCCCATCCCTCCCTCCACCCTCCCTGGCCTCTTCCCCTTCTCACGGCTCACATTCTACTCCTCTCTAGGAAGAAGCTCCCAGAGACACAGGGAATGGGGGCCTCCCAGGGGACTAGTTTGGATGGCACCCTGAGACAGAGGGAAACCAGATGAAAACAGGGCGGGGCTGAGACTGGCGGCAGACCCACCCCACTCTGACACACGCTCTCTCTGGGACAGGAAGTTCATCCACAGAGCCTGTCAGGTGCCAGAGCCAGAGGAGCGCTTCGCCATAGATGAGTACTCAGATATGGTGGCCGTGACCAAACCTGTAGTGTACATCACTGTAGAGGAGCTGATCAGCACGCACAGGGTGAGGGGTCAGCCCTGGAGGGAAGATCCCTGATCCCAGAGCCAGGCCTCGCTCAACTCTGCACCCTCTTCTACAATCCACAGCTCTTGCTGGAATACCAAGACCAACTGGCCCCAAATCACCAAGACCCCTTGCACCAGCTCCTAGAGGACCTTGGGGAGCCACCTTCTATCTCTGACCTCATGGGTGTGTGCCTTCTTGGATGGCTGTCAGCAGGCAGCTCATCATAGGGACTCCTCTGTTTTCCCTATGACTCTGAGGAACACAGACTCACAGCCTTGTATGGAAAGTACAGCTATTGATGCTACAGGAGGCCAAGCTATAACGATGACCAATGAAATCATATATAAGAAATGTGGGGGGAGAGCCTCTTGGGTCCTACTGTGTCTAGATGTCTAGCTCTAGGACTCTGGGATGAGAGGAACAAGAGGAGTTTGCCTCGCAGCGGAAGGGCAGTGTTGGTGGGGTGCCATGACCTCCACACTGCGAACCCCGGCTGGCACCCAGGTTGAGATCTAACAGAGGCCCAGTGGTAGTGACTCAAGTTCTTTTGTAGGTGTCGAGGCTGAGGGCATGGGACAGTGGGGGTGGGGTGGCTCCCCGAAAGGTGCTGTAACCCCGTCTTCATGTGCCTGCTCCACTCATCTCTCACGCATCTCAGGTGAGAACACAGCCACAGATGGGCAGGTGGATCTGAGCAGGCTCGAAGTGTCCCTGACACTCACCAACAAGTTTGAAGGGCTGGAGGCAGATGCTGACCACACCAGCAACCAAAGCCTACTTCTGAGGTAGGTGTGGGGGCTCTCCCGGGGCTCCATAGCCTGCTGCCTAGACGGTGGTTCCACTCAGAGACGGCCATCATACTTCTTATTGCTCTCCCACCCC